>NC_052645.1:2922481-3222481 GCF_016161935.1 Mauremys reevesii | reverse complement strand
TGCAACCTTGCCACTCGTTGGAACCAGGAGCCTGGGTCTACATAAAGATCCATCAGCGAAAGACTGCCTTGGCTCCATGCTGGAAAGGCCCTTTCCCAGTCCTGCTGACTACCAACACCGCTGTGAAGTGCCACAAACTGACTGCTTGGACCCAGGATTCTCACTGCAAAAAAAAGACCCCTCCACATCAGAAGACTTTTCCTATTGATGATTAGCCTATTCTTTCTTCTAGTTCTACTGTACTTCTGGACAGCAGGGAAAAAGCTCCCTTGACCACTGACAGACCAACTGTGCCTTTAGACTTTTCTAGAAAAGAGCACAGCTATTACAGGGTGATATGTGCTGGAAACCTCTCCCCTGTAGGATGCTAAACCTCGATTGTTTTGGGCAAGAAGAAGACACACTCACTCCACTGACATTGCCAAAGTCCAGGAATTCCTGACTGAAAAGGACACTGAGAACTGACCCTGGTGAAGAAACAAAGAATTACATACTGGCAGGAAGAACTTTGTGGGACCCATGCTTGGGACTGTGGTATTAATTGGATTTTGGGGTTTATTCTACAGGCTGCGCCCTGTGTTCTGGATAAATCCTTCAGTATGTATTGCCCTCCCTAATTGGATTTTACCTGACATTGCCCTTATCCAGTTTTCTACATACCCAGATTGCTCACAAGGGGCTACCATTAGATTAGCACAACAAAAGGCCTGGGTTATTTCCTCTGGACAAAGGGAATTGACCAGATCCCTGTGGGCTGGGTTATTTCATCTGGCCAATAGTGTAGTAGCCATTTGGACTATTCTTCCAGGCCAAGAACATGATAAGAAATTGGGGCAACTAGAAAAGGCCACTAGTCTTATTTTTGAAGCTCAGCTATCTTCAGTACAGGCTGGAGTTACATGTAATTTCCACCCTTAGTTCTATGACCCAGAAGTTACTGACAGAGATGGTATTGAATATCACTGAGGCTGGGAAGGCATTGCAGTGGGATCTGGACTAGACTTGGCCCACTGCCCTTACAGACGTCAGGAGTACCATCTGATCTGTGGTCATGAAGACATACTTGGACACTTTCTGGATGGAAGTGTGGACATTCACAGTGCTCCTTCCAAGCATATGGACCGGTTAGGGTGGGTGTGGGCTCCCACATACTGAATCCTGCTGGGTCCATGGGGAGGATGCCTGTGGGACTGTAATTGTTTACCGAGACATCTGGGGAAATTAGACCACCTGGTATCTCCAACTGATTTCTAGACAGTACCCCTGGAATGACACCTGACATTTTGGATAAGAATAGAGAGTCAATGGACATTTTGGCCGTTAGAACCACCACAGCTCAGTGTATCTATAAACTGAAGCTAGGGGAAGTTATCACTGTTTATGACAATATTTGTTGAGAGGGTGGAGGTCAAGGAACTACCCTGACGGGACACCCACTTTTTCAAGCTAATGATAGCTGTGTGTGCGTTAATGACACCACTTTACAAGATATACATATTGATCTTCCCACTGCTGCAGGCAATCCTATCATTTCCTGGCCTGCAGATAGAATGTTACATGTAGCTCTTAGATTTCAGGTATATTTTAATTGGACTAGAATGGTACCTGATTGGTTTCAAAATTTGCTTTCATTGTTACCAAAGGTTCGAAGAATCTCTGAATTGCAAGGGCAAATTCCCATGTTTTAGAATGTATATCAAGCTGGAAGGAATGCCTTTCATACAGCTTATAGAGTGTTTACTTTATGTACTAGGTATGATGTTTTGTGCTTTGTGTTCACGATTGTACAACAGCCCCATTATATTATTCCTAAAGGATTGTTATTATTTGTAGTGTTGTTAGTTAATTTAGGATTATATTGTTGTTGTTGTTGTAAATAACGTAAGAATAGCAATACCTTTCATGTTCGTGCTGATCATGCATTGTCATTACATCCCATGAAAACCCTAAGATTGACATATTTGCTGTAGAATCTGATATCCATGGTTTGATGCAAATTGGGATTTGAAATGTTTGTTGTACTAGAAGTACAAAAGGGGGGAGTGTGGAAGCCAGTAAATAATTAACAAGGTTTTGAAGAGATCTTAATGAATGTTAGTTAGCATGAGTTAGGTTAACTGTGACCCTGGTGACGTGAGGAAGCAAGATAATGTAAGACAGAGTGAATTGTGTGAAAGTTATTACAACCTTGCAATGTGCAGTCTTGCAGTCTTGTTTTTCTAGTGAGATAGGAGGAAAGCTTATGTATAAACAAAATGTATTTGTTGTTTTTTACTGTCTGTATTATTGCTAGAAATTGTCTGTAAAAGGTATAAAGGCTTGCTGTGATTGTTTACCAGTTGAGAGACCTGTCCAGGACCCTGTGTCCTATGGCACTCTCTCCCTCCATGGTAATTACTGGAGAAATAATAAAGTATTTGATTTTGCTGCATCCAAACAAAAAGTGAGAACTGAGTTTTTCTTCGACAGCTTGAAGCAGGTTTGAAAATTCATCTTCCATCCCTAGAAGAAATGATTTGGACAGGGAATGTTTAGACAGACACAATCAGGTTTATATTTTTTATTTTGGCTTTTGGAGCTCCTCTGTGCTATCCCAGATGCTTTTGTTTGCTTCTAAGCTTTAAGCTGAACCCCCAGGAAAGCTATTTTGGGTGCTTACAACAATTGTTTCTTTTAAGATCTAGCAAAAGTCTAAGTTCCAGATTTATTGTTTTTCTTTTCAATCTTAATAAAATTTCTCTCTCTTAAGAACAGGGTTAGATTTTTGGTGTCCTTTGTTTTCTTTCTCAGCTCTTTCCCGGAGGGGAGGTGAAAGGGCTTGAGGGTGCCCCACAGGGAAGAATTCTCAAATGCTCCTTCCTGGGTCCAAGGGTTTGGGGGTTTTTTTGCATTTGGGTGGTGGCAGCATTTACCAAGCCAAGGTCAGAGAAAAGCTGTAACTTTGGGGGTTTAATACAAGCCTAGAGTTGCACAAATTAATTTTTAGAATCCTGGCGGCCCCCCACTTTCTGCACTCGGAGTGACAGAGTGGAGATTCAGCCCTGACACATACTATGAACAAAATTGATCATAATTTTCTAGAAGAGTGAACATAGGGGCACAGACTTGCACAGTGTCTGTCTGTGTGTTCCCAAAATATATGTGGGTATTTCAGTCCCTCAAAAGCAAGGTGTTAGGCATCTTCAAACACCTGGGGAACCGGTCCTGGGAATTCACTGGTTTATTAAGTGACACTGTAGGGAATTGAGACACATTTTATATTATTATTATTATTTTATTATAAATACCAATATAATGAAATTGCAATGAATCGTGCTAGATATGCCATGTAAGGTGTCAATGAAAATGTTATGATTTTCCAAGTTTGATAATCTTGTTTCTTTGTATTGTGAGGTATAGATATGTAGGGTAGATCTGTATTCCAGACTTGTGTAGTGTTTCTGAGTGACACCCCCAGACATATTGGCATCGGCGCTGCCCAGCCTGTTCGATGGCCCATCCAGGGTCATCAGCTGTACAATGAACCCATTGAAAAGATCAAGGGGAGACACCTATTGAGTCAGCAAGACATGCAGGGGTATGCCTGTGTACTGAGACCTCCAAGGCTTTTCTATGCCATGTGCTGTGAAGCTTGTGTTTGGGACACAGGAAGTAGAAGACACATGGGGAAAGGAATATAAAGGTCAGCTGCATCATCTCCATTTTGTCTTCAGTCCCTCTTCCTACCTCTGGAGCAACTTCTCTACAAACTGAACCGTGGAACAAAGGACTGAATGATGTGGATGTGTACCAGAGAGCCTTTCAAGCCAGAAACTCACTAATACTGCTAAGAACCAGATATATAGATTTCTGAATGTATCTGACTGCTTTCCCATTTTAACAACTTCCTTTTTCTTTCCTTCTTTTATAATAAACCTTTAGTTTAGATCTTTCTTGCTTATAAACCTTTAGTTTAGATGCTAAGGACTGGCTGGCATCATAGTATTCTGGGTAAGATCCAAACCTGTACAGACCTGGTAATGTGGCTGACTCTAGGGTCAGAAGAACACTTTGTTTATGTGAGCAGAGTTTTTAAATAACTTCTCACTGTGCCGGACCTAGGTGCTGATTGGGAGTCAGAGAACTGGAATGCAGTAAAGGGGGCCGTGTGATGTCTTTTTTTCAGTTTCTCGGTAACCAGTGTGGGGGATCAGAAGCACAGTTGGTGACTGATCAGTGAACTTAACTTCCGTGTTAACCACCAGTTTTGGGAGCATCTGCTCTCCCTTTTTCAGCCTGCCCTGATCTTGGTATTTTCAGTGTGGACTGCCCCAGGCACACCAGCTCACACTAAGCACTGAAGTTACATTAATAGTGTTTTTTATGACACAGTCATATGAAATCAACTGAACTCCTTTGTTTTCTTTCAACTGAGCAGGGTTTCCAGTTTCCAAACCTCATATAATCTCCCAGCTGGAACAAGGGGACGAGCCATGGGCCCCAGACCTCCAGGGTTCAGAGGAAAGAGAGATCCTGAGAGTTCCCTGCATAGGTGAGGAAAGATTAAACCAACTTGGAATCTGTAAGTGTCTGAAGGAAACATCTGGGATGCCCTACAAAGCCCTTGGAAGGTCTCTCAGTTCAATATTGTCCCTAACAGGGGTCGTATCCTTAGGGTAAATATAGCTCATGGCTTCCTGTAGACCCTAGCAGACACCAGGCAGTAGCTTCCTCCCTTCCCCCTGTGAATGTGGATGGGATGTGAAGGCTGAATGCCCCTCCTCTCTCCTGTTTGGGGCAAGAGTTTGGGGGAGTTCAGTTCTTGTTTTTATTTGACCTCTCTCCAGCACTTGTTTTAGTTTGGCCTTCCCCTTTCCATCCCTGTTTGAGGTTTCTGTCTCTATCACAGCAGGTGACGCAATGGTGTGTGAGAAAGAGGAGCAGAATTCTCAGCAGGGAAATGTTGAGCAAGTGGAAAAACACAGAGAATTATCGCAAAGGTCGAAAAGGAATGTGTCCAGGAGACATGAGCAGGGAAAATCCTGTCAGATTCAGCACAGACCAGAAAAAGAGCAGGGAAACCAGTCAGGGGAGAAAGTGGGTAAATTTATTTCCTGTCAGGGAACTCAGAAGAGCGTCAAGGAAACCACAACACAGCAGGAAGTCCTCATGGGAAAGAGGAAAAATACATGCACTGAGTGTGGAAAAACCTTCACTTGCAGCTCAGCCCTTTCTGCTCATCACAGAATCCACACAGGGGAGAGGCCCTATGAATGCTGTGAGTGTGGAAAAACCTTCACTTGCAGATCAGCCCTTTCTGTTCATCAGAGAATCCACACAGGGGAGAGGCCCTATGAATGCAGTGAGTGTGGAAAAAGCTTTATTACCAACTCAGCCCTTTCTGTACATCAGAGAATCCACACTGGGGAGAGGCCCTATGAATGCCGTGAGTGTGGGAAAACCTTCAATCACAGCTCAGCCCTTTCTCGACATCAGAGAATCCACACAGGGAAGAGGCCCTATGAATGCAGTGAGTGTGGGGAAAAATTCAGGCGCAGCTCAGGCCTTATTAGGCATTGGAGAATGCACACAGGGGAGAGGCCCTATGAATGCAGTGAGTGTGGAAAAAGCTTTATTACCAGCTCAGACCTTTCTCAACATCAGAGAATCCACACAGGGGAGAGGCCCTTTGAATGCAGTGAATGTGGGAAAACATTCACTTACAGATCAAATCTTGTTGTTCATAAGAGACTCCACACAGGGGAGAGACCCTATGAATGCAGTGAGTGTGGGAAAAGCTTCACTCGCAGCTCAGGCCTTACTGGGCATCAGAGAATCCACACAGGAGAGAGGCCCTATGTATGCAGTGAGTGTGGGAAAACCTTCAATCACAGATCACACCTTCTTACCCATCTCAGAATCCATACAGGAGAGAGGCCTGCAGTGATTGTGGAAAAAACTTCATTCACCGCCAGCAGCTTATCAGCCATCAGAGAATCCACACAGGTATGCGACCCAATGGAAGCAGTGAGTGTGGGAAAACCTTGTCTTGCCACTGAGCCCATGTGAGCCATCAGAGAATCTGCAAGGGGGATCAACACCATAAAAACCTCTAGGGCTGTCACTACTTTAATACTTTCCTGATTCCCACTTTTACAAGCTGTTTGAAGCACCGATATCCCTCAGCTTGTCCAGATGAGTCAGTGGCCCATTTTTGCATTTTGTAGTTTGACCTCTTTGAGGTGGTCTCATTTGTCCTTTCTATCAACTCCATTCTCCCATGAGTAATTCTAGTGTGCCCTTCCTATCAGGAACCAGGGAGCATCACATTTATACCATTCCTCCTATTGCAAAGTTATTGTTAGTCACCAGTGTTACAGATTGTATCATTGCCACTTGTTCTCGTGTTGTGCTGAAGAGCAGTTATCATGGGAACTTTTCATATGACATTTAAATGAAGAGGAGCAGGGGCAAGAAAAGTGTCATTTCAGCCTCTGTGACACTGGAAGAAGATGTAAAAAGCGACAGAGAGTCCTGTGGTACCTTATAGACTAAAATACGTATTGGAGCATAAGCAATGTACAAAAACCTGTAGGAGAACACTTCAACCTCCCTGGACACACAATAGCAGACTTAAAAGTGCCATCCTGCAGCAAAAATACTTCAGGGCCAGACTTCAAAGAGAAACTGCTGAGCTTCAGTTCATTACAAATTTGACACCATCAGCTCAGGACTAAACAAAGACTGTGCCTGGCTCGCCAACTACAGAACCAGTTTCTCCTCCCTTGGTGTTCACACCTCAGCTGCTAGAAGAGGGGCCCATCCTCCCTGACTGAACTAACCTTGTTATCTCTAGCCTGATTCTTGCCTGCATATTTATACCTGCCCCTGGAAATTTCCACTACATGCATCTGACGAAGTGGGGATTCACCCACGAAAGCTCATGCACCCATATGTCTGTTAGTCTACAAGGTGCCACAGGACTCTTTGTCACGTTTTACAGATCCAGACTAACACGGCTACCCCTCTGATACTTGGAAGGAGATGGGGTGACTCAGAGATTCCCTCCTTCCCCATCATGGCAGAATTGTTACCTGTCGTCTGAGCCAGGCAGAGATTATCGTCTACCCCTCCACTTCTCAAAGTGTCATGTGAGGAAGAGTTCTCAGTTGTCTGTGCTTGGAGATGATGCTTTGACTTATTTAATCCTATACCAGAGTTGCTATGACTGGAGATGAAAGTATCAAAGACTGGGAAGGGGAATTCAAATGGATCCTAATCGCAGTGTGATCATTTCCAGTTTAAATCCCAGGTTCCATCTATTGGTAAAGCCAATTCTGGCAAGGTGGTTGTTTTTTCCCCCATTATGGGGATGCTAGGATACTAAACGTTGTAAATAACATAACTGACTATTGAGACAGTGCTCAATGAAATATGTTTGACTGGATCAGAGGAGAATGTGATGGGAGAATCTCTTGTCCTGATTCTAAATAATTAGATGTAACCTGCTCTGGAATTTCAGTTTACACTTTCATTGTCATGTATTCTATCTCTCTGTGATCTGGGTTTCTATTTTTCTTGATGGCTGTGTGGTCACACAATTAGATAGTAGTTCAGCTCAGATTTATTGGTGAATTTAAGACAAATGACCATTTGCTAAAGTCATCATTTCTCACTTCAGCTTTGCTTTTTCCCCATCCTTCCATGATGATATGGAGAAATTTCAAGTGCAGTTCTGTCAGTAGGAGAGAACTCTCCAATTTACTGGCCGTGCTAACAAAGACACCGCAGTGATTTAAAATCTCCACTTGGAAATGGTGAACAGCAGCAGACCCCCAACTAACTGAAGGAAGTGCATATGAGCACAGTGTAGTTCAATTGTTTAAATCAATATGGTCTCAGATGGCTATGTTGGCAGGCGAAGGCCTTCTGCTGATGTAGCGCTATCTACGCAGGGGATTAGAGATGTGTAACTACGTTGCTCAGCTGTGTTGATTTTTCACACCCCTGAGCAATAATTATACCGATAAATGTCTTTAGTGTAGACCAGACAGTTTTCTCTTGTGTTTTATGCATTTGTATCACTTCTCCCCTACTTCCTACTACATTGAAAGATTTAAAGTGTGAAAAGAGGGGTATTTTTCCTCATGATGCTAACATTCCCGCATAGGAGACCCCTTCCACCAACACGCATGGCAGAAGAACCAGAGATATATGAACTCACAGAAGTGTTGGGACAAACCACAACTTGAGCCAAGGTTCAGTTGTTGGCAATGGGGATTAAAAGAAAACTAACATATGTGACCAGAATTTGTGATTTTCGAATATATTAGTGTTACTAGTGAAAATGAAATTATAGGTGATGTTATTGGTTAAAGAGTAAGAGACTAATTGTTTGATAATCTGAATAATTTTGGAAAACTGAAAGTTGTCTTGTTTTTTTTTTTCTTTTTTAGTTGTACAGGAAATGATGGTTAATCTTCAAAAGTTAATTTGATTTAATTTACCTCCTGTAGTGTAAGGAGTTCTGGTAGAAAACCTCACTCCAAAGGTTGCGGTGGGAGAATAGGTGTTAGAAAGAGTGTATAAGATTTTATTTTTTTGTATTTCAAATAGAGCATATTTTGCTTAGCTTCAAAGTCAATTTCTATTAAAAGGAAAACTACTCAAGGAGACAAGTTGTCTAACTTTTTCCCTCCCCACTTCTCTAATTTGCAAAAGAAAGGCCTGACATCTGTCACAGGATGTGTCCAGCAGGTAGGAAAGCTGCAGTTGTCAACCATCAATACCAAGGAAAAGGCTGAAGTCCACTGCCTTTCATATCTAAAAGCCATCTAGAGGCTGGTCTACACTGAAAAGCTGTGTTGACATGGCCACATCTCTCAGGAGTATGAAAGATCCACTCCACTGAGAGAAGTAGTTAATGTGACCAAAGCCCCAGTGTAGACAGTGTTATGTTGTCAGAAGAATATTTCCAGTGTTTGAAGGGTAAACATAGCCTTAGACAGATTGATCCCCTCTGGGAAGCGAGTCATGACATAAATTCCAATTTTGACCCATCTCCCTATATGTGAGAAAGCTGCTAGTATGGAGGGCTGAGCCAGCTGTCCGATCACCTGGTTCAACTGAGGGAAAAGCTCTTAGTACCCATCAGTCCAAAGACTGAGAGAAATGTTGAGTTCCAACCATTGTCATTTTAGTATTTGATTGTTCCTTTCTCTATTTTTTGTGTTGGCCTTTCTGTTCTATCAGAGTGTGACTGTGTAGCTCAGTGCATGTGTGATAAATGCTCTTTGGTGCCAATTGGCAGAGAGGTCAAAGTAATTCACAAGAAACTCCTGCCTCAGACCTGACAAACTCATCACACCTAATGCACTGATTTTTATGATATTTATCCAGGAAGCATAGCAGTGAGATCTCTACTGAAAGCTTGTAAATTATTGTTACTCCTGATCACTGCAAGAGGTGTGTATGAGTCCTATTGAAGGAGTCATGTAAGTATATGGAAAATTATGCCCATATGGTATTGTCATGAAAGTGAGTCACCCCAATCAAAGGTCTTGTTGGGAATGGCCCATTCAAGTGGGAGGGAATTGTCACCCGTCCCTTGCTAGCCAGTTATGTGGTGTGTTGCTGCATTGTCAACCTTTGCACCAGCCCAGAAAAGCCAATGGAAAACTATCAAAGACAAATTATAGCCATCGAAACCCTGTGGAAGTGTAAACGACAATATGACAATGAGGAAATGGTCCTTTCTGTGAATATACACAAAAGACTGATTCATTTTATAACACGGTGGAGAGAAACACTCTGGTTCCATTCACCAAGGAGATCACTAATGACCAATGGTGCTTCAAGAAAGGCAGGGCCCTGGCTCCTAGGGACTAGCAGTCACTGCAATAGACTGTCACCTCACACTTCAATCTACTTAGGTAGGAAAGGTAACTATTAAAAAGTGTAGGTTGCATTTTGTGATTTTGTTTTGTTGGTAACAGTTGGTTTCCATCATTCACATTTGTTTGTTTAAATCTCTGTCCCTTGTTAAAGAAATTTCCCTTTGTTCAATAACTGTGCTCAAGTGCTGTGTGTGATCCAGTAGCAGTGGGCTACAGTAAAACTGGTAACCTGGGATGTACCATTGCTTCGGGCAGAGAGGATCTGGGATTTTTCTGAGCCCTGGTCTACTCTAGGAGAGGGAATCAATCTAAGTTACGCAACTTCAGCTACATGAATAATGTAGCTGAAGTCGATGTACTTAGATCGACTTACCATGGTGTCTTCATCGCGGTGAGTCAACTGCTGCAGCTACCCTGTAGACTCTGCCTGTGCCTCTCACCGAGCTGGAGTACAGTGGTCGACAGAAGAGTACTTGAGGATCGATTTCATTGCATCTACACTAGACGCGATAGATCAACCCCCCCCTCCCCCCGCTGGATCGATCGCTGCCCGCTAATTCAGCAGATAGGATAGACATACCCTGAGTATCTGGTGATTGGAGCTGGACCCCAGAGGGGGACACATTCAAGGAACTGAGGGGTTAAGGTGCCTTTATTGTCAACTGTTAAGGTTGCTGTCGCTCAGAGGAGGGTGCTTGACTGCCTGAAAGGCTGGTGAGTTTGGTCACTGACATCCAGCTGCCAAATGCAAAAGTCCCTCTTCCTCGTGGCAGGTGGCCACAAGGAGACTCACGGCCCTCAGCACCCTGAGAAGGGTCACAATGTGCATCTATGTTAATCCACACAGGGAAAGCTCCCTATAGCATAAAACTCTGCCCTATGAAATCATGGAACATGTGCTCTTCGCTCTGTGAAAGCACATAAAGAATCCAAGCGCTGGAGGGTAGGGTTTGGGTCCAGAGTGACCTAGACACATTGGCGAATTGGGCCAAAAGAAATCTGATGAGGTTTCTTGTTCTCCACAAGGACAAGTGGAGATTCCTACTCTCTAGGATGGAAGAGTCCCACGCACCGCTACAGGCTGGGGACAGACTGGCTAAGTGGCAGTTCTGCAGAAAAGGAGCTGGGGATTACAGTGGACAAGAAGCTGGATATGAGTCAATAATGTGCCCTTGTTGCCAGGAAGGTTAACAGCATATTGGGCAGCATTAGTAGGAATGTTGCCAGCAGATCAAAGGAAGTGATTATTCCCTTCTATTTGGCACTGATGTGGCCACATCTGGAGTACTGCATCCAGTTCCCCCCCCCCGCGCGCTACAGAAAGGATGTGGACAAATTGGAGAGTGTTCAGCGGAAGACAACAAAAATTATTAGGAGATCTAGGCATATGATTTATGAAGAGAGGGTGAGGGAACTGGAGTTATTTAGTCTGCAGAAGAGAAGAGTGAGGTGGGGATTTGAGAGCAACCTTCAACTACCTGAAGCGGAGTCCAAAGAGGATGGAGCTCGGCTGTTCTCAGTGGTGGCAGATGACAGAACAAGGAGCAATGGTCTCAAGTTGTAGTGGGGGAGGTCTAGATTGGATATTAGGAAAAACTTTTTCACTAGGAGGGTGGTGAAGTATTGGAATGGGTTCCCTAGGGAGGTGGTACAATCTCCATCCTTAGAGGTTTGTAAGGCCCGGCTTGACAGAGCCCTGACTGGGATGATTTAGTTGGGGATTGGTCCTGCTTTGAGTAGGGGGTTGGACTAGATACCTCCTGAGGTTTCTTTCAACCCTAATCTTCTCTGATTCTAAGTAGCTGCAAGTGTCTCTTTGTGTTCACATCTGTAAAGACGCCAGGAATGGGCAACGGGATGGATCACTTCATGATTACGTGTTCTGTTAATTCCCGCTAAAGCATCTGGCTTTGACCACTCTTGGGAGATAGGACACTTGGCAGGATGGACCATTGGTCTGACTCAGTATGGTTGTTCTTATGTTTTATGTACAGAAATGAGGCTCTTACAAAGCCGAAATGGGGGGAGGGGCTCTAAATTTATATCAGAGTTAGAGAGAAATATGTTCAAACACAGTGAGACTCGATGTACGAAAGAAATAACACGTGATCCCCATCTCCTTCCCCAAAGCCTTAGGTGGGGATTAGCTGCCAACTGCTGCGGCTGCTGCTCTGAGGGGAGCAGTATAAGTTGTCTGCCTGTGGGTGCAGCCCACCAGCTGGTTCTCCTGGGGCAGACGGTGAGTTGCTGGGCAGGAATGGTGCATCAGCTGGAGTATGAAATATGAACAGGGATCTAAAGACTCTACACTGGCCTCCAGTGGGGGTTGAGGATGCTGAGGCAGTGGAATTTCAGCATCAGAGTCATCAAGATTCAAAGCTGCTTGGGGGTGGAGAGGAGGGGGATGACTCCACTGGATTTTTAGTGCATCCCCTTAACTACTCGCCCATGACAGCCTGGCTTTGTCATTGCTCTGTGGTTCTCCTGTTGCTCATTCCCAGCTTCTGGAAAGCAATGGCGAGGGACACCATCCCTGCCCATCCTGGCTAATAGCCATCGATGAACCTATCCTCTGTGCACTTCTCTAGTTCTTTTTTGAACTCTGTTCTAGTCTTGGCTTTCACAAGATCTTCTGGTAAAGAGTTCCCCAGGTTAACTGTGCGTTGTGTGAAGAAATACTTCGTTTCAAACCTGTAGCCTATTCATTTCATTGGGTGACTCCTCCTAGTTCTTGTGTTATGAGAAGGAGTAAATAACACTCCCTTCCTTGGTCCTTTGAAAGACGATATGTGAGCCCCCACCTCCCTGCCCCACCTCTCATGTCCAGGGAACAACAGGGATATAACAACACGGCAAACAACAAGGTTCAAAGTCAATGCACGTGGGAGAAGTATCTGCTGTTTCATTCCTTACATTCCTGTCCCACTGCATGGCCATTTCCTTTCCCTCCTTTCTGTTAAAAGCTTTTGTGTTTTGCACAGAAACATTATTTCCACAGGAGACACCCAGGAGTGGGGGCTGCATTCCTGTGCCAAACAGTCACTAGAAAGGAGGCAGACAAAGGCCTTTAAGATGAGGTGTCCATCGCTGTCAAAATATCATCTCCCTCCTTCAGCTCACTGGCAGCCTGAATTTCTTCCTTATCCTAGCAGAGTCTTGTCTGGACTCAGCGCTATCCAGCCCCTCTGTATGTAGTGGGCAAAACCCACAAACCTTGTCTTTAAAACAAGCCATCCCCTTCCTTCTTAGGGAAGAGTTTTCTATGATTGAAGTTGAGCTTCAGTTCCCCTCTCCTAGGGGCAGGTTGGGTGTGGGGCCAGCTCCCAATGAGATCTGTTTTCACCTTTACCCCCTAACTCTGCTCCCAGCTGTCAGGCGGCTTCCAGCCCATCCACCCTGCTTACTAGCTCCATGGTCACGTGTAACCCCCTTTGCCAGCACACGTAGCCTGCAGGAAAGCTGCTCCCACCAGCTGTGCTGGTATAGTGGTGAGCATAGCTGCCTTCCAAACCGTTGACCTGGGTTTGATTCCTAGTCAATGCAATAATGGCTTTTCTCTTTTGTTGGTTCCTTGTCTGGAAGTGGTTTAATTTCAGTCACATTTTGTTACAATCACATTATCCATAGAATGAGACAATAAGTGTGTCAAAGCCCAGCAGGTCACACAGGAGGGAGGACTACAAGGGGCTGGAATGTGTCATCTGAGAAGACAGAACACTTGGAAACCTGCATCTCCCATCCCCTGGCTTCCGTGTGATGATTCCAGCTGCGTGAGCTGTTTGTACCATGTTCCTGCATGATGGGGAAATAAAGTTTTGAGTCAGTTTTTGCTCCTACAGATTCCTTTGCTGTTACAATTATGTTGATATGAACAAAAGGGAAGCAAAAAAACAACAAAAAAACCCACCCAACTTGCAATACAGTTAGGGAAAGTGAAGATCAGGGGTAAGCCAAACATTTCAAAATAAAAGTTAATGCTAAAATGGGAGCCGGGGGAGAGAGATCAGGTATGTGGAGAGCCCCTTGATATTTGAAACCTACAACTACCCAGCTTTCTGAACACCTGTGAGGAGCAAGATGGAGTTGGGACATCTTCAATCATTGATTGTCTCTCTGTGTTCTCTGTCTCTTTCTTCTCCCCCCATGATTCTTCTCCAGTGTCTCTGCCTTTCTCCTCTTGCTCCCTCTCCCCCTGCCCTTTCCCAGGAACTCACAGTCTACAGCATTCAGGAAAAGCCAGAGTTTCATTGATTCATAGACTCTAGGACGGGAAGGGACCTCAAGAGGTCACCGAGTCCAGTCCCCTGCCCTCATGGCAGGACCAAATACTGTCTAGACCATCCCTGATGGATATTTAAATATTTTACTGGCTGCAGCCACAAAGCGAGAAAAATTACACTTCTGGTTCAGAGGCAGTGCACACACATAAGAATCAATGGGCTTTTAATTCCTTAGGTTCTGCCACCATATGCTGCTTCCATTTCATTTCAGTCTTTCCCCAAGATTTCTCATTGTGCACAGCAACATTACACCCTTGGGAGAGAGTGGACCAGAGGCTGCATTAATTTAACCTACAAAAACCAAACAAATAGAAATGTAGATCAGAAATGTACTCTCCAGGTTCCTCCAGCCCAGGGGTTGGCAACCTTTCAGAAGCGGTGTGCCAAGTCTTCATTTATTCACTCTAAGGCTATGGCTACACTTAAACTTCAAAGCGCTGCCGTGGCAGCGCTTTGAAGCGCTAAGTGTAGTCAAAGCACCAGCGCTGGGAGAAAACTCTCCCAGCGCTGTCCGTACTCCACCTCCCTGTGGGGAATAACGGACAGCGCTGGGAGCGTGGCTCCCAGCGCTGGGGCTTTGACTACACTGGCGCTTTGTAGCGCCGCAATTTGCAGCGCTGCAGAGGGTGTGTTTTCACACCCTGCTGCAGTGCTGCAAATTTGTAAGTGTAGCCAAGCCCTTATTTAAGGTTTCGGGTGCCAGTAATAGATTTTAATGTTTTTTAGAAGGTCTCTCTCTACAAGTCTATATATTATATAACTAAATTAGTGTATTGTAAAATAAACAAGGTTTTCAAAATGTTTAAGAAGTTTCATTTAAAATTAAATTAAAATGTTGATCTTACACCGTTGTCCTGCTCAGCCTGCTGCTGGTCTGGGGTTCTGTTCACCCAGGCCGGCAGTGGGCTGAGTGGGGCCTGCGGCCAGGACCCCAGCTGGGAAGGGTCTGGCAGCCAGAACCCCAGACCGGCAGTGGCTCAGCCCACTGCCGCTCAGGGGTTCCATCCTCCGGCTCCTGCCAGCCGGGATCCCGGCTGCCGGACCCGCTCAGCCCACTGCCGGTGTGGGGTCCCGGCCCTGCCCACATACAGTGGGTACCTACCTTCTCCCTGGTTCTGGCCCATTCTCTTCCTCTCTCTGCACTGAGCTGAGGGTGGGAGTGGACCGAGCACAGGGCTGGGGATGAAGGGTCTGGCCAGGAGCTAGAATGAGGGAGGGGGCTCAGGGTTGGGGCAGGCGGTGTGGGTGTGGGGGCACTTACCTGGGGAGCTCCCATTTGCGTGAGGGTGCAGGTGGGAATGTGTGCAGAGGGTGCAGGAGCTCCCGTTTGGTGCTCAGGGTGGGGTGGGGATGTGCGGGGTGCATGGGATGTGGGGAGGCTGGGGATGTGGGGATGCAAGAGTCAGGGGTGGGGGGGTGGAGGGGTGAAGGAGTTAACAAAGGGCTGGGTGGTACAGGGCTCAGGGCAGGGGCCTGGGCGGGATGTGGGGGTGCAAGGCTCAGGGCAGGGGGGCGTGGGGGGGGGTCAGGGCTCCGGGCAGAGGGCTGGGTGATGGCCCCGAACCCCATCCCCGCTCCTTGTCCCGACTACCCCTCCTGGGACCCCACTCCCTATCTAAGCCTCCTGCCCCGTGTCCCCTGACTGCCCCCTAGACCCTACCCCCTAGCTGTCCCCTGACTGCCCCAACCCTTATCCACACCCCCGCACCCAGACAGAACCCCCCAGACTCCCATGCCTATCTAACTGCTCCCCGCCCCCTGACAGGACCCCCAGAACTCTGGACCCATACACCCCCCAGCTCTCTGCCTGCCACAACCACTCTCCACACCCCTACCTCCTGACAGCCCCCCCCAGAACTCCCGACTCATCCAACCCCCTCAGCTCCTTGTTCCCTGACTCCCCCAGAGACCCGCCCCCCCAAACAGTGCCCCCAGAACCCTCCTTGCTCCCTGTTCCCTGACTGCCCTGTCTCCTATCCACCCCCACCTCCTAACAGACCCGGGACTCCCATGCCCCATCCACCCCCGGTCCCTGACTGCCCCCTCCAGAGACCCCGCCCCAACCACCCCTGGGATCCACCCCCATCCAACCCACCCTGCTCCCTGGCCCCTGATTGCCCCCGCACCCCCAAACCCCCAGCCCCAGACCCCTTACCATGAGGCTTCCTGCTCATTCGGAGCCCGGCTGCCGTGCACAGCCCCGCCCCTCAAAGTGCTGTGCGCAAGGCAGCAGGGTGCTGGATGAGCGGGGAGCGTCTTTCACTCCCCGCAGAGCCAAACGCTGCCCCGCGAGTGCGGAGCCCGGCCCCCAGAGCGCTGTGCGTGCGGCGGCAGGGCTCCAGGGGAAGGCGGGGGAGGGGCCAGCGGGTTGGCGTGCTGGCAGGATTTTAATGGCACGCTGGAGTCCCGGCAGGCCCCAGCGTGCCATTAAAAATTGGCTTGCATGCCATCTTTGGCACGTGTGCCATCGGTTGCCGACCCCTGCTACAGCCCAACCTTCTGCTGATGCACCTCAACGCACGGCTATAAAGGGTTTGAAGCTTTCATTGCTTAAGTTCCAGGACACTGAGGGATTTCAGCTCCCCTTTGTCCAGAGGAAACCTTCACCCCACTAACAACCAGGTTCTTGTCCATGGGATCACTGTAGGGGGCTGGATCCCTGGTTGTCTAGTCTCTCTATCTAGGACAAGCCAGGGCGCCTCTACAGAAATCCATGGCACACCCACATCTTGAACACTGCGTGCAGATGTGGTCACCCCACCTGATAAAAGATATATTGTAATTGGAAAAGGTTAAGAAAAGGGCAACAAAAATGATTAGGGGTCCGGAGCAGCTTTCATATGACGAGTGATTAATAAGGCTGAGACTTTTCAGCTTGGAAAAGAGATGATAGAGGTCTATAAAGCAATGACTGGGTTGGAGAAAGTAAATTAGGAAGTGTTATTTACTCCTCTAGACACAAGAACTAAGGGTCACCAAATGAAATGAAGAGGCAGCAGGTTTAAACCAAACAAAAGGAAATATTTCTTCACATAACACACAGTCAACCTGTGGAACCCTGGGGCACCTAGGATCGGCCACTGTAAGAAGACAGGATACTAGGCTAGATGGACCGTTGATCTGACCCAGTGTGGCCAATCTTATGTTGTGTACTTGTGAACTGGGGTGTATGAGCACCCAGGACCCTCTGTGGAGCTGCCCTTCTCCTTCTATCGCTCATGTTTCATTGACTCCAGCCTTTTTTTCTATTCAGCATCATTGTAAACAAGCTGCCCTCACCTCCTGTCCCCTCCAGAACCAGAGTCCCCTGTCTTGTGTAAATCACTGACCTCTCTCAGCACTGACTGCCCCTCCATGGCCTTGTCCCTCCCTCTGTGCTGATGGGACTCTTCTCTCCAGTCCTGCCTCATCCAGCAGCTCAGTGGATGGGAATCTTAGCGTCACCCTGGTGCTTTAGGAGCAGAACCCCCCCGAGCTTCCATGCAATTGGCACTTTGCCATCACTGCTCAGGACTGTAACCTGTGCAGGGAGACTGGCTGGGCCACATGCCAGCTGGGCATGAGCAAAGCAACAAGGGTGAAAGGCAAACGTGGGGAGTGAACCCAGGGCCTTATACATGCGAATCAGGCACTGTACCACTGAGCCACATCCCCAAACAGGCCTTCTTTGCTGACTGTTACACTCAGAGCCTGCCTCTTTCCAACGCATCCAGTGGGTTATAAGCTTCATGGGAAACCCTTTCCCCCCAGTCATGCTCTCGTGCAGGTTGCTGGTTCTTAGGGGTCACTTTGCAGCAGGGCCAGATTCCATGTGTGGGGTGGAGAGAGTGTGCGCGCCCTGGACTCAAGGTTAGCTCAAAAAAAAAAAAAAAAGGCAAGGGAAAAACTGCTGGCTGGGAGCTGAATATGCAGGACAAAGGGTTGGGATTCTTCTCCGCTCAGATTTGTTATGGAGCTGGCAGTCTCCCAAATGATGGTCTGTTCCTTCCCTCAAAATGCCGGCTAAGCCTCTCCTTTTCAATTTAAAGCTCCATGAAAGGAAAAAAATAATGAGGAAGAAAGCACAGAAGCTACGGATGTAGTTAAGAACGGACTTGGAGTGATAAAAGACCAAAGGAAGGAAAGTATCAATGTTTCTGCCTGGTTTTAAACCAGGGATCTTTTGCAAGTTAGGCAAATGTGATAACCACTAGACTACAGAAACCAGCTGCTGTCAATTTGGGAGCCCTTTTCTAAGGCTTTCTCAGTAGCTGCTACACCAGCTGATTTGCCTTTGAAGAACAGGGAAACAAAGGGCACCAAGAACTTATGTTTTTTGGATGAGCCAAGAAAAGGGAGCAGCATTGTCCCCCTCGGGTAGCCCCTGTTCAATTCCAGGTCAGAAAGCAAAACTCTTCTGCAAGAATATCCGAAATATATTGTGTTTCACTTCACTTCATAAGTACAGTTGTGTGGCAATTAAATGATGACTCTAAAGTTTCATAAAAGCAAAGAACATTAAACAAAATAGTGTGGGAAATACGGATGTATCTGAGAAAAGGGCTTGGAATGAAGGAAGACAAAAATTGATGGGTCGAGAGAACAGGCCCTGTTTCCCCCTGGTTTGGAGCTTCTCTCACAACTACTGGAATAGCAAAGCTAAGCAAATGGGGTTCTATTGTTGCACAGGAGATTGAAGTGAGGCTATTTTCTCCAGATAGAATTAAATGGTCATGTCAGGAGTGGGATTTGAAACCACATCTCTATGCAGAGACCAGAACACCCAAGAGATAGGGAAAAAAGAGTCTTAAAACTGGCACTTTAGACCAGTCCACCATCCTCCTGCTACAAAAAACATGACTTATCAACCCTAGTTTTCATTAATAGTTGATGAACTCTTTAGGGAGGTCGAGATGGCACATCTCTTTCAACTCCTAGAGACCTTCTACAGCACAGCTGAATTTTAGACACACTCACCCAGACCTAAAGTTACACATTTCCTGGAGCTCCATGAGTTCTGTGGTGTTGTAATCTCCCTGCTCACATTTTAAGTGAACAAAAGATGGGTGCTGGCATTCTGAGAAAGTAATGATGAACCTCAAAATCCTGCCCTGTGGGCCAGACAGTTAAGCAACCAGCACCCACAACCTCTACCATGATAGTATCCTATCTAGGAACAACTCACTGATCAATAGCTGGGGTGTGAAATCCTCATTTCTTTGTTGTTCTATCACTGTAGTCCCCATTTTCCTATTGCTTGTCTGTATAATCTCTGTCTGGTGCTGTGATTCTTTCTGTCTGTTGTATAATTAATTTGTTGAGTGTAAACCAATTAAGGTGGTGGGGTATAATTGGTTAGATAATCATGTTACAATATGTTAGGATTGGTTAGTTACATTTCAGTAAAATGATTGGTTAAGGCATAGCTAAGCAGAACTCCAGTTTTACTATATAGTCTGCAGTCAGTCAGGAAGTAAGGGGGGGAATGGGAATGGAAATGGGAATGGGAGTGGGAGTGGGGATGGGGGTAGGGGAATTGGAATTATGTTTTGCTAAGGGGGGAAATAGGAACAGGGAATGGGAACAGGGACACAGGCAAAGCTCTGTGGTGTCAGAGCTGGGAAGGGGGACACTGAGGAAGGAAATTGGAATCATTGCTTGCTGGAAGTTTACCCCAATAAACATTGAATTGTTTTCACCTTTGTACTTCATGCATTGCTGCTCTCTGGTCACGCGAGAAGGACCAGGGAATGGGAGGGTGATGGGATAAACCCTCTAACAAGTACATCTATCAGGGTGTGAAAGACCCCAGAACCAGTATAATTAAGCTGACCTAAGCCATGGTTAGTTAGTGCTAAATGAAAGTAAAGATTGTTCTGTCAACATAGCTATTACAGGGATGGAAAACCCCTCTTGTCACTGTAGCAACCGTCTTCTCCACAGTGCTATAGCAGCATTTTAAGTGTAGACAGCCTCAGAGCAAGACCAGATTTGGCTCTGTGGATGCTCAGGCACTAAGACAACAGTAATGACAATATACTAATGCATCTGTAGCTGGCAGGATTTGAAACTGCGTGGAGAGACCCCAGTCAATTTCTAGTCCATTGCATTAACCAGGGGTAGTTGATTATTTTATCAAGAGCCAAATTTCTTGGTCAAGGTCTAGTCAATGTCTAGACACCAGAGAAAATAATAAGAAGTATATAGAAAGATTTTGCAGTCACTATGGGCATAACTATGACGATTGTTTCATGTTTCACTCTATATATTTGGCACCACTGCCTTTCCCTTTAGTCTTATAGTTTACCAAGGGTAAAACTAAATATCTCTTCAGATACAAGGGAGTGTTTATGTTCATTCCTGCGAGCTACACAGGGGTTTGATGTAGCTGCTTTCAATCCTCCAGCTCTGCCGGGACAAGTAACATTTCAGGCTGTCACTGAACTGAAGAGGGGAGATCATTTTTTGACAAGTTACGCCTCCTCTTAAAAGTGTTTGTCTGGCTGGCAGCCCTGGTTCCCAGGTCTCTCCTGAGGGAAGAAAGTTTCTGTGCAAAATACTAAAACTTTTAACAGAGAGGAGGGAAAGGCAATGGCCTCATGATGGGGCCAGTATGTACCACAACATGGTTCTTTTATGTGGGATGGCTCTGAACACTGACTGATCTCCACTCCCTTGTGTTTGAAGAGATGTTTAGTTTTGTACTTGGGAACCTATAAGGCTGAAGCAATTTTATGGATGGTGACACTACGATTGAAGGGTTATTTAATGTTGTAAAAATTGTTAAAAACACTTAGCTTAAACTGGAACTGCCTGTTATTAAAGGCTGGTTTCCCCACGTCAGTTCCATAAGCTCTGCTAGAAACACCCTGGGTTCTCTCCTGCCTCAGTGGGAACTGGAGGGAATCGTCCCCTGCTGCCCTTGGCTCCACGCTGGTTTTTCTGGAGAGGGGACGTGGAATTGATTTGTTTGCTGTTGAGAAGGGAGCCAGGCCAGTTCTCAGGGAACGAGAACTCCCAGCATCTTCCCAGCCAGCCCATGATGCGGGAGTCAGGTTCATTCTCTGTTCAGAAGCAACGTGCTCAGAAGCCTATTGTGTTTCATTCCTTAGGTTCTGCTGCCATCGTGTGACCATTTCCTTCCCCTCCTTTCTGTCCAAAGCGCAGAGCCCAGTCCCTCCAGGGAGAGGACATCTTTCTTCTTTCCTTCCTCAACAGCCCCCTTCCTTGGAGAGCCCCTTGCTGGGGTCTGGGTGGGGAACAGCCGTTTCTGAGGATTAATTTCACACCATATTTGGTGTTGATATATAGATTTTACAGGCAGACTAGATCACTAGGGACCTCTGCTCTGACCTGATTCTGAACAGAGTCCAGATAATTTTATCCAGTGACTCCTACATCCACCCCAAGATCTTCTGGCTGAACGAGGAGGGTTCATTCAGAAAGTCATCGTGTTTGGATGTAAAGGTGGGAAATGATGGGGAAATTGGCCCCTCTTTCAAGTTTAAATGTTGTAACTTCTACATCTAGACCGGGGTGGCCAACCTGAGCCTGAGAAGGAGCCAGAATTTCCCAACGTAACTGCCAAACATGCACCTTTGTATGCAACTGCTGAGTCAGTTGTGAACCTTCCCATCATTATCATTATCCCTTCGAAATGATGATGGTGATGGACACTCGGCTCGATATCCCAGTGTGCCCTGGACGTCTACAGGCTGCATTAGCCAATCCAACCATTCAGCACTTGCAGATGAGCACCTCTGTATTGTGCCTGAGTCTTGTACAGCTATGAAAGTCTGATAGATGCCAATATTTTCCCATCTTTTTAACCTGCACTAATATGAGGCCAGGCCAGGGCTGGGAAGAGAGAGAGAGCAGCAGGTTTCCCCTATTGTTTCCTGCTTGCTTTTTCTTGACTAGCTTCACCTCTGCACCAACTTGTACTTTTCCTATGTGAGCCTGGCTAGCTCAGTTGGCAGAGCATCAGACTTTTAATCTGAGGGTCCAGGGTTCAAGTCCCTGCTCAGGTGATAAACTTCTCACTATGATTGTAAAAATCTGACTTTCTGGAGTCTTCTTTGGTGTTACTCTTTCTCTTCAGGATTTTCCTTTCCTAAGAAGGGCCTTTGTGTGGGGGGGATTGAAGGAACAACTCCTTGACATCCCCTCTGTCCTTGCAGCCTGGAGGAATAAAGGCCTCTGGGCATAGAGCATGTTCCTTCCCTACACATACAAACACACAGAATATCCCTAAGGAATTAGAATCACCTGCTGCCTTCCCCTGTCCTGCTGGATCCCCAAATGAAGATGCTCTTCAGCCCAAACCCACGTCCCCTCTTTTCCCAGTGCCCCTCAGACCCAACCCTCAGTCCCTCCTATGCTCACTGCTCCTCACTCCCAACCAGAGCCTGCTCCTCTTCACCCTTCTCCTCTGTCCCAACGTACAGCCCCCTCCTATTCCCGGTGCCCCTCAATCCCAACCCACGGCTCCCTCCTTCCCTCCAGCAGCAGGTGCTTCAGACCCCCTCAGGAAGATTTTCTTGCAAGGTTTCGTGTATGAGTCTGCATGTGAATTTTACAGTATGTTGGAAATAGGTTGGGTTGCTTGCCGAAATGATCACTGGTGGCTGGTGTTGGATTCCCAGTCTCCATGTTATTGGGGCAGGAGAAACAAAGGGTTGTTATCCTTGATGTGTGAATCAAGGACTCAACCCTGGCTGTAAACTAAATGAGCTGCCCACAGATTCTGGCAGCCACAATGAGCATTTGGTGCGAGAGCCCAGACCTGTCCCTGTCCCAGAGGGAGGGGGTCACCTGCAAGGGGCTTGGACCACTGACCTATCAGCTCTTAACTCCCAAACAATCAGTAACTCTATTATCAGTGCCAGTGAGTGTAATTTAAATCATAAGAAAAACCACACTGGGCTAGACCAAAGGTCCATCTAGCTCTGAAACTTGTCTTCTGACAGTAGCCAATACCAGGTGCTCTAAAAGGATCTGAACAAGGCACCACTGGGAGTTGAACCCAGGATCTCCTGCTTACAAAACAGGTACTTTAACCAGCTAAACCATGGTGCCTGCTTGTGATTAAGGTAGAGTGTCTGCTCACACCTGCCTCTTTGCATCCCCACCTGAGCCTGACAAGCTTTGCTTGTGTTTGGATTCTGCAAAGCAGAGGAGCAGGTGACATTTTCCTTGCAAGCTCTGTCTGTGTGTGTGTGTGTGTGTGTGTGTGTGTGAGAATCTTTGGCCAGGTCTGCACTACAAAGTTATTTCAGCAGAATTATATTGCTCAGATGTGTGAAAAACAAACTATGCTTCCTCAGTTAGCAGCTTGTGGCTGGTGCACACACTGCAATGCCACGTCTGGCGACAAAACTGCCCTGTTTTGCTGACAAAATAAAACCACTTCGATGAGCGGTCTAGAGCTTTTTGCAGCAAACTTAAAGTGAGAGTGTCAATGTAGACGCTGCTGTTCATTATATCACCATAACTGGCCTCCTCCAGTATCCCACAATACCCTCTGTGAACTCGCCTGCCCTGCATTCCTGCTACAGAGCCATGGGCCCCTCCCCTTTCATCGCTCTGGGAACTTCTGAGCCTGCTGCTCTGCTGCAGCAGCCAGGAGCAAATCACTGCGGTGGATGCTGCTCTCTCCTGCCCTGCGAACACAGAGCAGGGTAGCAGGAACTTCCTTACATGGGGGGGCCACTAGCATCCGAACTGTGACACCCCCAGGACACCCCTTCCCTAGCGGAGGCTCTTACCTTCTAAACAGGGACGTCTGTTTTCTAGTAAAATCACTAAAAGGGAAGGAGAAAACTCGAAAGAGGTTCCTCCTGGCGCTCATGTCCGTGAACCCGAATACTCTCTCAGTCCTCAAAGAGAGACCTGGAGAAGGAGACTTGCTGAAGCAAAGCCACAGGGTCTCTGAGGTTTCCCTGGCCCCTCGCCCCTGTCCTGCCTGGCTGATGTCAGCATCTCTCTGTGAGGTCACCACCTCCCCACCACCTTGGACCAATAGTCTGAGGTCCTGCAAAAGGCCTTTGTGATGTCACTGCCTGTCACGGACTCACAGATCGTGCCCACTCTTGGCCCCGTGCGGTCCGTGGGGGGTGCCCCTTTCAGTGCAACAGCCCTTCTCGGGGGTCCACTCTCTCTCGGGGTCAGGCCCCTCCACCTCCTGGAGCCGCACCTCTCTGAGCCTTAGCACGTCTGTCTCTCGCCGTGGGCCCCTCAGGGAGTCCACGCGCTCTGGACCCCCTGGGCCTCCTCACCCCCGAAGGGGTTGATGCCCCCTGTTCTCTAGACCGGAGTGACTCTCAGCCAGCATAAAACAGGAGGGTTTATTGAGCATTGAACACAGCACAGGAAACTCTCAGGGCCTCAGGCCTGGCCTCCCTCAGCCCAGCACATCCCAGTCCCCCTGCAGCCAGGTGGGCTCTGCCTGCTTCCCCTCGCCCCGAGTCCCCCTGCTCCCCAGCTGGGCCTCCGATATCCCGGGCCCCAAGCCCCACCTCTGTCCATTGTCTTTTCTCCAGGTAAACAGGGTTGCCTGGGCCTCCTCCCCTCTCTGCCCTCCTCTGGCTGGAACAGGTTGGTCACGGGGTCCTCTCCCCGCAGCCCATTGTCCTCTCACTGGCCAGAACTGGCTGTGACTCCTGAGCTGGGTCTCCAGGTCACCAGGTCACCAGTCGCTGGAGTCTCCATCCTTCAGGCCATCAGCCGGGGTCCCAAGTCCCTCTCCGATCCTCTGTAACAACAAACTCCCTCTCCCCTCACCTCGTTAAACCAGTAACACCTGGGGACACTGAGTCCCACTCCCTGTGCATGCAAACCACTGGAAAACACAGAAAACCCTAAGAAAATCCCCCACTTCGTCACAGAGCCCAGCACACCTCTCCTCCTCTGGGCACCTGGAGCAGAGGCGGCTGGTGCTGACAGCTCCAAGGGAAGGCTTAAAAGCCACAGAGCAACTGAGGTCAGGGCCAGAGGAGGGCAGGACCATGCCTATGTGTGGCCTTCAGACAGGCACAAAAACACCCAGCCAGGCTGCTCCCTGCCATGCCAAACCCCACTGAAGGCCACCCACAGACCAGCATGTGGGGAGGCTGCTGATGCTCTGTGGCCATTATCGAAGACGGTAGGAAAGCAGGGCCAGCCCCCATGGTGGCGCCTCTTACTGTTCCCACTCAAGGTGCTCACTTTGGCAGTGGGGCAGGAGATTTTACCCCAAGAGGCTTTTCCCCAGCTGGCGACAAGCAGAGAAACACCCAGGCTCCATGTAGCAACCCCCCTCCAGCACAGGGACAGGTGCACATTTGGAAGAGGGAAACTGCTCCACACTCTAGCCCGGGCAGCCGCCCATTTTCTTTGGCAAGTCAGGAAGGGCAAAGGCGAGACTGGAAGCACCTGGGGCTCATGCCCCAGCCTTTGTGATGCCCAACCCCCAACTCCTTCCTGGGGCTCTAGCTGAAGCCAGAGCATTGGCCTGAGCAGCCAAGAAGAGGTTCTAGCCCTGAAGGACGTTCAGCCCAAAGGTAAAACTGCACAAGCACAACCACGAAGGGACTCGACCCCTCAATTGCCTGATCCGGAGTCAGACGCCTTATCCGTTAGGCCACATGGTCACACAGAAAAAGGCCCTCCAGGCACTTCTTTGGAAAAGGCCGACACTGACGCATCCGACGAAGGGGGGATTCACCCACGAAAGCTCATGCTCCAATACGTCTGTTAGTCTGTGAGGTGCCACACGACTCTTGGCTGCTTTTGCAGACACTGTGTTTCTCAGGTCAGCTACTGAGTGGGGCCGAGACTCTCTGGGCACAAGAAGTCGAGTTCCCAGTGAGATGTGAGACTTAATTCTCTGGAGCCAGGTGCAGGGCTTTGGCAGGGAGGCTCAGGCATGGGGGATTGAGGTGCAGCGGATGGACCGGCTGTCTAGGTGCAGAGATTTAGTCGCACTGAGGAGGAGGAGGAGGAATCCTGCTGACAGGCAGTGGCCAGGGCCGGTGCAACCACTAAGTGAACTAGTTAGCCGCCCAGGGTGCCAAGTGGCTGGGGGCAGGGCCGGCTTTAGGCCAATTCCACCAATTCCCCCGAATCGGGCCCCGCGCCTAAGAGGGCCCCGCGCCCAGTGAGAATCCTTTCCCTGGCTAGAGTCGCCTTTTAAATTTTTACTCACCTGGCGGCGCTCCGGGTCTTTGTCGGCACTTTGGCGCTGAGTCCTTCGCTTGCTCTGGGTCTTCGGCGGTGGGTCCTTCAGTGCCACCGAACACACCTGGAACGAGTGAAGGACCCGCCGCTGAAGTGCTGCTGAAGAGTCGGAGCACCGCCCAGTGAGTACAAGCCCCATGTGGTATTTTTACATTTTTTTTAATAGTCATTCCTGCCGAGGCCCCGTCGAAACTGTTCGAATTGGGCCCCGCACTTCCTAAAGCCGGCCCTGGTTGGGGGGCGCTGAGAAGCGCACTCAGGGGAGGCGGGGGAGTGGAGGTGAGCTGGGGCAGGTGGCTGGGGGAGGTGCGGGGGGAGGGCTGCCCGCAGCAAGTAACGGGGGGTGTGTGTGTGCAGGTGAACCGCTCTCTGTCCCAGCTCACCTCTGCTCCGTCTTCTCCCCGAGCACACCGCCCCCACTCTGATTCTCCTCCCCTCCCAGGCTTGCCGCACTAAACAGCTGATTGGCACCGCAAGCCTGGGAGGCGGGAGAAGTGGAGCGGTGCCGGCGAGCTCAGGGGAGAAGGCGGAGCGGAGATGAGCTGGGGTGGGGAGCTGCTGCAGGGGGGGCTGCCCGGCTCTTCCCCATGGCCCCCGCCCCGCCCCCCTCCCTGCACTCCCTGCATGGTAAGTGGAGTGACCCAGCCCCAGCCTGGTCCACTCCCCTGGCTCCCAGCCACGCCGCCGGCGAGTGTTGTGGGGCGGTTCCCCCCTCCCCCCAAGCTTGGGAGCCAGGGGAGCAGAGCAGGCTGGGGCCCCAGGCCTCCATGGGGGGAAGCAGAAGGGGGCTGGTCCCAGGCCATCGTGGGACATGGGGGGCCGGCTAATTCCTGCGGGAAGTGGAGTGACCCAGCCCCAGCCTGCTCTGCTCCCCTGGCTCCCAGGCTTGTGTTGGTGTTGGCTGGATTTGTGCGGGTGTTTGTGTATATTAGCAATTGTGTGTGTGTGGCTGGATTCATGCATGTGTTTGTGTATGTTTGCAATTGTGTGTGTGTGTGCATGCTCTGCTGCCCTCTGCTGGCGCAACAACCGTTTCTCTGTATGTCACAGCCCCCATACTGTCGACCCCGGTGGTGATTTCCCCATCTTACAAGGGCTGGCTGGCCTGACCCTTCTCCCCTCTGCAGAGTGTGGCAGGGGCTGCAGCTCACCCCCTGTGGGGCAGGAGTGCCAAGGTGTGGGGTGCTGGGCTCCAATGCACCTGGAGAGCAGCTTAGGTGAGGTGGGGCAGGGCGTGTGGTGTCCGTTCTGCGTTGCCTGGTGCTGTGCCACTGTACAATCCCCAGCCACACCACACAGCGCATCCCGAGAGGGGGTAGGGGGCCAAGCAGATGATCCAGCATGAGGGGATCATTCTCATTGGTAGCTGTCCAGTGGCAGTGAGTTTCACAGGCCTCGGCACATGCTGTGTGGGGCAGGAG
This sequence comes from Mauremys reevesii, assembly GCF_016161935.1. Classification (NCBI taxonomy): domain Eukaryota; kingdom Metazoa; phylum Chordata; order Testudines; family Geoemydidae; genus Mauremys; species Mauremys reevesii. The sequence goes on along the minus strand of NC_052645.1, from coordinate 3,194,710 downwards.
GTCCTTGTATTTGCAGCAGTGGGAGTGAACTGTGTGCAGTTGTGTCTCTGAGCATGATTGTGAATATTATGGTTGGGGGGGTGATTGTGAGTACGGCTGGGGGTGTGATTGTTTCTTTCTTTGGGGGTTGGGCTAGCATGTCCCTCTGGGTGTGTTGTGTGTGTGTGTGTCTGTCTGTCTGTCTGTCAGTGTCACTTGCTGCAGGATACAAAATCCTGCAAAGCCATTTCCAAATCATTCATGAAAACATTGACTAGTACCGGACCCCGGACCGATCCCTGCCGGACCCACTAGGTGCACCCTCTCCGTTGGACAGCCAGACATGGAGACGGGCTCTTGGAGTCTGGGCTTTCAACCAGCTCTGCACCCACATTACATTGATTGCATCTAGACCGCATTTCCCTCGTTTGCTCGTGAGAATGTCCTACGGGACTGTGTCAAAAGCCTTAGTAACACTGAGCTAGATCCCATCTCCTGTTTACCCACCTCCACTAGGCCCGGAACCCTGCCGAAGAAGGAAAGCGGATTGGTTTGGAATGATTTGTTCTTGACAAATCCATGCTCACTCGTCCTAAGAACCAAAGTGTCCTGTAGGTGCTGCTGACAAAGTGATTGTTTAAGAATGTATTCCAGGATCGCTCCAGCTGTGGAAGTGAGGCTAGCTAGTCTGTAAGTCCCAGGGGTCTCTTTGTTCCCCTTTTAAAGATAGGTCCTGTCTTGTTCAAGGATGGGAAGATGTTCTTTTTCAGGGATCTCAGATGAGAACTGGGGCACAGCACCTGGTTTGTTAAAGCCACAAAAACAGAGGTAGGACCTGTTCTCTCCTGCTGGCAAAGAACCCCAGGTACCTAAGAGACAGGGACTCACATCCCTGAATGGGCTTTAAAAAAGGCAGTGGTTAAAAAGTTTGGCTCTGACCATTTCTTGTTTCCGCAGACTTTAGCAAACTTGTTTAGCAAACTTTACAATTCCTTGGTGCTAAACACCGAGAAACTCCCCTTTCTCCTTCACAGAGGGCTTTAACGCCCCTTATCTCACTCAGGCTCACGACCGCCCAGAGTTTGAGAATTGTCCCTGTTCCCATTGGACAGATGGGGAGGAGCCTGAGGTGCAGAGAAGGGAAGTGACCTACCCAAGGGCCTACACAGCAAGGTGGTGGCAGAGTCAGAAAGAGACGTCACCTGTCCTGATTCCTGTTCTAACAAACAGCAAACCCCCCCAGCGGCAGGGATAGAGCCCAGGAATCGAGATGGTGGGGAAATTTAACTGAAACCATTTCTGTCAGAAAATCCCATTCAGACTAAACCAGTTTGTTTCTCGAACTCAAAACAAGTGGGATGAAAGTTCTTTGCACAAATATTTTGTTGCCAAACAAAAGCATCTCCTGTTTGTCACAGTGTGTTAAATGGTCTCATCGCACACAAGAGACACTTAGATCACAAACATGAGATAAGATGCTTCAGTCAGTCTAAGCTAAGTAGTTGCTGCTCTTAACAATTTCAAAATAAAAAAAATACAAATCAAATAGACTATTTCAGCTATTTTATTATGTCACAATCTGATCAGAGTAAACGTGATAGGACACCTCATATTATGCACTACTCCTAGTGACACTCTCCAATGGATCCCCATCCTCCACTCACCATGAGGTAGGTAGCAGCAGATCATTATTATCCCTACTTGAAAGAGGGAGAAGCTAAGGCTGAGAAAGGAGAATTGACTTGGCTTAGGTCACACAGCCAGCCAGTGGCAGAGTTGGGAATAGGACCCAAGAGCCCTGATTTTCAAACTAACCATCGGATCTTGAATTTCAGACATTGAATGACCTGAATAAAGTGCTCTCACATGAGCTCCAGACCAACAACAGTGCACAGTAATTATTCAGTAAGTATTTGAGGAGAACTGCAAGGTTAGAGAGAATCATGAACTGCTCAGAGACCATTAATGCAGAGAAGCAGCAAAATTCATCAAACATATGACTGGTTCTGACTTATTTACTTGGTCTTAAAAGAGAACAAGGACCTGAGTCTCCTCCCTGTCAATAACCCCCTGCTCAGCCAATCAGGGTAGAGACTGAGGACGGGAGGCTGAGGGTTCTCACCAGAGAGCCAAAAGGATGGCCCAGGTCACCGGTGGGGATCACTGCCCGAGCACTATTTCAGCCCCACATTTTTGGGTGGACCTCCCACAGTGGGAGCTGCCGAGCACTCCCCCGCAACACACATACACACACACATACACACACACACCCCTCCTGGTGTTGGGAGGGGAACAGGAGAAAGGACAAAAGAAGCAAGGGATGAAGAGAAAGGAGGACGGGATGGATGGAGGAAAAGGTAAAACAAAAAGGACAAACCCCAATGTCCCCAGTGATTCTAAGGGACAAAATCCCAGGTGCGGAATAAAATTCGGCCTCCTTAGCTCGTGTTTTCCATGCCTAGAATTCAACTGTCACCAGATGGATCAGACTGAACAGGTTTCAAATCTCGAGGAGGCTCTTACCTTCTAAACAGGGACGGCTGTTTTCTAGTAAAATCAGGAAAAGGGAAGGAGAAAACTCGAAAGAGGATCCTCCTGGCACTCATGTACGTGAACCCGAATGCTCTCTCAGTCCTCAGAGAGAGACCTGGAGAAGGAGACTTGCTGAAGCAAAGCCACAGGGTCTCTGAGGTTTCCCTGGCCCCTCGCCCCTGTCCTGCCTGGCTGATGTCAGCATCTCTCTGTGAGGTCACCACCTCCCCACCACCTTTGACCAATAGTCTGAGGTCCTGCAAAAGGCCTTTGTGATGTCACTGCCACACCCCTCCCTTGCTGGGCTAATGTCCTGCCCCTGCCCAGGCACTGTGGAGGTTTGAGCTACTCCCTGTGGATCACCCCATTCAAGGAGCATTCGTTCTAGGCAACAAGCCGGTAGTTTTGGATCATCTGCAAATTTTGTCAGCTCACTTTTTAGCAGACTATTTATGAATATGTTGACTAGTCCTGGTCCCAGTACAGACACCACTAGTTACCTGTTTCCATCCTGAAAACTGACCATTTAGTCCTACCCTTTGTTTCTTGTCTTTTAACCAGTTATTGATCCACGTGAGGAATTTCCGGAGGTGAAAGTAAGCCGGTATGTTCCGGTATGGGTTACCGGCAAGAGCCGGTACGCTGTGCCAGCCCGGCCCGGCTTCCCCAGGCTGGTGATTTCAAGGGTCCAGGGCTCCCTGCTGCGGCCGAAGCCCTGGGCCCTTTAAATCACCTCCCGAGCCCCCCTGCCGGAGCCCCGGGGAGCAAATCACTGCCGTGGATGCTGCTCTCTCCCGCTCTGCCAACACAGAGCCGGGGTGGCAGAAGCTTCCTTACAGTGGGGGGGGGGCACCATTGTCCAAACTGTGGCACCCCCATGACACCCCTTCCCTAAGGACCCCCACTCACACCACCTCTCCCCCCAAGGCCACACCCACAGACGCCTCTTCCCCAAGACTGCACCCTCCCCCCCCCCATCATTTCTCCTAACAGCCAGTAAAGAGTGGTGGGGCCATGGTGCTCTAAACCCCCTGTTCCAGCACCCCTGACACAGAGCTGAGCAGGCAGCAGTGTGTGTGTGTGTGTGTGAGACAGAGAGTGCTGTGCTGAGCTGAGCCAGTGAGAGAAGGGGGCTGATGTCGGGGCTGTCCCCTGCCTCAGGACTGGTCGCTTCCAGCAGCTGTCTGAACTTAGAGACAGTGTGCGACACACTCACTCTTCCGCAACGCACACACTGTCTCTCCCCACCACGCACATTGCAGTTGAAAAGCAGCTGGCAATCTAGTAGGATGCCCATGGACCAATGGGCATCCTACTAGAAGAAACCTGATAGAAACCTGATAGGATAGAAACCTGCATCATGCGATGCAGCCCGTGAGGCATTGCAAACATTTCCCAAAGCACCCTGCAGCCAGCTACCCACAATGCACTGCTCTCTGTGGCAATCCAAGAGATGCTAGCATGGATGTGCTCTGGTGACACAGGGTGGACATGCAACAGCTGTTCAATTAAAACACTTTAACTAAAGCCACATTATTCTTTCATGTAGACATAGCTTAAGAGTGAAACAAGACCCAGCTCCACTGAAACTAAAGAACCACAACATCCTCTGTAGTTGGCAGGATTTGTTGCCCTCCCCTAGACTCTCTACAATTTGTTTCTGTAGTGGGGGGGGCGTGAAAACTGGACGCAATGCTCCAGATGTGGCCTCACCAGTGCTGAATAGAGGGGAATAATCACTTCCCTCCATCTGCTGGCAACGCTCCTACTAATCCAGCCCAATATGACCAGTTACCCATATTGAATGCAGGCACAGCAATATCTGATACATTGGTTGCTGTCCATTCAGGAGGTTATTTCCCACCTATTCATAAATAATGAAGCTGCTCTAAGCGGAGGGGAGAGAACTGTCCCATCCGTGCAGTTAACCCATCTCCCCGAGAGGTGGTAGCTATGTCAGTGGGGGGAAGCTATGCTGGTGGGTGTGCAAGCTGTGGTGTCTACATGTGTATATAAAGTTTAATCAAACCCCATTTTTAAAACCCCTGTGGTCTGGGAATAGAAAAGGAGCTCTCTGAGGCAGAGCCCGTCCTTCAAAATCCTTAAGATTATGGACTTGGCTGTGTAAATGTCACGGGGGTATAGCTCAGGGGTAGAGTGTTTGACTGCAGATCAAGTGGTTCTTGGTTCAAATCCAAGTGCCCCCTTACAAAGTTGTTCTTTCAGTTTCTATTTCAGGAGCTCCACTAAATAGGGATCCCTGAAATGAATGGACACACTCAATGTTTTCCTGTGCAAATGCATAAAAACCTAGCAAACATGTCCCCAGCTGAAATCAGTTCCAATCCTCTAAGTGTCTAGGTTTGTTTTCATCAATGAAACACAGGCACATGAAGACACATTTGCAGGTCCTTGGCCTCCATGGGCTACAATGTGCAGAAGAACAAGAACCACATCCACGTGGGAGGCATGGACTAGTCTGTATTACATTTAGTAAGTAAGTTGCCATTGGGACTGAAAACTCTCCTGGGGGTGGACAGGAATCTCTTAGAAAAATAAAATAACCAAGATTTACCAAACTCCCTGTTACACATTCAAACCTCTCTTTGTGCACATGGCATCAATTGGGGCTCTAATAAATGTCAACCTTCCTTTAACACAGATCATTGTTCCTTGTAACTTTCAGACGCATTCGAATAGCAGCTGTTTACAGGTCATGTGCTGCTAGTTCATGAGCAGCAGCAGAGTCTCTGTATGTTTACCAACGGTAGAGCTCATTATGTCTGCCTCTAAGTAAGTGCAGAGTTATTTCAATGGCTCCTACACTGACATCTGCTGCCCCTTCTGGCTGGTTAATTGCACTATTTGGAACCTGCTCCTAAAATTACACCCTTCCTGGGAGTGAGTCAAAACTGCCGGAAGGAAACCCCATTGGGTTTCAAGTGCAGTACAAGCAGGGAGGTGAGGGGCAAGCAGAGGGGTCTCAGAGGTTCTCCTAGGGAGCAGGGTTGGGAGGCTAGTAGTCATGCCTGTGGGGTTCTATTCCTGGCTGTGGGAGGAAAGGGGTGTCTAGTAGATTAGAGGTGGGGGCCTAGAAATCAAACAAAAAAAACATCTCCCTTTTCAGCTTCAATGCTCATTGAACAAGAACATGGCTTCTCATCACTTTGGTTTCAGAGGAGCAGCTGTGTTAGTCTGTATCCTCAAAAAGAACAGGAGTACGTGTGGCACCTTAGAGACTAACACATTTCTTAGGTTCTGTTGCCATCATGTGGCCATTTCATTTCACTTCTTATTGTTAAAAGGTTTGGGTACTTTGCACAGAAACATCATTTCCTTGGGAGAGATGGAGAAGTGGAAGCCGCATTGATTTAATCCTCTGAAAATTAGATAAGGATTAAAATATTCCCCAGACAGCTCAGTCCCAACCGTTCTCCCTCACTGCTGCCAGTGAAGCTCAGTTCTGTCCCATGGCCCCAAGAACTCCTGGGTGCAAGTCCTGGGCCTGATGTGAAGTAAGAAAAAAAAGATACTGGAGGTACCCTATCTCCTAGAACTGGAAGAGACCAATGAGTCCAGCCCCCTGCCTTCACTAGCAGAACCAAGTACTGATTTTGCCCCAGATTTCTAAGGGGCCTCTCAATAATTGAACTCACAACCCTGCATTTAGTAAGTTAATGCACAAACCACTGAGCTATCCCATCCCTAAACAGCATAGGAGTGACTCTGCCTGCCTAGACTTTTCTATAGATAAATTGAGACACACCATGCTTGAGGAAGGAGATACAGATGTGTCGTTTGATTGTTTTTCTCATGTTAAATGTACTTGATCATTTCCATGGCAAAAATACTTGTACGAGACCATGAAAAAAGGAAGAAACTGTGAAAATACCCATGGGAGAAAGGGGGTTTCTGAGAGCCGGGGTAGATATGGAGATTTTTATGAAAGGGGGAGAGGCCAAAGTAGGGCCTTTAGCTGGAGCAAAGGGGGAGGTTTTTTTGGACAGTTTCATTTTAGCCAGCCTCACATCCTGTAGTCCCTACTTCCCCATCCCACCAACATGTGACCTAGCACCTCCCCACTGGTAAAGCCGCCTCTGACAGCCCCACTGGACTGGCCTCCAGAGCTCCCAGCACGCCCTCTCCTAGCTGGATCCCCTGGCAGCCAGAGCTCTCCCCAAAACTGCCGTGGTTGCTCCCCTGGAATGGTAAAAATGCATTGAGGGGACTGGACCACTGACCTATCAGCTCTTAACACTCAAACTTTCAGTAACTCTGTTATCAGTGCCTGTGAGTGTAATTTAAACAGCTGTACTGGGCTGGACTCAAGGCCCATCTAGCTCTGTGTACGGTTGTCTGAAAGTAGCCAATACCAAGTACACCCAAGAGTTCATCAACAAGGTACCACTGGGAGTTGAACCCAGGATCTCTTATTTACAGAACAAGCTCTTAGCTAGCTAAGCCATGGTGCCTGCCTGTGGTGAAAATACATTGTCTGCTCACACCTGACTCCCTGCCATCCCCACTGGGGCCTGAAAAGCTTTGCTTGTGTTTGGATTCTGCAAAGCAGAGGAGCAGGTGAGGTTTTCCTTGCAAGCTCTGTGTGTGTGTGTGTGTGTGTGGGTGGGTGGGTGGGTGTGTGTGTGTGTGTGTGTGTGAATCTTTGGCCAGGTCTGCACTACAAAGTTATTTCAGCATCATTATATTGCTCAGGTCTGTGAAAAACACACAACGCTCCCTCGATCAGCAGCTTTTGGCTGGTGCACACACTGCAATGCCACGTCTGGTGACAAAACTGCCCTGTTTTGGTGACAAAATAAAACCACCTTGATGAGAGGCCTAGAGCTTTGTGCAGCAAACTAAAAGTGACAAATTGTCAGTGTAAATGCTGCTGGTCATTATATCACCATAACTGGCCATCACCAGTATCCCACAATGAACTCGCCTGCCCTGCATTCCTGCTACAGAGGCGGGGCCCCTCCCCTTTCATAGCTCCAGAAAGTTCTGACAGCTGAGCCACTATCTACACCGGGATTAGGTTGATAGAACTGCATTGTCAGCCTAAGTAATGTAATTACACCAACCTAATTTTGTAGTGTAGACCTGTCCAAAGAATCACACACACACCGTGGGAGCAAAACTTCACCTGCTCCTCTGCTTTACAGAATCCAAACACGAGCAACACTTGTCAGGGCCCTGTGGGGATTGGCAGAGAGTCAGGTGTGGGCAAAGACAATGCTTTAAGTAATAGCAGGTATCATGGCTTAGCTGGTTAAAATACCTCTTTTGTAAACAAGAGATCCTGGGTTCAACTCCCAGGGGTGCCTTCAGGAGTGGCTTTTGGGGCACCTGGTATTGGCTATTGTCAGAAGAGAAGATTCAGAGCTAGATGGACCTATGGCTTAAATTACACTCGCAGGCACTGATAATAGAGTTACTGAAAGTTTGGGTGTTAAGAGCTGATAGGTCAGTGGCCCAGTCCCCTCAATGTGGTTTTACCATTTCCACTCGCTAAACTCCCTCCCAACCTTTATAAAATTACAGTGCAGACATATGGGCTTGAGCCCAACCTCTGAGGCCCCATGAGGGTTTCTGAACCCAGGCTTCAGTGTGAACACAAATATCTGCACCAGTTTTTAGCCCCTCAGCTTTACGCCCAGGAGCCCAAGTCAGATGACCCAGGCCAGCCCTGCTGCCATCTTTATCCCAGGAGAGATGGACTCTAAGGGTACGTCTCCATTGCAATGTAAGCCCAGGTGTGGCACGCTGTGCTCAAAGCAGCACCCTGCAAGCCCCATATTCACCACTCATATAACGATGAGATGGTTTGTACAAAGTCTGCCTGGTGAGGTATCATTTAAAAAGTCTTGATCTGTTGAACATTAACATCGTGTTGGATTGTGTGTGCTCGCATTGGTTGGGAAGTTATGAAGTTTTGCTCTGTGTGTGTTACTGAGATATGTTATGAGGTGGGGAAATGCCCCCCACCAGCCTTTCAGGTGCGACAAGGGAGGAGCCAGACTCGCTGCTGGCCCATTGAAGGGATCCACACTGCCAAGGACTAGCCCAGGAACCGTGTACAATGCAGGCTTCTCCGAGATAGCACAGCGACAATGGACACTGCTTGACTCACATGGTAGCAAAGGAGCTTCCTAGCAAGTTGGAAGAATCTATGAAAGATGGGAAGAGACATCATGACTTGGCCTCTCTCCCCCACAACTCAGCAGCTGGAAACACACCTGGAGGACAAAGACTGAACTGAACTGACTCAGAAACAGAAGAGAATAATAACAATAATACTTGCAAACCAAAGTCCCCAAACAGACTAGTATTGTTTTTTCAGCAGAAAATTTTCAGTTTGGGGAATTTTGTTTTCTCAGTCAGACCTTGCCAAGGGAAGCAGAGAGAAAATGTTGGAGTTGCCTCCTTCAGAACAGCTTGTCCTAGACACTAGCTCTGGTTCACTTGCTCGGGTTGAGGGTATTTTAATAATTTGGGCAGGTCCCAGGGTGTTTGGGGGAGATGATGAGGATGTTCCCTTTTGAGATAAAAACTAAGAAATAGAGCACTAGAGAATTTTTTTAAAAGAAATCGGGGATTTAGACATTTTATTTAAAGCAAGAGGGGGTCCTGAGTTTCTGAGGTTTTTGTTTGCATGAAGCAACACTGTTGGCTCTGTTATTGTACCAAAGGGGGAGATGGTTGTCTGTAAAGGAGGGGTGAAAACTAAATGCATCTGATGAGGAGATTTGAACCCATGCATGCAGAGCACAATAGATTAACAGTCCTCCACCTTAACCACTTGGCCACCTCACTTGAATTGTCAAGGAAGGGACAGGTGGAGAAATCTAAGGCCAGCAGAGATAGGGACAATAAGGAGTTTTTAAATACTAAGCAGAAGCAGGGGCTGAATGAGCTCCCCCCTCACATCTAGTGAGGAGCTGGGGGAAAGACTTCAGGAACAGACCGTGTATGCACAGACACACCTACTCTGCCTAGATTGCAGCATGATGGGGCCGCTTTCCCAAAATGACCAGTTTTGGCTGGTGGTGGGTTACAAATCACTTTAGGATTGAGTTGAATGAAATGTTATTATCCTTCCTGCATGAGTGAAGGGCAGCAGAACATACCTAGTCTGTCCTGATGGAGGGGTGGGTGGGTGAGGAATAGCTTTTATTGGACTTCATAGAAGTGATTGAGAACGTCACCCTAAACTAGTGGTCCCCAAACATTTCACTCTGTGCCCTCTTAGCCATGGCTGTGGCCCATCAGAAGCCACGGTCAAGAACCGGGGCTGGGAGTGGGGCTGTTGCTTGCTGGGGAGAGGGGTGCAGACAGGGGTAAGGGGGTCGAGGCCGAGCTGGGAGCCAGAGGCCCAGGCTGAGGGTGGGGTTGGGGAAGAGCTGGGACAGAGTGGGGCTGAGTGCTGCTCCCTCCATGGGGGCTGGCTCAGGCCCTGAGGTGTCCCCATGAATGTTCCTCTGTGTCCCCCTAGGAGTCATGCCCCACATTTTGGGGATCACTGAACCCTACTCACTAATCAGGGGCTAGTGATGCCAAAGCCCAGGGAAAGGGAGAACAAGTGCGGGCCCCCAGCACTGGAACCATGTGAAGGGGCTGCAGGAGAGGGGCAATGGCTGGTGGCCCAGGGAGTTAAGGGCAAAGGGGGCACAGGAGGGGGCAGGAGTTAGGGGTGAAGGAGGTGCAAGGGTAGGGAGTGCAGGAGCTAGTGGTAAAAGAAGAGTGGGGTTAAGTGGTGGTGGCTGAGTGCTTAGGGAGATGGGTTAGAAAACAACAGCCACTTGTCTGTGGAGGTTTGATTCTTGCCTGTTAGGCAAGGCTGGTGTGTGGTGTCTCTATGGCTGCACGTTCAGTGTCTGATCACCCACCATGCCCCAGGGAGCCAAGTCTAGACATATTCAGAGGCTCTATGCCAGGGTTTCTCAAACTTCCTTTCACTGCAGCCCCCTTCTGCCAAAAAAAAACTTACTACATGATCCTGGAAAGAGGGACCAGGCCCCTCCATACTGGACAGAGGCAGGGGAGACAAAGCCTGAGCCCTGCCCCAGGTAGGGGAGGGCAAAACCAGAGCTTGAGGGATTCAGCCCTGGGTGGTGGGGCTCAGACTTTTGGCTTCAGCCCCAGGCCCAAACAGTAACTCTAGCTCAGGAACCAATCCATGCAACAAACCTCGATGCTAACTCTGCCCACATATCTACACCAGCAACACCATCACAGGACCTAACCAGATCAGCCACACCATCACCGGTTCATTCACCTGCACATCCACCAATGTAATATATGCCATCATATGCCAGCAATGCCCTTCTGCTATGTACATCGGCCAAACTGGACAGTCTCTAAGGAAAAGGATAAATGGACACAAATCAGATATTAGGAATGGCAATATACAAAAACCTGTAGGAGAACACTTCAACCTCCCTGGCCACACAATAGCAGATCTTAAGGTGGCCATCCTCCAGCAAAAAAACTTTAGGACCAGACTTCTAAGAGAAACTGCTGAGCTTCAGTTCATTTGCAAATTTGACACCATCAGTTTAGGATTAAACAAAGACTGTGAATGGCTTGCCAACTACAGAACCAGTTTCTCCTCCCTTGGTTTTCACACCTCAACTGCTAGAACAGGGCCTCATCCTCCCTGATTGATTTAACCTCGTTATCTCTAGCTTGCTTCTTGCTTGCTTATATTTACCGGCCCCTGGAAATTTCCACTCTTGCATCCGACGAAGTGGGCATTCACCCACGAAAGCTCATGCTGCAAAACGTCTGTTAGTCTATAAGGTGCCACAGGATTCTTTGCTGCTTTTAATGAAGACTAGATGCTTTTCTGGAATGTGTTTGCTCCAGAAGTAGCTATTGTGTCATACAGGAGGCCTGTGATATGCAGGGGGTCAGATTAGATGCTCTAATGGTCTCTTCTGGCCATAAAGTTGACTAATTTCTGAAAAACTGAGCGTAGCATTGGGAGCAGCATCTGATGTTTTCCTGTCTAGCCGGCTTGCTTCCTAGAACGAATGCTCCTTGAGTGGGGTGATCCACAGGGAGTAGCTCAAACCTCCAAAGTGCCTGGCCAGGGGCAGGACATTAGCACAGCAAGGGAGGGTGTGGCAGTGACATCACAAAGGCTTTTGCAGGACCTCAGACCATTGGTCAAAGGTGGTGGGGAGGTGGTGACCTCACAGAGAGATGCTGACATCAGCCAGGCAGGACAGGGGCGAGGGACCAGGGAAACCTCAGAGACCCCTGTGGCTTTGCTTCAGCAAGTCTCCTTCTCGAGGTCTCTCTTTGAGGACTGAGAGAGTATTCGGGTTCATGGATGTGAGTGCCAGGAGGAACCTCTTTCAAGTTTTCTCCTTCCCTTTGATTTTACTAGAAAATAGCTATCCCTGTTTAGAAGGTAAGAGCCTCCTCGAGGTTTGAAACCTGTTCAGTCTGATCCATCTGGTTACAGTTGAATTCTAGGCATGGAAAACACGAGCTTAAGGAGGCAGAATTTTATTTCACACTTGGGATTTTGTCCCATAGAATCAGTGGGGACATTAGAGTTTGTCCTTTCTGTTTCACCTTTTCCTCCATCCATCCCTCTCTCCAGAAGTCCCCACACCTGTTGGGGAAAAAAAACCAGCCACCAGAAAGTGGTCCATTGTGTTTCACGCGGTGCCAAAGCCTGACACAGCGCCTGTGGGCAACCTTTGCTCTGCATACGTCGGCCATGCACACGCCGGCCGGTTCCCATGAAAGATGTGCCACTGCACGTCTCGGTATTTAAAAAGTACCTGTGCCACTGGCAGATATTTTAAGGCTCCCGTCAGTGAGTTCTGGGGACTGTTGCTCACTTTCACTGAATGTAACTGTACGTAACTGTATGTGCAGCTCTGTGCAGTCACATTTGATAGAAGTTTGGTAATTAAATTATACAAGAGGGTCAGGTAGAGTGTCTACTACCACCACTATGTTTTGAGGAACTACAAAATTGTCTTATGATAAAGGGTTTCACTATCAACTAAAAAGCACTTGCTAGACAAGGGACATGGGTTCCAAAACCCATTGAAAAGAGAGAGGCTGGGGACAGATATCTGTACTTGGTGGTATAAACTCCTTGTGTGAGCCAGAAGCACCAGTTCCACCTATGTCTCTCTCCACTGTGGAATGTCAGAGGTAATTTTTGATTTCCTTAAGAATCTTGATAAAGGTTGCAAAGAATCCTGTGGCACCTTATAGACTAACAAATGTTTTTGCAGCATGAGCTTTCGTGGGTGAATACCCACTTGATAAAGGTTACTGAGCTGAATTCACTGGCACTGGGGCTCCCCTGCTATGAGCTGAAATCACTGAAGAGCTGAAATCACTGAAGAGCTGGACTTGTTGAGCTGAGAGCACTGAGTACTGTGCTAATGAGTGGGGGAGCCTGAAGCAATACCATGGAGCAGAGCAGTGGGCAGAGCAGAGTGGAGCAGTTTGTGCAGCCACTGGGTGAGTGGAGCCGAGCAGCTAGTAGAGTGTCTACTATCACCACATGAGCTTAAGGAGGCAGAATTTTATTCCACACCTGAGATTTTGTCCCTTAGAATCACTGGGGACATTAGGGTTTGTCCTTTTTGTTTCACCTCTTCCTCCATCCCTCCCTCCCTCCTTTCTCTTCATCTCTTGCTTCTTTTGTCCTTTCTCCTGTTCCCCTCCCAACACCAGGAGGTGTGTGTGTGTGCGTGTCATGGAGGACTGCTCTGCAGCTCCCACTGTGGGAAGTCCACCCAAAAATGTGGGGCTGAAATAGTGCTCGGGCAGTCAGGGCCGGGTTAGCCTTTTGTGGGCCCCGACACCAAATGTATTTCTAGTCACTGTGGGCTCCAAGTGTTGGCCTGGTGGGGCAGTGCCATTGGTGCCATAGTATACCCGGTACTGAACCTCAGAGACATTTTTCATTTTGATCACACCCCTACATGGCTATATGCATTGCCATACACAGCTCCCTCGGCCCCCGGGTTTTCTCATTGAGCTGTACACCCATGTGGGTTTACCAGTGTCCGCAGTGAGTAGAACTATCACAGTGACCAAGGAAACTCCCCAGATTTATCTCCTTCCTCATTCATACCTTCTGTAGCCATGTCTCCAGTACCCCCCTATGTCACCAGTCACGGCATGTGGTCCGAGTCTCAGCTCAGAGTTCTAAAGCCAGCAGATACCTGCTCAGTTCTGACAGATCCCCCCCCCCAGCCCCCATCCTGCCATGTGAACCAGCCACCTGCAAACACCATCTCCCCAAAGTCAGGACTGAGCCCTTGGGAATCCGAAGACACCAGCCTCTCTCCCTCTGTTCCCATCTACATGCTAGTCTGCTACCTGGTCACCACCACCTCTCCCCATACTTGTTTCCTTTCCACTTTGGACATGCTCCCACCCAGCTGGAAGCTCCCTCTGCAAGCCTGACCTGCTCCCTCTTTCCCTGCTCCCCTTGACATTCCTTTCCTGCTGGTGACCTCTGTTCCTTGAGGTTAACTCCAGTGTCTTTAGCTGCTCTAGCTTAATGGCCCCAGTAGTCACAGAGCCACTTGTAGCTTCTCTGGCTACAGCCATGGGGCCAATTGCCAGAGGCCAGCCTTAGCCAGCTGCAGCTACTAGCCGCAGGAGGGGTGGCAATGCCAGGGCTGAGCATGCTTGAACCTTGCAATGGCAGCACTAGGGACTCTAAATCCTCAGCGCTGGCCCTAGGCAGCTGCAGACTCTGGAGTTAGGCACTTCCCTCCTCTAGGCCATGGCTTTAAGTACCTGAGATGCCCATCACCTGCAGCAGAGGCCACCAATTCCCACGCCCCCCTCAGCCAGCACCTAGTCGTGCAGAAAGTGCAGCCTGAGTGATTTTGGAGGCTGGGGTGCCAGAAGGTTCCCGTCCCTGAGCAGCAGCTCTGCAACAAGCTCACAAGCCCCTCCACCGTGGGACCAGGACCCTGTGCAGACAGTGGAGTTACCCTGTGTATAACCAGGTCAGTCCAAAGCCTGTTGAAGTGAGTGGGAGTCTTTTCACTGTCTTTAATGGGCTGTGTATAGAAGCAAAGGGCCCATTCTAGACTCCAGGAGCAAAGTGCATTCTGTGCAGCACTGGTTTACTAGTGTAACAGGAAGGTCTCACTTCACCTAGTGAATAAGCAACACCTCCTACAGCACCTAACACTTTCTGAGACGCTTCCCACCCATTTACTAAATGTGAATCTGCTTCGCTCACAAGGGCTGAACATATCAGGTGGGATGGTCACAAAAGCAGGGCACTTCTGCATTCAGCAGGGATTTTGGATGTGCACAGACACAGACAGGACTGGTTCCCGCAGTTACAGAACTGCAGTAAAGTGGAACAATTTTCAGCTTGTGTGATTGGAAGATAGCTGGATCCATCTTATAAGACTGTTCTACCTAAATGAGGAAAAGTTGAGGTGCCTTTATTATTCTTTTGTTCCATTCTTTGTTTCTATGGGGAATTTGCCAGTGCAATATCACTGTCTTCCTTTTAAACAAACAAAATTTAAAAAAAAATGGCAATGGCTGTTGCAAATAGCAATTCCAGCCCTAGTTAGCACTGGGAAGACCCCAGCATTTGTTGCTCAATTGTATTCTACTTTTTCTACAGCAAATGACAGTGGATCAGCATATTTGATTTGGGAGAAATGAAGTAACAGTTGCCCAAATTGAGCTTGAGCACTCCTGAATTGTGAGGGTGTTCAAATCTGGAAGGCAGGTGCTAGATTCTCTTTCTGAATATTAGATAAATCTGGAAAGGAAAAAGTCAATTTCTATTTTCATGGCTCAGAAGTGGAAATCCTCCTGTACTGTATCTGAAGCTGCCCAGGCCCTCTAGTAGAGCCTCCCCTCCCTTACTTACCATTTTAACTTCTGGTGGGATTCACGTACCTCTCTTGCTAGGCTTCAGATAGAGAGGGGCACTGTCCATTTAGTCCACCCAGTTCCTTCTTTGGGGGTTGCCAAGAGAGGTCACACCGGCATCCCTAAACCAGTCTGGGGAAGTCTTCTGAGGGTGCTATCTGAGCCAAAGCTTTCTACTCCTTGGGCACACTTGTTCCCCATTCACGCTGCCACCCCCTTCTAGCAGCCAGCTCTCCATTCACAGCAAGCTGCAGCGCATAGAGTCTCTCAGCTTCCCTTTCCTGTTGATACTGCTCTTGTGTGGATTGGTCCAGGCTGAGGTTGATGGTGGGATGGAAATTGTTGAAATCCTGGTGGAATTCCTCAAGGGCTTCTCTTCCATGGGTCCAGATGATGAAGATGTCATCAGTGCAGAGCAAGTAGAGATGGGGCATTACGGGACAGGAGCTGAGGACGCGTTGTTCTAAGTCACCCATAAAAATATTGGCATACTGTGGGGCCATGCGAGTACCCATAGCAGTGCCGCTGACATGAAGGTATACATTGTCCCCAAATCTGAAATAGTTATGGGTGAGGACAAAGTCACCAAGTTCAGCCACCAGGTTTGCCAGGACTAATTGGTGAGGGTATACGCTCAAGCCTACCCAGGAAAAGGGGTGTAGGGAATTGGGGGGGGAATTAGTCTCAAGGCTGTCCAGGAAAGGACAGGTTAAGGACTTGGGAGATATTTGGGGAAAGGCAGAGTTCCAAGTGGCTCTCCCCTAAGATTTGGAATACACTTGGTGGTGGCACCTTACTGTTAACCTAAGCTGGTAAATAAACTTAGGGGGTCTTTCTTTCAGGTCCCCACATCTGTACCCTAAAGTTCAGAGTGGGGAGGGAACCTTGATGGGGGAAAAGGGATTCCCCACTTGTCGCTTGTGCACTGTCCTCCTCCTTCTCCTCTTCATCCTCCAAAAAGTCATTCTCCCTGCTCCGTGCGACTCCCAACTTGCACGTGTCCATGGACAGTAGTGGGGTAGTGGTGGCATCACCCCCATAATTGCATGCAGTTCAGGGTAGAAGCAGCATGTATGGGGCTGTGACCCAGAGAGCCCATTCGCCTCCCTGGCTTTTGATACACTTGCTTGAGCTCCTTGATTTTTACATGACACTGCTCTGTGTCCCTGGAGTAGCCTCTTTCCATCATGACCCTGGAGAATTTAGCGTACATATACCTCTACCCAATATAATGCAACCCAATTTAACATGAATTCGGATATAACGGGGTGGGTGGGTGGCGCGGGGGGGCTGCGCACTCCGGTGGATCAAAGCAAGTTCAATATAACGTGGTTTCACCAATAACACAGTAAGATTTTTGGCTCCGAGGTCAGCGTTATATCAGGGTAGAGGTGTATTTGTGTTTCTTTTTGGAACGTAGTTCTCCCATAAGAGATTAGTCTCCCCAACATGCAATGAGATCCAGTACCTCCCGTTCAGACCATGCTGGAGCTCATCTGTGAATCCAGGACTGCGTGGGCTCTCATGATGATGGACTCTGCATGGTCGCCTGTGATGGTGGATTGTCCTGATGGTCACCTCTGCTGATGAGCTCACCACAGTGGCCAAACAAGAAATGAAATTCAAAAGTTCCCGGGGCTTTTACTGCCTACCTGGCAAGTACATCGGAGTTGAGAGTGTTGTCCAGAGTGGTCACAAGGAAGCATTCTGGGATAGCTCCCGGATGCCAATAATGTCAAATTGTGTCCACAGTACCTCTAATTCGGAACTGCAATCTCGATTTTAGCACTACTCCACTTGCTGAGGTGGAGTACAGGAACCGGATTAAAGAGCCCTTTAAATTAAAAAAAAACAAAAAGATTTGGGCATATAGACGGAATCAGTTTTATTTTGAATTAACTCGGCTAATTCCAAAATAACCACATACTGTAGACCAGCCCTAAGGCTATGTCTACACTTCAAACACTGGAAGTATTCTTCTGACAACCCAACCCAAGCCTGTCTACACTGGGGCTCACATTAACTACTTCTCTGTGGAGTAGATTTTTCACACCCCTGAGAGATGTGGCTATGTCAACATAGCTTTTCATTGTAGATCAGCCTCTAGCCAGCTTTTAGACATGAAAGGCAGTGGAGTCCAGCCTTTTCCTTGATATTGATGGTTGACGATTGCAGCTTTCCTACCTGTTAGACACATCCTATGACAGATGTCAGGACTTTCCTTTGCAAATTAGAGACGTGGGGAACTCAGTGACCCTTACAGGCTAAGTGGGTAAAAAGTTATACAACTTGTCTCCTCGAGTAGTTTTCCTTTTAATAGAAATAGAACGTATTTTGCTTAGCTTCAAAGTTTATCTGAAATACAAAAAATTTAAATCTATACTGGGCCAATATTCTCATACACTCTTTCTCACACACATTCTCCCATCTCAGCCTTTGGAGGGAGGTTTTCTACCAGAACTCCTTACACTACATGTGAGTTCATATATCCCTGGCTCTTTTGCCATGTGTGTTGGTGGAAGGGGTTTCTTATATGGGAATGTTTGCATCATGGGGAAAAATAACTCTCTTGTCACACTTTTTAATCTTTCAAAGAGAAGTGATGTAAATACATAAAACAAGAGAAAACTAAGGTCTAGTCTACACTAAAGACATTTATTGGTGTAACTATATTTCTCAGAGGTATGAAAAATACACACTGGTGAGAAATGTAGTTACAAAACCCTCCTCCCCTGTGAAATAACACTACATCAGCAGGAGAGCTTTGCCTGCCAACATAGGGCATCTCAGATGTTTCCTTCAGGCACTTACAGATTCTGAGTTGCTTTAATGTTTCCTCACCTGTGCAGGGAGCTCTCAGGATCTCTATTTCGTCTGAACCCTGGAGGTCTGGGACCCATGGCTCTTCCCCTTGTTCCAGCTGGGAGATCACATCAGGTTGGGAAACTGGAAACCCTGCTCAGATAAAAGAAAACAAAAGGAGTTCAGTGGATTTCTGAAGACTTGGTCATAAAAAACATTCTATTAATTTATCTTCAGTGCTTAGTGTGACCTGGTGTGCCTGGGACAGGGCAGGTTGAAAAAGGGTGAGCAGATGCTCCCCAAACTGGTGGTTAACACTGAAGTTAAACTCACTGACCAGACACAAACTGTGCTTCTGATCCCCCCCACGGGTTATTGAGAAGCTGAAAAAAGAAATCACACGGCCCCCTTTATTGCATTGCACTTCTCTGACTCCCAGTCAGCACCTAGGTCCGGTACAGTGAGAGATTATTTAAAAACTCTGCGCACATAAACAAAATGTTCTTTTGACCCCAAAGGGTCAGCCACGTTACCAAGTCAGTATGGGTTTGGATCTTACCAAAAATACCATGATGCCAGGCAATACTTTAGCATCTAAACTAAAAGTTTAGATAGGAAAGAGAAAGGAACCAGAAACAGAAAGAAAGTTGTTAAATGGGAAAGGAGTCAGATACATTCAGAAATCTATATATCAGCTTCTTAGCAGTATTGGTAAGTTGCCGGCTTGAAAGTCTGTTTGGAACACAGCCACAGCTTGGATGGGTCATCCAGTCCTTTGTTCAAGGCTTCAGTTTGCACAGGTGCTGACTTTTGGTTTTGCCGGTGGGTGCCCCATCCTGGCTTCGCCCCCTTCTCCAAAGCCCCGCCCCCACTGTACTTCTTCCTGCCCCATCTCCCTAGACTCTCCTGAATGCCGCCTCCTTACCGACCCCCTGCCCTAAATGCCTCCCACCTACCGCTCCCTCCTTTGCACCCCTTCCTGCCGTAGGGGCGAGGGTTCTTGTGCTGGAGGGGGGCTCTGCCAGTTTTGAGGGGAGGCTATTTTCAGCATATTTATACACTTCCAGTGTACTCATTGAAAGTGTGTCTATAACTGGTATCTCCCTTCCTGATGTTTCTCAGTTCTTGTTCTCTACCTGGGACCCTTTTCCCATCTCTCTCTTCTGCTCCCCACCTCCTGGTGCCTGTTTAGTGCCCGCTCCCACCCACGCACTCAAAGCAGCTCTGTCTTCACAAGCCCCACCCACTGTGGCCAGCCCAGGAACTGCCCACCCTGAGCCAGAGAGAGAAATTTAATTCAACAGCCCAGCATAGAAATGGCCCATTTATTCATCCGGCTGTATGGGCTGCTGTGTCACTCCAGCTCCTCCCAGTGCCCCAGGCTGCAGCCCACCCCCACTTTGAAGCTCGCTCGCTGACTCCCTCACCCGCTCTGCAACGTTGTGGGCGGGGAGCCCTGGTGGGATCATGGCCAAAGGCAGGGGGAGGGGTTGCTTCCTCCCCCGGGCTGCAGCAGCCCAGCACCCCGAAGGAAGACAAGCTCAGGCATCCCAAGGTGAAGCAGGGCCGTGTCTCCTGCCTTGAAGCTCATACACGGGGGTGAATGCAGCTCCCAGGGAAGAGGAGATGGGGGGGTGGATGGATCCAGGGGAAGGAAATCAATCTTTCCTGATGCAGATGCTGGTCGGCGCGGGAAGGGATAAACTTCCTCTCGGGGAGGAAAAGCCCCTCAGCCAAGCTTGCTCTGGGCAGGGGAGGGGGAGACAGCTTTGAGGGGAGCAAGCGTTACTTTCCCAGGCATGAGAGCCGGCCATGGAGAAGAGCCCACGGGGAGGATGCGGCTAGAAGCACTGGTGGTGTGTTGGCCCCTCTTGTCCCCCCACACATGGGGGAATGGATGCAGAGCCCTGGGACCTGGGTCAGAGCCGTAGGGGCTGGGAGCTCCCAGAGCCCCCATGGGAGGAGTCTGGGCACAGGCAGGGTCCGGGCGGGGAAGGGGGGCTGCTCATCTGCACCTGGGGCTAGGGCTGCAGTGAAGCCCCTCTCCCCTTTGGCCATGGCTGGGTGCACCCGGCTGGAGCACGGGGAGGGGGCGAGCAGCTGGCCTCAGGCCAAGTTCACTCATCAGACACCAGGGCAAGCTTTTCTTAAAGGAGCAATGTCTTTTGGTTTGTCCCCCTGCCCAGCAGTAAGGGGGCCCACCGCTGGTTTCTCCTGGCTGGAGGGGGAAGCACAGGTCCTGGGGGAGACACCAGGGTGGGCTGAGAATGGCTGGCTCAGTCCTTGAGAAACCCCCCCCAGCCGTACTGCCCCCATCAGCCCCCTAGGGCAAGCCCAGAAGCTGCCCAGCCGTCTCCCCCCAGCCCTCTGCCGCGAGGCTGCCCACCCCACCCCTAGCCCAGAAGCTGCCAAGCCCTGAAAATTAAAAGGACTCACACACGCCTGCAGTGGAGCTGGGAGCTACAGCAGCTGCAGGGAAAACAGCTGATAGGCGGGTGTTGGCGCCAAACAGCTGATTGGCCACAGCCAGCCAAAGAGCTGCTGAGGGCTGCTGAGCATGCTAAATAGGGGATTGGCAGTTGCCAACAGCTGAGCTCCCTGGTGGGTGCAGAGCACCCCCAGAGTCGGGCTCTATGTCGGTTTGTAGAGAAGTTGCTCCAGAGGCAGGAAGAGGGATTGAAGACAAAATGGAGATGATGCAGCTGCCCTTTATATTCCCTTTGCCATGTGGCTTGTACTTCCTGTGTCCCAAACACAAGCTTCACAGCACATGGCATGGAAAAGCCTTGGTGGTCTCAGTACACAGGCATATCCCTGCATGTCTTGCTGAGTCAATAGGTGTATCCCCTTGATCCTTTCAGTGGGTTCATTGTACAGCTGATGACCCTGGATGGGCCATCAAACAGGGTAGGCAGTGCTGATGCCAATAGATCTGGGTGTGTCACCCAGAATCACAGTCCACAGTCTGGAATACAGATATACCCTACGTATCTATAGCTCATACTACAAAGGTGATACAAACAAAATGATCATACTTGGAAAATTATAACATTTTCCCTGACACCTAACATGGCATATCTAGCACAATTCATTGCAATTTTATCAGATTGGAATAATAAAGTAATAATAATATAAAGTGTCGCACAGTTCCAGACAGCGTCACACTTAGTAAACCAGTGAATTCCCAGAACCAGCTGCCCAGGTCCTTGAAGATGCAGAACACTCTGCTTAGGAGGGATTGAAATAGCCACATATCTGCTGGGAACACACACAGACAGGCCCTGTGTCAGTCTGTAATCCTATGTTCACTCTTCTGGAAAATTATGATCAATTTTGTACACAGTATGGTTTGTGAACTATCACTTGAAATTGCATAATCTACTGAATATTATCCTCCTGTTAAAATGTGTAACACTGTATGTAAAGTTATGAGATTTTACTGTATGATATTACAAAAAGTTACAATTCTGGGGAACACCCACAGACCAGTTCCTCAGAGACAGCAAGGCAAACCGCTGGTCAAACAGCCATTCGCTGGCAGGGGGAAGGTGTGAAGAAGACATTTACATTCCATCACAGGGACACTTGAAACTCATATCTACGAGAAGACAGCCTGGCACCATGATTCAGCTGAGAACTGAAGTTGTTTCTAATAGAAAGGACTGAATTATAAAAAGAAGTGAGGAAAATCTCTCTCTCTCTCTCTCTTTCCTCTGCCCATGACAAATCCTGAAGAACTGAACTTGGGCAGCAGGGGCAGGTTAGGGGGAGTCCTGGCTGAAAGGAAAACCAGCCTGTCTCAGCACGTGGTGAGAGAACATTTGCTTTGAATCCATTTTAGCTTGTTAACTTAGGTGTTAGTTTGTGTTTTATCTTTGCATTTCTTTTGTAAACAATTCTGACTTTTATGCCTCATTACCCATAGTCACTGAAAAGATTTTTTTCCGGCAGTTAACAATTTTGTTTTATTGTTTTACCTAACCAGTGTGTTTGGATTCAAGTGTGTTGGAAACTCCATTTGGAATGACAAGGTTGGCACGTGTCATTTTCCACTGATGAAATAACAGACTTCATATGAGCTTGCGTTGTTCTGTAGTGTGCTGGACAGGACAAGATGCACATTTCTGGGGGAAGTCTGGGAACAGAGAATGTTCTGGGGTTCTCCAATGGGGTACTCTAATTCGTGAGTCACTGACTAGCAGCACTGAATACTGTGTAGCTGGGAGCGAGTTACATACTGGAGACTGTGTGTTACCTGCCCAGGAATGGCTGCTCTCACAGTAGAGCAGTGTAAAAGGCACCCCAGCCCGGGGAACCGAGGGGACACAGCTGTTCAACACTCCAGATTGCACTGTGCTTAATGTCACAGACACTCAATTTCAAAGAGGCTCCCAAAACACAGAGAAAGTAAATCCATGTCCCAGAAATCCAAGACTCCAGAGAGAGGGCAAGTCTCCCTGCCACTGCTTCTTGCTGACGGAGAGGTCCAGAGACAATGAGAGAGTCCTGGGGAGGCTGGGGACAGTAACCATGGGCTGGTGGGGTTCAGTGGAGAAAGGGAACTGGAAGGGCAGGGAGATCACTGAATGCAGGATCTCAGCAGTACTGGATGTCAGGATAGCACATAGTACAGCCCATTGGATGACATAATCCCAACCAGACATATAAAATGGTGTGGTCTAAATTATCTGTTTCCACTCAAGAGAGATTTCGGAGTCACTGTGGATAGTTCTCTGAACACATCCACTCAACGTGCAGTGGCTGTCAAAAAGCAAACAAAAAGTTGGGAATCATTAAGACAGGGATAGATAATAAGACAGAAAATATCATATCACTTCTCTATGTACCCATGGTATGCCCACATCTTGAATTCTGCATGCAGCTGTGGTCTCCCCATCTCAAAGAAGATATATTGGAATTAGAAAATGTTCAGAAAAGGACAAAAACATGATTAGGGATATGGAACAACTTCTGTATGAGGCGAGATTAAAAGACTGGGACTTTTCAGCTTGGAAAAGAGACAAAGGGGGGATATGAGAGAGGTCTATATGTCATGACTGGTGTGGAGAAAGTGAATAAGTGTTATTTATGCCTCATAACACAAGGACTAGGAATCACCAAATGAAATTAATAGGCAGCAGGTTTAGAACAAACAAAAGGAAGTATTTCTTCACACAACACACAGTCAACCTGTGGAACTCCTTGCCTGAGGAGGTTGTGAAGGCTAGGACTATAACAGGGTTTAAAAGAGAACTGGATAAATTCATGGAGGTTAACTCCATTAATAGCTATTAGCCAGGACGGGTAAGGAATGGTTTCCTTAGCCTCTGTCTGTCAGAGGGGGGTGATGGATGGCAGGGGAGAGATCACTTGGTGATTGCCTGTTGGGTTCACTCACTCCAGGGCACCTCGAGTTGGCCAGTGTCAGTGGACAGGATACTGGGCTAGATGGACCTTTGCTCTGACCCAGTACGGACATTCTTATGTTCTTACGTTATGCTGGACCTAAACCCCAGTTTTACTTGAGCAAACAGGAGATATTTGACACTGTGCGATACAGCTCCTGTGCTCTGTTCCCAAAGTGTTCTGCAGCAGGGGAGGGTCTGTGTCAGTGTGTGGGTCACTGGCATATTGGGGTGATGCAGAAACAGGGCAGAGTAGGGATGTCATTGGGGGGTGGCATGAACCATCTCTCTTCATTTCCCCTTCCAAGAACCGAGGGGACGGGAATCCTTACCCAGTGAGGTCACATTCTCATAGTTCTCCTGCATGATGTCTCTGTAGAGGGCTCTCTGAGTGGGGTCCAGCAGAGCCCCCTCTTCCCTGGTGAAATACACAGCCACCTCCTCGAAGGTCAATGGCCCCTGAAAGAGCAAGAGCCCAGCACTCAGTACCTGCTGCACCACTCACACTTTCAATCAAATGGAAGCTCTGTGGATGATAGTCAACAGAGTCCCACCCCAGCCCGCTCAGAGAATCCTGGAAACACCAGGGTGAGGGGATGAAGCAAGAGCCCCTTGTCTCTCCCAGCAGATCCATCACATACCTACTAGCCACAGACTGATACAGATGGAGCCTCTAGCAGGGTCCAGGTAGAGTTCCGTGGTAGGAAGCCCAACACTCTCCTCATTGTGAGGAGCTGGATATGAAGGGAGGGGAATCTCCCCTAACCCTCACTGGTGGGTGCCCCCTTCATATCTCACAGCAGCCGCTGGTTAGTCGGGTCAGGCTCCAGCACTGGGAGTCTGGTCAGTTTTCCTAGCCCCATGTAGGTGGGTTATTTTCTGTTCCAGAATTGAGGGCATTTCAACCTCCTCATCTCATGGGTCTGCTCCTAGAGTCTAGGCCATTTATTAAACAACTCCCAGCAGGTTTGCCACAATCTGTCATTCTCCCTTTCCCAACCTGTGCATTTCCTGCCCTGCTCCAACCTCCAAACCAGACTAGGCAAACCTTCCCATCTCTGGTGTACTTGCTGTCCCTCTCCCTCCTGCAGGAACCCACCAGCAACCCCCCGATAATCCCTACCTTAGCTGACTCCACTGCAGCCATTTCTCTCCCCTATCCCATGGGAGGATGGGATGAGCTGGAGCGAAACATGGACGTCATTCTGCAGCCTGGCAGGGCGAGAAGGGCAGTTGTGGGGGTTACAGAACAGGTTTTAGTTAGTTTCACATCACGATTCCCCCAGGCCCTTTCCCTGCAGACAGACATCCTAGATTCTGCCATGCTGAGAAATGCTCAATCTCTTTATTACAGTGTAGACCTGGCCTCTTCTGTCAGGCTAAGCCCAGAGATTTTTAACCTCCCTTCTCCCTCCCCCCATCCCATAACAAAACCCAGGTCTACACTGGAGGTGGAGGTTGATCTAAGATACGCAACTTCAGCTATGAGAATAGCGTAGGTGAAGTCAGCTTACTTAGATCGACTTACTGCAGCATCCGACTGCTGCTGCTGCTAACGCATCGACTCCGCATTCGCCCCTTGAGGCAGTGGAGTACTGGAGTTGATGGGAGAGAGCTACCTGCCGATCCGGAGGTAGGATAGACCAGCCCTTTGTCTCTGAACACAAGGCTAGAAAAGAGCAGAACCAAAGGACTCACTGTGGGGGATTCCCTCGGACACTGACCCCACGGCAGCCACACCCCAGCAGGGGGAATATGGAGTCTGGAAGACTTTTTTCCTCTGTCTGATCCTTTTCTTGTTCACTGGAAAGTGGTTCTGCCCAGGGATGTTGCAATACATTTGTCTGGTGGACTAGAGAGCTGGAAATCTCTCCCCCCCACTCATTTCTCCCACTGCCCCTTTCAGTCTCTCCTTCCCCAGTCCTCTCTCCCTGCCCCTCTGGCTGGGAAAGCCCATTCCTGGCTCTTTGCTCTCCCATGGCTAGATTTTCTCTTGGCAACTACTAATGAGAGGAGATATTGGGGGGTGAGGGGGGGTGCTGTTTGTGCAGAGTCACTTTCTTGCCAGTCCCCAGCACTTTCTCTGAGGTCTGTCTGTTACCTGGAGTCTGTGGCTCAGAATTTGTATTAACAAAGCCCAGGTCTGCTAGTACCAGCTGCAGAAAGTCATCACCTGGACTGGGCAGAGAAGCAGCTTTAATTCAGGTCACATCCCAGCACAGAACCCCGCTGGGGGAGCAGCAGCTGCTAAGCCTGGTCTCCCCGATCACATTGGAGGCTGCAGCGTCTGACCCAGGAAGCTGAACCCCAATGTCCTGAGCAGAGAGGGACAGAGCGTTTGAGCAGCTTCCCTCCTTTAGCTCTCTGGGGAGAGCTGCTAATGAGAGCCCCTCTTCATAGGGAGAATCTCATTTGCCCCACTGTCCATCTGGAGTCACTCCCTGTCTTTCCATACAGTGACTCTGGATTAACAATGTTCTCAATGAATCCAGATTTCAGAAAGAATGAGTCCAGAATGCTGTGGAAGATAGTGATAAACCCCTTCCCACCTCCCTCACCCCCCAGATCTAGGACAAGGAATCAGGGCAGGAATTTTCCCTATGAAACCAGAAGTTCCTGCAGTTTTCAAGAGAAGAGAAAAGCAAAATCTGTCACTTCACCTCACAGTGTTTGATAAGTGGCTAGAAAGTTATCATGGTGACTGGGCCTGCCTGGGGAATGCCAGGAAGTGCTTGGAGCCAGGATTCTGGCACAAGCTGATGAGATAGAAGGAGCATGGTTAGTAGCAGCCCCCAGAGCCTCCATCCAGGGGCCTCCAAACACCCCCCAGTACCCAGAATCCAGACCCCCCAGCCAGGGTCCCACCATATGTTCCCTGGAACCCAACCCCCAGAATCTCTGGCCAGAGACCCCAGATACC
The DNA here is from genome assembly GCF_016161935.1 of Mauremys reevesii. Classification (NCBI taxonomy): domain Eukaryota; kingdom Metazoa; phylum Chordata; order Testudines; family Geoemydidae; genus Mauremys; species Mauremys reevesii. The sequence continues at coordinate 3,168,178 of NC_052645.1, read as the reverse complement.
CCTCAGAGCCCCACCAGCCAGAGAACCCCCACCAGATCTTCACTGCCAGGCTAGGAATCCCAAAGGGTTCCCCCCACCAAGAGCCCCCACCAGCCAGGGACCCCAATTGGGAACTCACTGCCTGCCTAGGACCCCCGCCTGCCCTTCAGCAGAAAGGTAAGACATGTCCATGCCCTGTCACTAGCAAATAATGGTCACCATGGATCCACCCCAGAGGTGGCTACATCTTAGCAATGTGGGAAGCAGCCCCTTCCAGAGACCATTTATCATGGGCTTTGGGATACTTCTGGACCCACGCTGCACTCAGTGACCTCCTCATCCCATGCCAGATGGAGAAAAGAAAAGGGTCCAGCCAATTCTCCCGTTACCAGCTGGGAACCACCGATCCCCCAAACAGGGGGAGGCCTCTGGCTTTGATGGGTATTAAACGTGTGTCTGGTCTCTTTCATCAGCAAACATTTTAACAGAGATAAAGGAGGAACAAATGATTCTCCAAGGAGAGGGGAAAGATGATCACTGGGCAATTTAACCCCCTGCGACCTCCAGGATGGACAATGACTCAGGGCAACAGGTCCCCTCCAAGGAAGGAGAAGTTGCTGGGATTTAGAGACATGGGGAACAGCCCGAACCCGACAGGATTTTTAATTGATATTTGATAATGATGTAGAAAGAGGGAAATCCTGGGCTTTGAGATCAATGTTCAGAAATGAAAGAGAAAGGGTGGAAATCTGAGCGATTTTGGATCCATTTTTGCCAATTATAGAGAAGAAAGTGTAAAATCGGAGGGATTTTATATCAGTTGTTGGTATGAGGTAAAATCTGAGTGTATTTCACATCAATATTTGATAAATGAATAGAGCAGAAATGGGCAACATTTGCAAACATTTTTTATCCATGTTTAAGAATCTGAGGAAAGGTGTAAATCTCAGATTTCCTTTTTATTTTATCATTAGAGAGACAAGGAAAAAATCTCTGGGGATATTCACTTAGAAATAGACAACTAAAGGGAAGTGGAGCAAATGTTTAGGGGATAAACGTGTAACAAGGTAAGCAATTGACAACACGAGAGAAAAACACCAAGATCTGGGGGGATTTTATGTTGCTATTAAATAACTAGAGGGAAAAGGGGCGCTGTTTGAGTGGATTTTATGAGACTATCCAATACATAAACACAAAGTGATGGCACCTCCCTCTGCCACCATTCCCATGGGCAGCAGGGAGCCCTTTGAGGAGCTGATTTAAGAGGGGGGGAGCTGGAAGGCTCCGTGGATAAAGGAAGGGGGCAGCAGTGGGGATGAGCAGGTGACTGGGGGCTGAGGGAAACGGTCTTGGTAGTTAGGGGCGGGGGGGGGGGAGCTGGCAGGTCCTTGGAGGAGGGAAGGGGGCAGCAGTGGGGGATGGGCAGGTGACTGGGGACAACGGTGTTGGTAGTTGGGGGCAGTAACTGGGAATGGGAAACCGGGGTCCGGGCAGCCCCCACGGGGGACACGTGCCCCTCCCGTCCCCGGCAGAGACCCGGCATCACACCCCACCACCTGCCAGGGGCAGCCACGTGCTGGGGACTGACCCAGGGCAACAATTTCCCACCCGGACAAGGACAAATCGCTGCAGGTAAAACGGGGGGGGGACCCCCCATGGGAGAGATTTTCAATGGACACTTGAGAAGTGTGGGGAGACCAGGGCACTATGGGGGGAGATCAGAGAGCTGATCACTGGGGGGGGGGAATCTCCCTGGATTTTAGAGCCCCGTGTGATAGCGAGAGAAAAGGGGAAACACTTGACAGACTTTGTACGTGGGAGGACGTGGCACAAACACGGGAGGATTCAGTGAACTGACCCCCCCCGGGGAATTTCCTGGCTGCACAAAACAGTTCGAATTTCCTCCCCAATGACCCCGCAACCCTGACTCACTCCTCCCCGAGGCGGCTCCGAGGCTTCTCCCAGGTTCCCCGGGGCAGAGTCACGTGCCCGCCCCCCGGGGTCTCTCACTCACCGGCTCACACGGAGGCGGCAGCAGCAGCTTTGTTCTCCCGCCCCCAGCGGGGCTCGCACGGAGCATGCGCAGTTTCAGCTCCCTTACCTGGGCAGGGGAGGGCGGACGCGGCCCCGGGGCAGGCTGGGAGATGTAGTTCCGGGCTCTCAGTGGAGCGGAAGTGACGTCGGCCAGGGAGGCGGAGCCGGAGCGCGGACGCGTCTGGGTCGCTGCGGTTCTGCCTGGCTCGTGCGGAGCCGTTGGAGCCTCTCCCGGGCCGGAGAAGGGTTTGTGCCGTTGTGCTCTGGGCATGCGCAGATCGCGGCGGGAGAGACCTTCATTAACCCCCCCGCGCCCGGCCCGGCCCCGCCCCCGCTGCGGAGCTGCAGCCTCCGGGTGCCGGCGCGGGGCCGAGCGGGGGGTTACGGGGGGGCTGGGAAAGGGGCGGGGGGGGACGTGTCGGTGCAGCCCGGACATGGCCGGGGGGGGGGGAGCCGGTGACCCCCGAGGAGCGGGGCGAGAAAGGGGGCTGAGACCCCCTCGGAGTTACCGCTGCCCCCCCGTGGGGACCCCCCGCCCCCTTTCTCCCTAGAGCCACGAGCAGCCCCCAGGGTGACCCCCTCCCCAGCCCCTGAGAAGTTCCCTGCCCCCTGATTGTGCCCCATTTTCTCTCCCTTCGCCAGTGTCCAGCCTCCCTGGGGCTGGGGGCTCTGGGGGTGTCTGGGGCCCTGGCCAGGGGCTCTGGGGACTGGGGGCCAGGGAAGATCTGGCAGGTCCCTGGCTGGGGCTGTGGGGGTGTCTGGGGCCCCGGATGTGGGGTCTGGGCTCTGGGTACTGGGGGGTGTCTGGGGGCTGCTGCTAACCCTGATCCTGCTCCCGGATCAGTTTGTGCCACAATCCTGGCTCCAAGCGCGGCCAGGCAGCCCCCAGCCAGGCCCCCTCACCCTGGTAACTTTCTATCCACTTACCAAACACTGTCAGGTGAAATCACAGATTTGTCTTTTCTCCCCTCTTGAAAACTGCAGGAACTTCTGGTCCCGCAGGGAATATTCATGCCCCCCCCCCCAGTCCTTGTCCTAGATCCGGGGGGTGAGGCAGGTGAGAAGGGGGCTAGAAATGCCACACAATGGTCTCTTCCACAGCGTTCTGGACTCATTCTTCCTGAAATCTGGTTTCATTGAGACCATCGTTAATCCGGAGTCACTGCATGGAAAGACAAGGAGTGACTCCGGATGGACAGTGGGGCAACTGAGATCAGCAGAGCTGCTCTCCCCAGAGAGCTAAAGGAGGGAAGCTGCTCAAACGCTCTGTCCCTCTCTGCTCAGGATATTGGGGTTCAGCTTCCTGGGTCAGATGCTGCAGCCTCCATTGTGATCTGGGAGACCAGGCTTAGCAGCTGCTGCTCCCCCAGTGGGGCCTCTCTGCTGGGAAGTGACCTTAATTAAAGCTTCTTTTCTACCCTGCCAAAGTGATGACTTTCTCCGCTCGTCCTAGCCCCCTAGGGCAGCCCTGGGCCCTGTTAATACAAATTCTACCACAGACTCCAGGTAACAGACCTCAGGAAAAGTGCTGGGGACTGGCAAGAAAGTGACTCTGCACAAACAGCCCCCTCCCCCCCATTTCTCCTCCCATTAGTAGTTGCCAGGAGAAAATCCAGCCCTGGGAAATCAAAGCCTCCAGGAATGGGACTGTCCCAGCCAGAGGGGCAGGTAGAGAGGACTGGGGAGGGAGACACTGAAAGGGGCAGTGGGAGAAATGAGTGGGGGGAGAGATTTCCAGCTCTCTAGTCCACCCAGACACATGTATTGCAGCATCCCTGGGCAGAACCACTTTCCAGTGAACAAGAAAAGGCTCAGACAGAGGAGAAACCAGTTCTTGACTCCATATTCCCCCTGCTGGGGTGTGGCTGCCCTGGGGTCACTGTCTGAGGGAATCCCCCACAGTGACTCCTTTGGTTCTGCTCTTTTCTAGCCTTGTGTTCAGAGACTTTGTTACGGGGTGAGGGGAGGGAGAAGGGAGGTTAAAAATCTCTCTGTGGGCTTAGCCTGGCAGGAGGGGCCAGGTCTACACTGTAATTAAAGAGATCAAGCATGTTCCCAGCATGGCGGAGTCTACGATGTCTGTGTGCAGGGAAAGGGCCTGGGGGACTCGTGATGTGAAATTAACTAAAGCCTGTTCTGAAACCTCCACAACTGCCCTTCTTGCCCTGCCAGGCTGCAGAATGACGTCCGTGTTTTTCTCCAGCTCATCCCATCCTCCCATGACACAGGGAAGAGAAATGTCTGCAGTGGAGCCAGCTCAGGTAGGGATTATTTTTTTGAGGGGGGGTTGGTGGGTTCCTACAGGAGGAAGAGGGACAGCAAATACAGTGGAGTTGGGAAGGTTTGCACAGTCTGGTTTGGAGGTTGGAGCAGGACAGGAAATGCACAGGGTGGAGAAAGGGAGGACAGGGTGTGACAAACCTGCTGGGAGTTGTTTAATAAGTGGCCTAGATTCTAGGAACAGACCCATGAGGTTCGGAGGTGGAAATGCTCTAGTCTGTGGAGCAGAAAATAACCCACGTGAATGGGGCTGGGAAAACTGACCAGACTCATAGTGCTGGAGCCTGACCCGACTAACCAGTGGCTGCTGTGAGATATGAAGGGGGCACCCACCAGTGAGGGTTAGGGGAGATTCCCCTCCCTTCATATCCAGCTCCTCACAATGAGGAGGGTGTTGAGCTTCCTACCAGGGAGCTCTCCCTGGTCCCTGCTAGGGGCTCCATCTCCTGTATCGGTTTGTGGCTAGTAGGCATGTGATGGATCTGCTGGGAGAGATAAGGGGCTCTCTTTGTCCCCTCGCTCTGATGTTTCCTGGATGCTCTGACCAGGGTGGGGGTGGGACTTTGTTGACTGCAATCCACCCAGGGCTTCCCTTTGATGGGCTCTTCTCCTCACAAGTAGTGGGGCTGTGAATGGGGCAGCAGGTAATGAGTGTTGGCCTTTCGCTCTTTCAGGGGCTGGTGACCTTCGAGGAGGTGGCTGTGTATTTCACCAGTGAAGAGTGGGCTCTGCTGGACCCCACTCAGAGAGCCCTCTACTGGGATGTCATGCGGAAGAACTATTCTAGCACTAGAAAAGGTTCAGAAAAGGGCAACTAAAATGATTAGGGGTTTGGAGAGGGTCACATACGAGGAAAGATTAAAGAGCCTAGGACTCTTTAGCTTGGAAAAGAGGAGACTAAGGGGGGATATGATAGAGATATAAAATCATGAGTGATGTTGAGAAAGTGGATAAGGAGAAGTTATTTACTTATTCCCATAATACAAGAACTAGGGGTCACCAAATGAAATTAATAGGCAGCAGGTTTAAAACAAATAAAAGGAAGTTCTTCTTCACGCAGCGCACAGTCAACTTGTGGAACTCCTTACCTGAGGAGGTTGTGAAGGCTAGGACTATAACAATGTTTAAAAGGGGACTGGATAAATTCATGGTGGCTAAGTCCATAAATGGCTATTAGCCAGGATGGGTAAGAATGGTGTCCCTAGCCTCTGTTCATCAGAGGATGGAGATGGATGGCAGGAGGAAGATCACTTGATCATTGCCTGTTAGGTTCACACCCTCTGGGGCACCTGGCATTGGCCACTGTCGGTAGACAGATACTGGGCTAGATGGACCTTTGGTCTGACCCGGTACGGCCTTTCTTATGTTCTTATGAGAATGTGACCTCACTGGGTAAGGGTTACTGTCCCCTCGGTTCTTGGAAGGGGAAATGGAGAGAGAAGATTTACGCCAGCCCCACAATGCCACCTCTACTCTGCCCTGTTTCAGCATCACCCCAATATGCCAGTGACACACACACTACCAGAGACCCTCCCCTGCTGCAGAACACTTTGGGAACAGAGCACAGGAGCCGTATCGCACAGTGTCAAATATCTCCTGTTTGCTCAAATAAAACTGAGGGTTAAGTGCAGCATAATCAACAGAAGATTCCTAGGGGTCACCAGATGAAATTAATAGGCAGCAGATTTAAAGAAAATAAAAGGAAGTTCTTCTTCACGCAGCGCACAGTCAACTTGTGGAACTCTTTACCTGAGGAGGTTGTGAAGTCTAGGACTATAACAGCGTTTAAAAGAGAACTGGATAAATTCATGGTGGTTAAGTCCATCAATGGCTATTAGCCAGGATGGGTATGGAATGGTGTCCCTAGCCTCTGTCTGTCAGAGGATGGAGATGGATGGCAGGAGAGAGATCACTTGATCATTGCCTGTTAGGTTCACTCCCTCTGGGGCACCTGGCATTGGCCACTGTCGGTAGACAGGATACTGGGCTAGATGGACCTTTGGATCTGACCCGGTACGGCCGTTCTTATGTCACGTATGTATGTGGGCATTTGGTGCAAGGCGCTCCTGGCCCTCAGAGACCGTGTGGAGGCTTTGGAGGCCAGGGTGTTGGAACTGGAGGAGCTAAGGGAGGCAGAGAAGTATGTTGATGAGGCTTTCCGGGACACTATAGAATTGTCCCAACTCCGGTCAGACAGCCCCCCCGCACTGTTGAGGAGGATGGAAGGCCCAGGGAATGAGAGCAGTCAACGGGGGCAGAGGGAAAGCTTCTCATAGTTGGGACCCTCACCCCAACACTATCTGGAAGAGCCTCTTGCACTGAGGTTACCTCACCGGGGGAGGGAACTCCAGTCATTATGAAAAGGCAGCTGTTAGTAATAGGAGATTTGATCATTAGAAACAAGGATATCTGGGTTTGTGATGACCGGGAGAACCGTATGGTGACTTGCCTGCCTGGTGCGTAGGTTGCGGATTTCTCAAGGCATCTAGATAGATTTATGTGTAGTGCTGGGGAGGAGCCAGTGGTCATGGTACATGTAGATACCAATGACATAGGGAAGGGTAGGTGAGACGTCCTGGAGGCCAAATTTAATCTGCTAGGAAAGAGACTGAAATCCAGGACCTCTATGGTGGCATTCTCAGAAATGCTCCCAGTTCCATGCGCAGGGCCAGGTAAGCAGGCAGAGCTTCGGAGTCTCAATGCGTGGATGAGATGATGGTGTAGAGATGGGGTTTAGATTTATTAGGAGCTGGGAAACTTTGGGGATGGGGAGCCTATACAGGAAGGATGGGCTCCACCTAAACCAAAGTGGATCCAGACTGCTGGCACTTAACATTAAAAGGTTGCAGAGCAGTTTTTAAGCTAAGAGATGGGGGGGAAGCCAATGGCTGCAGAGGAGCACGTGGATCGGACAGAGACTTCTCTTAGAGGAGAGTGTAGTGATAGAGATTTTTCTAGTTTTAGTCAGGAAGAGAGGCTGGAAGAGGATAAAGTAGGGGCCAGATCAGACGAGAAGCATTCACACACAAAGAATCTGACACATCAGAAAAGGGCAGACAAATAAACAGTGACCAGTTTTTAAAGTGCGTGTACACAAATGCTAGAAGTGTAAATAATAAGATGGGTGAATTAGAGTGCCTCGTGTTAAAAGAGGATATTGACATAATAGGCATCACAGAAACCTGGTGGAATGAGGACAATCAATGGGACACAATCATTCCAGGGTACAAAATATATCTGAAGGTCAGAGCAGGTCATACTCGGGGTGGGGAGGAGTGGCACTGTATGTTAAAGAAAATGTAGACTCAAATGAAGTAAAAATCTTAAATGAAACCGCATGTTCCATAGAATCTCTATGGATAGTAATTCCATGCTCTAATAAGAATATAACAATAAGGATCTATTATCGACCCCCTGTCAAAGACAGTGATAGTGAGGATGAAATGCGAAGGGAGATTAGAGAGGCTATCAAAATAAAGAACTCCATAATAGTGGGAGATTTCAATTATCCCCATATTGACTGGGTACATGTCACTTCAGAACAAAATGCAGAGACAAAATTTCTCGATACTTTAAATGACTGTTTCTTAGAGCAGCTGATACAAGAACCCGCAAGGAAGAAGCAACTCTCCATTTAGTCCTGAGTGGAGTGTAGGATCTTGTCCAAGAGGTAACTATAACAGGACCGCTTGGAAATAATGATCATAATATAGCAGCATTTAACAATGGGCCATCAACATTTAACAGTGAGCCATCAAACAGGCTAGACAGAACTGACACCAACTTGTCTGGGGTGTTTCCTGGAAGCAGAGCACAAGTTTGAAATATGGGCAGCACAGAGCCAAGATTCATAACGTCAACTACAGAAATGATACACATCTAGAGATAGCATAATTATAATCAGCCAATCATAACCTCTCCATAGACCCCTTACACGACAACCTTTCTACAATATTGGCTGCAAATATAGAGCAGTGGTCCCAACGGTGATCTATACAGTTACAGATTATGTCAATAATGTGATAGGAGGTGATACGGCATCAGTGAGACTGATACTGGAATACTGCCTCCAGTTTTGGTGTCCTCATTTGAAAAAGATGTTGTGAAATTGGAGCTGGGGCAGCAAAGAGCCACCAAATGTTCTGAGGGCTGGAGAAAAATGCCTTCTAGTGAGCTATTGAACGAGCTCAACCTGTTTAGCTTACCAAAAGAAGATTGAAAGGTGACTTCATTGAAGTGTTGAAGTGCCTTAATGGAGAGAAAATATTGGGTATAAAAGGGCTCTTTAATCTAGCAGAGAAAGGCATAACAAGACCCAATCTCTGGAAGGTGAAAAGAGACAAATTCATATTACAATTAAGGCACAAAAATTAACCAGCGAGGATGTTTCACCACAGGAACAAGCTACCAAGGAAAGTAGTGGATTCTCCATCTCCTGATGTCATTTAATGAAGGCTAGATGCCTTTCTGGAATGTGTTTGCCCCAAAAGTAGCTCTTGTGTCATACAGGAGGCCTGTGATATGCAGGGGGTCAGATTAGATGCTCTAATGGTCCCTTCTGGCCATAAAGTCGACTAATTCCTGAAAAATTGAGTGTAGCATTGGGAGCAGCGTCTGATGTTTTCCTGTCTAGCCGGCTTGCTTCCTAGAACGAACGTTCCTTGAGTGGGGTGATCCACAGGGAGTAGCTCAAACCTCCAAAGTGCCTGGCCAGGGGCAGGACATTAGCACAGCAAGGGAGGGGTGTGGCAGTGACATCACAAAGGCCTTTTGCTGGACCTCAGATTATTGGTCAAAGGTGGTGGGGAGGTGGTGACCTCACAGAGAGATGCTGACATCACCCAGGCAGGACAGGGGCGAGGGGCCAGGGAAACCTCAGAGACCCCTGTGGCTTTGCTTCAGCAAGTCTCCTTCTCCAGGTCTCTCTTTGAGGACTGAGAGAGTATTCGGGTTCACGTACGTGAGCGCCAGGAGGAACCTCTTTCGACTTTTCTCCTTCTGTTTTCCTGATTTTACTAGAAAACAGCCATCCCTGTTTAGAAGGTAAGAGCCTCCTTGAGGTTTGAAACCTGTTCAGTCTGATCCATCAGATGACAGTTGAATTCTAGGCATGGAAAACACGAGCTTAAGGAGGCAGAATTTTATTCTGCACCTGGGATTTTGTCCCTTAGAATCACTGGGGACATTGGGGTTTGTCCTTTTGCTTTCACCTTGTCCTCCATCCCTCCTTTCTCTTTGTCTCTTGTGTGGAAGCAGGGAAAGAATTAACAAGGATTTGAAGGGGATCTTAATGCATGTCAGTCAGTTAGCAAGATTCAAGCTAATAGTTAGCAAAAGTCAGGCCACACTGTAACCCCAATGACGTGAGACTTGCAGAAGCGAGGATGGTGTGAGGCGAGAGGGAAAGAAACTGTGTAAAAAGTTATTACGACCTTGCAATTCAGATAACCAAATATGCAGAGTGGTGTCTTCTAGGAGTGAGAAAAACAAGATAGCAGGATGGCTTATGTATAAACAAAATGCAGTTGTTGCTCTTTATTGTCTGTATTATTGCTAGTTATTGTCTGTAACAAAGGTATAAAGGCTTGCTGTAATTGTTTACTAGTTGAGAGACCTGTCCGGGACTGGGGCGACCCTGTGTCCTAGGGCACTCCCTCCCTCCCTCTATTGTAATTACTAGAGAAATAATAAAGTATTTGATTTTGCTGCACCCAAAGAAAAAGCGAGAACTGAGTTTTTCTCCGACACTTGCTTCTTTTGTCCTTTCTCCTGTTCCCCTCCCAAGACCAGGAGTTGTGTGTGTGTGTGTGTGTGTGTGTGTGTGTTATGGGGGAGCAGTGTGGTTTTTCCCCGTGTAGCCAGCACCAGACCTGGCACCACCCCCAGCTCTGCCCCTTTCCTGCCACTGCATCCCCATCTCACCTCCTGACCCTGGCTGGGCACCCCCAGCCCCTCATAGCAGGGAGCTGTGCAGGGGGGTCTCCTTGCAACCATGAGTGGGTGTCTGGTGGGTGCCGTCACCTCTGCCAGAGACCCCCAAGAAACTCACTAGCTTCCTCCACATGAGGGGAGGGGCTCCTACTTTCTGTCTTGGGGGGGAGATTCCGTGATGTCAGAGCCTATGGTGAGAGTGGTTCGAATCACGAGTCTGGAGTGGCAGGGCAACCCCCTCCCCCAGTCAGATTCTGCTAGGGGGCTGGGCTGGGATCTGTAGGGCGGGAGACACAGGAAAAAGCAGCCGCCACTATTGAACCCAGGAGTCCTGGCTCCCAGTCCCCTTGCTATGACCTCTAGACCCACCTCTGCTCCCAGAGTCAGGGATAGAACCCAGAGGTCCCTGGCGCCTGGTGCCCAGCCCCCTCCCTGCTCTGACCACTAGACCCCACTCCCCTTTTAGGCTCGCTGCCTCTTCTATCCACCCAGGCCACCTGTCCATCCCTTTGTTGCAGGTTTCTGGGGTGTCACCCCTGCTCTGCGCTCCCCCAGTGCAGCCCAAGGCCTTTCCTCCCCCCAACCACACATCCTCTCCCCCTCGTGCTGGATCATCTGCTTGGCCCCCTGCCCCCTCTCGGGGTGCGCTGTGCGGCGTGGCTGGGGATTGTGCAATGGCTCAGCACCAGGCAACGCAGAACGTAAACCACAGGCCCTGCCCTGCCCCACCGCACTGGAGCTGCCTTCCGAGTACATTGGAGCCCAGCACCCTGCACCTGTGCCCTCCTGCCCCACAAGAGGGTGAGCTGCAGCCCCACCTCGCTCTGCAGAGGGGAGAAGGGTCAAGCCAACCTGCCCATTTAGGATGGGGGAATCAACACCCTTTTTTCTGCACAGCCACTGACCATCATCAGGATTCCTTCTCCCTCCTGTACCTCAGTGCAACTAAATCTCCACACTTAGACAGCCGGTCCATCCGCTGCACCCCAATCCCCCATGCCTGAGCTTCCCTGCCAAAGCCCTGCACCTGGCTCCAGAGAATTAAGTCTCACATCTCGCAGGGAACTTGACTTCTGTGCCCAGAGAGTCTCAACCCCCCTCAGTAGATGACCTGAGTCTGAGAAACACAGTGTCCATCTTCTCTAAAGAAGTACTTGGAGAGACTATATGTGACCATGTGGCCTAATGGATAAGGCATCTGAGTTTGGATCAGGCAATTGAGGGTTCATGTCCCTTCGTGGTTGTGCTTGTCCAGTTTTACCTTTGGGCTGAACGTCCTGCTCCCTTCAGGGCTGGAACCTCTTCTTGGCAGCTCCTGCCAATACTCTGACTTCAGCTAGAGCCCTGGGAAGGAGTTGGGGGTTGGGTGTCACAAAGGCTGGGGCATGAGCCCCAGGTGCTTCCAGTCTCGCCTTTGCCCTTCCTGACTTGCCAAAAAAAATGGGCGGCTGCCCGGGCTAGTGTGTGGAGCAGTTTCCCTCTTCCAAGTGTGCGCCTGTCCCTGTGCTGGAGGGGGGTTGCTACATAGCGCCTTGGGAGCCTGGGTGTTTCTCTGCTTCTCGCCAGCTGGGGTAAAGCCTCTTGGGGTAAAATCTCCTGCCCACTGCAAAAGTGAACACCTGGAGTGGGAACGGTCAGAGGCCCCACCGGGGGGGCTGGCCCTGCTTTCCTACCGTCTTCTGGTGTTGGCCACAGAGCATCAGCAGCCGCCCCACATGCTGGTCTGTGTGTGGCCTTCAGTGGGTGTTTGGCATGGCAGGGAGCAGGCTGGCTGGGGGTCTTTGTCGCTGTCTGCTGGCCACGCATAGTCATGGTCCTGCCCTCCTCTGAACAGCCAGAGTTAGTCTGTGCTTAGAAAGCAGAGACAGAGGAGACTCAAGGCAAGAGGGTGAGAAAGATTGAGAAAGGACCTATGCAGACAGCCTACACTACAGGGACACTGCCTGGTTAAGGGACGTGGAGGCACCAAATTGCCCCAAATTTCTTGGTGCCCTACGCAACTGCATACTTCTCCAGCGGCGAACTCGATCCCCCGGCTGGCTGAGCCGGCCAGGAAAGCTGCCCCTGTCCCTGCTCCGCCTCTTCCCCACAGCCCCCCGCCCCGGTCTGCCCCCACCCCCCTTTTCCCACCCCTGCTCCACCCCATCCCCCCCCACACTCTGCCCCTTCCGCTGAGCTACATCCCGGTAGACTGCAGGAGGGATCAGTCACACCCGGCACTCACTGGGCGGTGGGAAGTGGAACGACCTGGCCCCAGCCTGCTCTGCTCCACCAGCTCCCAGCCGCACCACTGGTGAGTGCTGGGGGGCATTTCCCCCACTCCACCAAGTTCCAAGGCTGGGAGCAGAGTGCAGCAGGCTGGGGCCGGATCACTCCACTTCCCGCCGCCCGTGAGTGTGGGGTCGGGCCTGCCCTGCAATTACCGGGTGGCGGGAAGTAGAGTGACCTGGCCCCAGCCTGCTCCGCTCTGCCAGCTCCGGCTGAGGGACGGGGGTGCTGTGTAGGGCACCAAAATGTCTAGGGACAACCCTGAATAGATCATTTTCCCACAGGGACTGATGGCTGTTAGAATAGCGATATTCAGGCTGCCTGTACAGGCCTAGACTGTAAGAACTGAGGTGTATTTTTATCACTTAGCTAGTGACAGGGGTATAAAACAAAGACCCAAAATCCCAGTCTGCCTGTGTCTGGGCCTTCTCTCCCTAGGAGAGTCTGAGCCCTTGTTTGTAGGCTAAGGCCTTTGGCTAAGCAGCAGGGGCAGCCATAAGCTGGGAAGCGAACGGTCCCATCCTCACCTCCCAAACCCGTCACACTGAACTAAGGTGGGGTTGGGCTGTTAGGAAGACGATCCTGTCCCGATAGTGCCCATCACCAGCAGATAACGAAACAGATCTTAAGGGAGCATCCGGTCTGGCACGAAATCCCTTCTCAATGGTTGTGGTTGTGAAACCCTCATTTCTGTAGGGTTTGTCTTTCCGGCCCCCACTTTTCTATTGTCATCTGTCTGGTTCTCTGATTGTTTCTGGCTGCTGCCGAGTTAATTTTGCTGGGTGTAAGTTAATTAGGGGAGTGGGATGTAATTGGTTAGAGAATTCTGTTACAATAGGTTAGAATTGGTTAGTTACAATGACTGGTTAAGGTCTAGCTGAGACTATTACTGTGTAAACTGGGGTCAGACCGGAAGTGGAAGAGGAAATTGGAATCATGCTAACGGGGGGGGATGGGAATAGGGAACGGGGAACAGGGACACAGACAAGGCTCTGCGGTGTCAGAGCTGGGAAGGGGGACGTGGGGTAAACACTCTGCAGTGTCAGAGCTCATAGACTCATTGACTTTAAGGTCAGAAGGGACGATTGTGATCGTCTAGTCCGACCTCCTGCACAACGCAGGCCACAGACTCTCACCCACCCACTCCTGTAACAAACCCCTGGCCTATGTCTGAGCTAGCGAAGTCCTCAACTCGTTTTTTAAAGACTTCAAGGTGCAGAGAATCCTCCAGCAAGTGACCCGTGCCCCACGCTGCAGAGGAAGGTGATAACCCCCAGGGTCTCTGCCAACCTGCCCTGGAGGAAAATTCCTTCCTGACCCCAAATATGGCGACCAGCTAAACCCTGAGCGTGTGGGCAGGACTCAGCAGCCAGCACCCAGGAAAGAATTGTCTGTAGGGATGTGGGGTAAACGCTCTGCAGTGTCAGAGCTGGGAAGGGAACAACGTGGAACAGACTCTGTGGGTGTATAGAGATAAGCCCGACTGGTGTGAAGGGCTTCGGAATCTGCCTGCTTGGAAACGAACCCCAGTAAACATCCCTTTGTCTGCGCTTCCGACTTCTGGTCTTTTGTTGCTTGCTGCCTGCGTGACAAGAGCCAGGGAAGTGGGCGGGGGAAGGGAAAGCCCTCTAACAATGGCTCCTTGCTCCTCTCCCTCCAGGCTCAGGGGTCAAGGATGGGCAGGACTCCAGGCTCTGCTTGAGGGATCCTGGCAAAGGGGCTGGGGGAGTGGAGGGGAGAGAAAGGATTATAGATGCTCATCTGCACTCTGGAGAGGAGGTAATAAGTGAAGGGGGCATTTTTGAGTCCTCTCCTTCTCAGTGTCCCCAGGGCTGGAATTCTACATTCCACAGGGGCAAATAAGGGGGTGAAGCCATGTGGTTAATGAAAACCAGGGCTCCAGGTGAGGTTTGAACTCACAACCTCAGCATAGCTCCTCAGCACTGCCCTATAAGTACTGTGCGCTAACCAATTGCGCCACTGGTGCACCTGTAAATTGTGCTTCTCCAAACCCCCTAGGTTGATACAGGCAAGGAGTGACCCCAAATCATTCTCGATGGAGCTGAGAGCAGGTAGCGACAAGTGTTGTACTCGGTGGGGTGGATTCTTCTTAAGGGTTCCAGGCACCATTTGACCCTTTTGTTCTTCCCTGTGTAATAACAGAGCTGGTTAAGACTCAATGGAGAGTCTTGCTGCAGACATAGGCGGCAGGTTTGTATAATTTTTGGTGGGGCCCAAAATGGTGGTGCCCCCCCGCTCCCGCCCTGTAAGCCGATATAAAATGAAGCTACAACGCGTCAGTGCCACAAGATTACAAGGGTCAATTAAAAGTGGAAAGTCAGAAGCAGCACTTGCCTACTTCAATATACAGTATTATATTTTGTTGCATCTGTTGTGATGAAGTGGGAATGTTCTTAATATTTTCTCTGAATACTGTGTGGGTGCCTCAGTTTCCCCTGCAAGATGCCAACTGAAGGTGTTGGGGACAAAGAGATCAGGTGGCCTCCTTGTCCAGAAGAGACACAGAGGCCAGAGGAGGGAGTGTCAGTTTGGAGCTGGCTGGGGAAATTGGGAGAGACCCAGAACTTGGTTCTGGGCTCCCCACCCCCCAAGATGGACCTGACAGAGGGTTCTGTTTTCTGTACCAACAAGCTCTGTTTAAACTGTGTTCCCGTCATCTAATAAACCTTCTGTTTTACTGTCTGGCTGAGAGTCACATCTGACTGCAGAGTTGGGGTGCAGCGACCTCTGGTTGCCCCAGGACCAGCCTGGGCAGACTCACTTTGGAAAGTGCATGACGTGGAAGGGCTGAATGCTCCGAGGTCAGACCCAGGAAGGTGTAAGCTTCTTGCCCTGGAGACAGTATGCTCCGAGAGAGGAGGCTCCCCCAGAGTCCTGACTGGCTTTGTATGGAGATGTTCCAAAGCATCACAGCATCCCCTTCCACACCGTGCACTTCCCAGAAGTCCGCACAGGCACTGACACTCCCTCCTCCGGCCTTTGTCTCTTTTCCAGGCATTAGGAGGCCACCTGATCTCTCTGTTCTCCAACACCTTCAGTTGGCACCTTGCAGGGGAAACTGATTTGGGAGAAATGAAGTAAAAGCTGCCCAAACTGAGCTTGAGCACTCCTGAATTTTGAGGTGTTCAAATCTGGAAGGCAGGTGCTGGGGGTGGGAGAGGGCTGTGGGCTCCATGGGGGAGCATGGCAGCAACTGTCTGGAGCTGCATGGAGCCAGATACGCTGGTCTGAGTGGCACAGTAAGCAGTTTGGGGGTTGGAGAAGAGGTAGGGAGTTCCGGGGGGCAGTCAAGGGACAAGGAGCAGGGGGAGTTGGATGGGGCAGAGGTTCGAAGGGGCAGTCAGGGGACAGGCAGCAATTGGATAGGCATGGGAGTCTAAGAGGTTTATCAGGGGACAGGTAGGGGGTGCGGTCCTGGGGGGGGAAGTTGGGTGGGGTCTCAGGAGGGGGCAGTTGGGGACAAGGAGAAGGGAGGCTTAGATAGGGGCTGAGGTCCCAAGGGGCAGTTAGGGGCAGGGGTCTCGGGAGGGGGTAATTGGGGAACAAGGACCAGTGGGGCTTAGATAGGGGGTGGAGGTTCTGGGGGGCAGTTGGGGCAGGGGTCTGGGGAGGGGGCAATCAGCAGACAGAGGCTGGGATTCAAAGGGCTCTGGGCTGCTGGCAGCCGCGGGGATCCCAGAGCCCTTTAAATCCCAGCCCCGGCTGGGAGTCAGAGGACTCTGGGCTGCCTGCAACCGCAGGGAGCCCAGAGCCTTTTAAATCCCAGCCGGGGCCGGGAATCAGAGGGCTCTGGGCTGCCCGCTGCGGCGGGGAGCCCAGAACCCTTTAAATCTCAGCCTGCTGGGATTTAAAGGGCTCTGGGCAGCCTGCAACCGCGGGGAGCCCGCAGCCCTTAAAAACTCAGCCGCGGCAGGGATTTAAAGGGCTCTGGGCTGCCTGCAACCGGGGGGAGCTGAGACCCTTTTAAATCCCAGCCGCGGCCGGGAATCAGAGGGCTCTGCGCTGCCCGCTGCGGCGGGGAGCCCAGAGCCCTTTAAATCTCAGCCGCGGCTGGGATTTAAAGGGCTCTGGGCTGCCTGCACCCGCGGGGAGCACAGAGCTTTTAAAATCCCAGCCGCGGCCGGGAATCAGAGGGCTCTGGGCTTCCCGCAGCAGGCAGCCCAGAGCCCTCTGATTCCCGGCCGGCTGGGATTTAAAGGGCTCTGGGCTGCCTGCAAACGGGGAGCCCAGAGCCTTTAAATCCCAGCCGCAGCCGGGAATCAGAGGGCTCTGGGCTGTCTGCTGCGGGCCGCCCAGAGCCTTTTAAATCCCAGCCGCCGCCGGGAATCAGAGGGCTCTGGGCTGCCTGCAACCGCGGGGAGCCCAGAGCCCTTTAAATCTCAGCCGCGGCTGGGATTTAAAGGGCTCTGGGCTGCCTGCAAACGCGGGGAGCGCAGAGCCGTTTAAATCCCAGCCGCGGCCCGGAATCAGAGGGCTCTGGGCTTCGCTGCAGCAGGCAGCCCAGAGCCCTCTGATTCCCGGCGCGGCTGGGATTTAAAGGGCTCTGGGCTGCCTGCAAACGCGGGAGCCCAGAGCCTTTAAATCCCAGCCGCAGCCGGGAATCAGAGGGCTCTGGGCTTCCGCTGGGGGCCCAGAGCCTTTAAATCCCCGCCGCCGCCGGGAATCTGAGGTCTTTGTGCTGCCTGCACCCGCGGGGAGCCACGAGCCCTTTAAATCTCAGCCGCTGCTGGGATTTAAAGGGCTCTGGGCTGCCTGCAACCGTGGGGAGCCCAGAGCCTTTTAAATCCCAGCCGCAGCCGGGAATCAGAGGGCTCTGGGCTCCCCGCCGCAGCAGGCAGCCCAGAGCCCTCTGATTCCCCGCCGCGGCTGGGATTTAAAGGGCTCTAGGCAGCCCTGGCGGCGGCAGCGGCAGCCGCGGGGGGCGCTCCAAGCAGGGGAGAAAAAACATTGGTGGGGCAGAGCCCCTGCTTGGGATTTATTCATGGGGCTAAAGCCCCAGAGCCCCATATAAGTCGGCGCCTATGGCTGCAGACCAACAGATCTGAAATCACTGATAACCAGCTCTAAGCATTAGTCTTGCTTTGGGACAGTGCAAGAAACTGCCCAGTCTGCGCTCGCAGTGAGGCTCCCTCACTAACAGCTGAAATCAGGGAGAGCTCTGTGAAGTGCAGGGCCCCAGGGGTGCCTGAACAGGGGGGAACAACACCCCAGGGCTTTTAAAAATGGGAGGGCTCTGCCTTGCCACTTTTTAACAACTGTAAGGGCAAGTGGAGGTGGGAGAAGACAAGGTAGAGAGCAGTAGGAAGGGTCTTCAGGGGAGGAGGTAATAACTGGAGATATACCAATCTCTTAGAACTGGAAAGGACCTTGAAAGGTCAAATCCTAGCCCCCTGCCTTCACTAGCAGAACCAATTTTTGCCTGAGATCCCTAAGTGGCCTCCTCAAGGATTGAGTTTACAACCCTGGACTTAGCAGGCCAATGCTCAAACCACTGAGCTATGCTCCAGTGTAGGCACAGGGTCTTGGGGAGAAAGGGTGGGGCAGGGGCGTGGCGTTGAGTGGCCGGGATGGGGCTACTGTTCGGGCTTTGGTGGCCACTCCTTTTAGGGAGCCTGTTCCGCTCCTGGTGGGACCACAAGACGTCCCAGAGCAGAGAGGGTGGCCAGCAGAGCGGTGACGGGGGGAACGGCAAGTGGCCGGCAATGTGGCCAGACAGCGGAGGGAGAAAGGGGCTTTCCCCCCAGGAGGTGAGAGGTGAACTCTGGGTTTTCACTGACCCAGGACAGCAGCTGTGGGTGAGGTGCAGTGAAGGGTGGGGCACATCCACAGAGCTTTTGGTGTCTGGATTTAGGAGCCCGAGGCAAAAGGCCACTGCCCAGCGCACTGGGGAGGGTGTTTTGCTCAGAGTGTTGTGTTATGAATCCTGATTGTGGTGTTTTCCCAAGTTAATACAAGGTGATTTTCCTCCTTTTTATTAAAGTTTCTTTTCTACACTCAGTGCGTGTGAGTGGGGAAAGTATCGCCTATTAGAGGCACCCAGTGGCCAGGGTTAGTTTCCCCAGGTTACTGGGTGGGGGCTTAAGCAGACTGTGTGTTGTATTGTTGAAGAGGAGCCCCAAGCACCCAGACAGGGAACTGTAACTTCAGCCTTCAGAGTAAGAGCCAGAGGTGCTGCCAGCTGAGCTAGCCAGGCTGCCTAAACGTATTAACCCCTTTCACCGCAAGAGCAAACACCGGGTACTTCTGTGCTTCTCAGCAGCTGGGAAAAAGCCTCTTGGGGGAAATATCTCCTGCCCCACTGCCAAAAGGAGCCCCCTGAGTGGGAAGGGTCAGAGGCCCCACCTGCTTTCCAACCACCTTGTGATGCTGGCCGGCCCCAGAACGAATGTTGGTCTGTGAGTGGCCTTCAGTGGGGGTTCGGCATGGCAGGGAGCAGGGAGCAGCCTGGCTGGGTGTCTCTGTGGCTGTCTGCTGGCCACGCATAGGCATGGTTCTCCCCTCCTCTTGCCCTGCCCTTGGTTGCTCTGTGGCTTTTAACCCTTCCCTTGGAGCTGTCAGCACCAGCCGCCTCTGCTCCAGGTGCCCAGAGGAGGAGAGGTGCTGGGTTCCCGCCTGGGACTCTTCCTCCCTCCTGCCTAGCCCTGACTGTGAAGCCTGGCCCTGACACTCCTTCCTTTAAATGCCATGTGGGCAAGAGGAAGAGTGTGGCAGCTGGAGGGTCCAAAGTTGTGGGCATCAGGTGAAGCAGCAAGAAACAACCATATGGTCAATCCACAGGAATCTCTAGCCAGACTGTTAAGTTCTAGGACCCCTACCTATAGCCGCCATCCCATTGAACCAGCTGGACCAAAGACCTATATCCAGTGGGCATCAGTCACCCAGCAGGAGGGAAAAAACTCACTCTAGTTCACCCTGAGAGAAGGTAGCCAAACACATTGGGCTCCAGGGCTTTGCAGTAAACTAACCTATCTCCAGTAGGTCCCATTGAGAGTTGAACTCAGATTCCAGGATTCAAAGTCCTGAGTGCTGCCCATTACACCATGGGACCTGCTGCTATTTCATTTTCTAGACCCCTGTGACTCTCAGCTGGCTGGTTTGCACTCTGCACGTATTGCTTCCCACCAGCGGCTTCCTCTCGCAGGACTCTCTCTCCTCCTCCAGTGACTGTGGTCCTGCACTACCGGATTTGTGCGTCCTGCCCTGAGTCCCTGCATCCCCCTGCTTTGTCTCCGTTCCCTGCAGGCTGCAAAAATGTCAGGGGAGGCCGCCCCTCCGTTCACTCGGTGCTCCTGCTCATATTGGCCAGCTGCAGCCTCATCTCCTGGAACTCGGGCAGCTGTCGCTTGATCCAATCGTACAGTCACATGCTGACTGGCTCCCCTGCCCGGATGCTCTTGTGGAAATCCCACAGATGGTGCTACAGGACTTGGCACCACTGGTTTCTTTAATGTTGTGGTGTTTCCCCAACTGCCAGAACAAAGCCGCCAACTCACCGACTCGCATCAATCCCCCTGGTTGCCATAGAACCCTCTGCTGCTTTCCCGTTCTGCCAACACCACCAGGCCTCACCCCCCTGCTCCTTTATCTTGCAAGCTCTGGATGTTCAGCTTCCAATATCCTCTGCCGTGGGTCAGGGAATTGCCCACATTGAGCACACAGTGAGAGCTGCGTGATCCGAACAGTCCATTGGCTCCACCCTGCACTGGGCTGTCGACATGCTCTCCTTCACGGAAATCCGGTCAGTGCGACTCCTGGCCTGTCCCCGCAGAAAGGTGTATCCCCTCTGCGGATGGTGTGAGCTCAGGTCAGAGGAATAGGAGGCTACCGCCCGCCCTCCACTGGTTCCACTGTGGAGAAACACGTCCTCTAAGCCGACCTCACTACAGACCTGCGCCAGGTAGTGCTCATCATAGAAGAGTTTCCTCTGAGGGTTGGAAAAACAGGACCAGCAGTCCTCAGGCCGGTGCAACAATTTAAATCCCTCACACACCCCTCCCCGACACCAAACACCATGCAGTCTAGAGGAAGGGAGCCAGTTCCTTCATAGAACTTTCCTTTTACACCTTAACTGGGGACCATACACACTAATATAGCCAGAACCCGTGCCATGGAGCACAAAGCCCCCCAGTAATGCTCTCCCTGGTGGGAGCTCCAGCGCCTTCTGTACTCGCACCATGAATGTGAAGAACACGACTCCAACCCCATCATTCTTCCCTGGCCTGGAGGACCAGAGAGATGGGCCCTTCCACCAATCACCCTCTGCCCATCAAGCTACCCTAGTGTTGTTAATGTGCATTTCCTGAACACCCACCATGGCCAAGCCCAGCTGCTCCTAGCCAATGAACATCAAGCATCTCCTCCTGGGCCCCCAAATCCCTTCCACCTGGCCACTTTCACAGATACCCCTTCCAGGGTACTGCCCTTGCTCAGCTGCACAGAGGAGTTTTCATCCCCTTTTCCTGCCTGTCACTGCCCAGCAGCCCTCTGGCACCATTCCTGAGGGTCACCCTGCCTCACTCTCTTCCTGCCATATTGGGTCCACCAATAACTCATGTAGGAGAGACAGTTCCCATCCTTCATTGTTAAAGGTCAGGCCAGCCAACTAGGGGCAGATGCCCACAGTATCTTTTTCTATTGCAGAGCCCAAGCTCAGGGACTTACCATGGGTGCAGGCACAACTGTGCTCCCAGAAAACAAGCCACCAGTGCACAAAGAAGGATGAGAGGACCTACCAAAGCCTGGGATTGAACCAGGGAACCTTTAGCTCTTCAAGTATCAGAGGGGTAGCCGTGTTAGTCTGGTTCTGTAAAAGCAACAAAGAATCCTGTGGCACCTTATAGACTAACAGATGTTTTGCAGCATGAGCTTTCGTGGGTGAATACCCACTTCTTCGGATGCAACTGAACAAGCAGCTCCCTCCTTCCAGCCCAGGACACACTCACACTCCCCCTCCTCCCCCCACCCAGGCTAGAGAAGGAACAGAACCCAGGAGTCCGGACTTCTCCTGGGAAACCATTCCCCACTTCAAAGTCCCTCGGCATAGCAAGGCCAGGGCCCCCTCGTTTCCCATTGATTTCCATGCTCAGCAGCTCCCCGGGTCTGGCCCAGCTCAGAGACTCTCAGCCTGGGGAACAGTCTCCCACCAGGGAAGGGCTGGGAGCCCCATTGCTGGGACCTTGCCAAACACACTGGAGACGGCTCTGGAGAAGCCCCTCCCCGGTCTGAGAGCGAGGGGCTCCTGGGGGCTGTTTGCAAATCCAATCTCCTTTGGGAGAGATTCTCTCCCCCTCTTTCTGCCTCTCCCCAGACAGACAGGGGACGCCACCGAGGAACCCTAATGCCACTCACTTGCTCTGGTGACGGAGCGATGGATGGAGGATGTTCAGGGTCATCCCTCGTCCTTCTCCTCACTCTCCAAGCCCAAGGCAGGCTGGAGGGGGGGGGGGTGACCTGAGGAGTTACCCTGCCCAGCCAGCAGGCAGGGTGATGACACCGGGTGATCGGCTGGCTGGGAAAACAATAGTCTGTCTTATTGCCAGGGAAAGGAGACACTTGGCCAGCAGCAGGGGGTGCAGAACATCACCCTAGTGCGGGGGTGACAGCGCTCCGGGATCCTGACATCCCAGCACTTTACACACCTTCCTGGAGCCTCCCAACCCCCCTGGGCTGTCAGGACTGCGCCCCCAACCCTACTGATGAGAAACAGGCCTGGGGAGGGGAAGCTACTGGCTCAGGGTCACACCAAGGGTCAGAAGTAGGGATGGGACCCAGCAGTCCTTCTCTCCAGGCCCCTTTGCTAACCACTGCTGCACACTCCCTCCCACAGCTGGCAATTACAAGCAGCCCTCATGGCCGCTCCCCCTGCCTTTGAGAGGGAGTGAGCTCCGCTGGAGTGACCGGGCCAGGGGATTGGGAGTTAGGACTCCTGAGTTCCATTGCTGGGTCTCCTATTGGTTCCACTGCTGGTTGTTTTCCTTTTCCTGTGGGACTTTGGGCAGGTTGCTCCCCCCTCTAGGGCTCTGTCCCCAGCAGTCAAATGGGGATTTCCTACTTTCCCGCTATTGGAAAGTGCTGGGAGAATCCCCCAGCCAAAGCTGCTCTGACAGCGCTAAGCAGCATCTGACCATTCCAGGGCGGAGCGCACGGCCCAGGAGGGGGAGGGTTTGGCTCTGGGGTTTCACTTCAGCCCAGTCTAGAGAGAGGGGCCCAGCCATGGAGTTTGGCTCAAGAAGACCAATTCTCCAATTTGTTAAGGGCGTTTTGAATTCCAATCCTGTGCAACAAAGTGCTTCGTGTCATTTGCCAATTTTAGCAGCATGCTCTCCACTCCATCTTCCAAATCATTCATGAAAATATTGACTAGTACCGGACCCCGGACCGATCCCTGCCGGACCCACTAGGTGCACCCTCTCCGTTGGACAGCCAGACATGGAGAAGGGCTCTTGGAGTCTGGGCTTTCAACCAGCTCTGCACCCACATTACACTGATTGCATCTAGACCGCATTTCCCTCCTTTGCTTGTGAGAATGTCCTACGGGACTGTGTCAAAAGCCTTAGTAACACCGAGATCGATCCCATCTACTGTTTACCCACCTCCACTAGGCCCGGAACCCTGCCGAAGAAGGAAAGCGGATTGGTTTGGAATCATTTGTTCTTGACAAGTCCATGCTCACTAGTCCTAAGAACCAAAGTATCCTGTAGGTGCTGCTGACGAAGTGATTGTTTAAGAATCTATTCCAGTATCTCCCCAGCTATGGAAGTGAGGCTAGCTAGTCTGTAAGTCCCAGGGGTCTCTTTGTTCTCATTTTAAAGATAGGTCCTGTCTTGTTCATGGATGGGAGGATTTTTTTTCCAGGGATCTCAGACGAGAACTAGGGCACAACACCTGGTTTGTTAAAGCCACAAAAATGGAGGCAGGAACCTCTTCTCTCCTGCTGGCAAAGAACCCCAGGTACCTAAAAGACAGGGACTCACATACCTGAATGGGCTTTAAAAAAGACAGTGGTTAAAAAGTTTGGCCCCGACCATTTCTTGTTTCCGCAGACTAGACATTTTAGCAAACTTTAGAATTCCTTGGTGCTAAACTCTGTGAAACTCCCCTTTCTCCTTCACAGAGGGCTTTAATGCCCCTTATCTCACTCAGGCTCAAAACTGCCCAGAGTTCGAGAATTGTCCCTGTTCCCATTGGGCAGACGAGGAGGAGCCTGAGGTACAGAGAAGGGAAGTGACCTACCCAGCAAGGTGGTGACAGAGCCAGAAAGAGAAGCCACCGGTCCTGACTCCTGTTCTAACAGACAAACACCCCACCACCACCCCAAGGCAGGGATAGAGCCCAGGAATAGAGATGGTGGGGAAATTTCATTGAAACCGTTTCTGTCAGAAAAGCCCATTCAGACTAAACCAGTTTGTTTCTCAAAATCATAACCAGTGGGATGAAAGTTCTTTGCAAAAATATGTTGTTGCAAAACAAAAGCATCTCCTGTTTGTCACAGTGTGTTAAATTGTCTCCTCACACACAAAGAGACACCTAGATCTCAAACATTAGATAATATGCTTCAGTCTGAGCTAAGTAGTTGCTGCTCTTCACAATTTCAAAATAAAAGAATACAAATGAAATAGACTATTTCAGCTATTCTATTATGTGTTAATCTGCTCTGAGTAAATGTGATAGGACACCTCATATTATGCACTACTCCTAGTGACGCTCTCCAATGGATCTGCATCCTCCACCCACCGTGAGGTAGGTAGGAGCGGATCATTATTATCCTTACTTGAAAGAGGGAGAAGCTAAGGCTGAGAAAGGAGAATTGACTTGTCTTAGGTCACACAGCCAGTCAGTGTCAGAGTTGAGAATAGGACCCAAGAGCCCTGATTTTCAAAGTAACCATCAGATCTTGAATTTCAGACACTGAAGGAACTGAATAAAGTGCTCTCAGATGAGCTCCAGACCAACAACAGTGCACAGTAATTATTCAGCAAGTATTTGAGAACTGCAATGTTAGAGAGAATCATGAACTGCTCAGAGACCATTAATGCAGAAATCAGCAAAATTTGTCAAACATATGACGGTTATGACTTATTTCCTTGGTCTTAAAAGAGAAGAACAAGGACCTGAGTCTCCTCCCTGTCAATAACCCCCTGCTCAGCCAATCAGGGTAGAGACTGAGGACGGGAGGCTGAGGGTTCTCACCAGAGAGCCCAAAGGAATGCCCAGGTCACCGGTGGGGATCACTGCCCGAGCACTATTTCAGCCCCACATTTTTGGGTGGACCTCCCACAGTGGGAGCTGCCTGTAGATTGCCATGGACTCGCAGGGGCAAAAGAAAATGCAGGCCTGTTATTTACCAGGCTGTACGTGGCAACAGACTATATTGGTAAGGGATGCAAGGAGAGTATGGGTCACGATGCAAACTGCAGACACACACACACACTAAAATTAATCAATTTAAAGTTTTATTGGGGATAATTACAAGGGGTAAGGGAGGAGCGTATGATTAGCTAATAGAGTTAATGAAACTTAAAACACACAATGACTAAAATATCTACTAACAATATTTATAAACAAAGGTGCAGCATTTAATAATAACTGATACTTACAAATACAAACCAACGCATAACGACTGGCAAACGTAGAAGCTCTGTTTGAAACACGTGAGCTGAGAGAGAGGCTTCGAGGTGATCAGGCTCGGTTACGGGTGTACACAGGATTCGTTTTTCTTTCTCCTCTCCCTGCCTGCACATGGCAGGCAGGCGTAAAGTACTAACTATGACATCATAGAAGCAGGGGCGGCTCTATAAAATACCAGACCCCAAGCAGGGCGCCGTGCTGCGCCGCCCTTCCCTGGTCCCGCGGCCGGGGCAGAAGTGTCTGCGGCGGGTGTGGTGGTCCCGCAGCTCCGGTGGAGCATCCGCAGTCATGCCTGCGGGATCTCCCTCCGAGCCGCGGGACCAGCGCACCCGCTGCAGTCATGCCTGCGGGAGCCCAAGCGGAGCCGCGGGAAGAGGGGACCCGCCGCAGTCATGCCTGCGGCAGGTCCGCTCGTCCCGGGCTCCGGTGGACCTCCCACAGGCATGACTGCGGAAGGTCCGCCGGAGCCAAATGCCGCCCTGCCCCAACAACGCCGCCCCACGCACCTGCTTGGCGCGCTGGGCTCTGGAGCCGGCCCTGCATAGAAGTGTCATAGGGGACGGTGCCCAAAACCTGTTTGTGTCCGTTTCTGATTGGCACAAGCAAAGTTTACACCAAGTAGGGGAGCAGGTGACTTAAAGTCTGGCTTCGCCCCCAAAAGGTGAGGAAATGTATATTGTCTTAGAATGCGTTCAACACTGAATGACAAAAGAAGAGGCCAGGGCAATACCGGTATGGGCAAGTTTTACAGGATGCAGACAGGAACTCATCTCAACACTGCCGAGCACTCCCCCGCAAAACACACACAGCCCGCTCCTGGTGTTGGGAGCGGAACAGGAGAAACGACAAAAGAAGCAAGAGACAAAGAGAAAGGAGGGAGGGACGGATGAAGGAAAAGATGAAACAAAAAGGACAAACCCTAATATCCCCAGTGATTCTAAGGGACAAAATCCCAGGTGTAGAATAAAATTCGACCCCCTTAAACTCGTGTTTTCCATGCGTAGAATTCAACTGTCACCAGATGGATCAGACTGAACAGGTTTCAAACCTCAAGGAGGCTCTTACCTTCTAAACAGGGTCGGCTGTTTTCTAGTAAAATCAGGAAAACGGAAGGAGAAAACTCGAAAAAGGTTCCTCCTGGTGCTCACGTCCGTGAACCCGAATACTCTCTCAGTCCTCAAAGAGAGACCTGGAGAAGGAGACTTGCTGAAGCAAAGCCACAGGGGTCTCTGAGGTTTCCTGGCCCCTCACCCCTGTCCTGCCTGGCTGATGTCAGCATCTCTCTGTGAGGTCACCACCTCCCCACCACTTTTGACCAATAGTCTGAGGTCCTGCAAAAGGCCTTTGTGATGTCACTGCCACACCCCTCCCTTGCTGTGCTAATGTCCTGCCCCTGTCCAGGAACTTTGGAGGTTTGAGCTACGCCCTGTGGATCACCCCATTCAAGGAGCGTTCGTTCTAGGCAGCAAGCCAGCTAGACAGGAAAACATCAGACGCTGCTCCCAATGCTACACTCAGTTTTTCAGAAATTAGTCGACTTTATGGCCAGAAGAGACCATTAGAGCATCTAATCTGACCCCCTGCATATCACAGGCCTCCTGTATGACACAAGAGCTACTTTGGGGCAAACACGTTCCAGAAAGGCATCTAGTCTTCATTAAATGACATCAGGAGATGGCAAATCGACCTCTTTCCTTGGTAACTTGTTCCTGTGGTGAATCATCCTCGCTGTTGAATATTTGCATCTTATTTGTAATATGAATTTGTCTTTTTTCACCGTCCAGCCACTGGGTCTTGTTATGCCTTTCTCTGCTAGATTCAAGAGCCCTTTCATATCCAATCTTTTCTCTCCATTAAGGCCCCTCAACACTTCAATGAAGTCACCTTTCAATCTTCTTTTGATAAGCTAAACAGGTTGAGCTTGTTCAATAGCTCACTAGAAGGCATTTTTCTCCAGCCCTCAGAACATTTATTGGCTCTGTTGGTGTCACTAGGCCTAAGTATCAGAGGGGTAGCCGTGTTAGTCTGGTTCTGTAGAAGCAGCAAAGAATCATGTGGCACCTTATAGACTAACAGGAGTTTTGCAGCATGAGCTTTTGTGGGTGAATACCCACTTCTTCGGATGCAAGCAGGCCTAAGTAAACCAAAGTTGTGACTACAGGCCTGAGTGAACCAGAGGTCTTCCATGCTGTGAACTTTAACCAGCCTAAGATGCTAACAGACAGCAAGCAAAATGTGTAACTGTCAGCTGTCTCAGGGTATGGCTACACTTACGGTTTGCAGCGCTGGTAGTTTGCAGCGCTGGTTGTCCAGCTGTGCAGGGCCAGCGCTGCAGTGTGGCCACACTGACAGCTACCAGCGCTGCAGTGTGGCCACATTCGCAGCATTTCCAGCGCTGTACTGAGAGGTGCATTGTGGGCAGCTATCCCACAGAGCACCTCATCCCGTTTTGGCGCCGTTTTGGCGCTGAGTATTGTGGGAAGGGGAAGGAAGTGTGTGGGTCATTCCGCTTCCTGTTCCAACGCCCCGTGGTGCATCGCTTCACTTCCCAGCAGTCTCAGTTTCGCCGTCCACGTTTCTTGCCATTGTCAGTTCAGCACGCTGTGAAATGGAGCCTGAGCTGCTGAGGAATTTGCTGCTGACTGTCGCCAGCACATCACGTTTGGCAGTTGAGCTATTCCTCCTTCAGCTCCAAAGTGACAGTGAGGAGTCCGATGATGATATGGATTTTCCTAAAGCGGGTGACATGAAAATGCTTGTGGCGGTAACGGAAATGCTCAGCACCGTGGAACGCCGCTTTTGGGCTCGTGAGACAAGCAGTGAGTGGTGGGATCACATTGTCATGGAAGTCTGGGATGACGAGCAGTGGCTGCAGAACTTTCGTATGAGAAAAGCCACTTTCATGGGACTGTGTGCTGAGCTCGCCCCCACTCTGCGGCGCAAGGACACAAGATTGAGAGCTGCCCTGACGGTGGAAAAGCGGGTGGCTATTGCAATCTGGAAGCTGGCAACTCCAGACAGCTACCGGTCGGTCGGGAACCAGTTTGGGGTGGGAAAGTCGACCGTTGGAATCGTGTTGATGCAAGTTTGCAGGGCCATTAATCGCATCCTGCTGAGGAGAACCGTGACTGTGGGGAACATGCAGGACATTGTGGATGGCTTTTCAGAAATGGGTTTCCCTAACTGTGGAGGGGCAATAGATGGGACGCATATTCCTATTCTGGCACCACCCCACCTAGCCTACGAGTACATTAATCGCAAGGGGTATTTCTCTATGGTTCTCCAGGCGCTTGTGGATCACCGTGGGCGTTTCATTGATATTTACACAGGCTGGCCTGGGAAAGTGCATGATGCACGCATCTTTCGGAACAGTGGCCTGTTCAGGAAGATGCAGGAAGGTACATTTTTCCCAGACCGAAAGATAACAGTAAGGGACGTTGAAATGCCCATTGTGATCCTTGGGGACCCCGCTTACCCATTAATGCCTTGGCTCATGAAACCATATACAGGAAGCTGAACAGGAGCCAGGACCGTTTCAACTACAGGCTGAGCCGATGCCGAATGACTGTGGAGTGTGCTTTTGGCCGTTTAAAAGCTCGCTGGAGATGTCTGTATGGGAAGCTAGATTTGGGGGAAAGCAGCATCCCTGCGGTTCTATCCGCATGCTGTACCCTCCATAATATTTGTGAAGGGAAGGGTGAAGCATTCAGCCAGGCATGGACCAACGAGGTGCAACTCCTGGAGGCTGAATTTGCACAGCCAGACAGCAGGGCTACTAGAGACGCCCACCACAGGGCAACAAGGATTAGGGATGCCTTGAGGAGAAATTTGAGGCTGAAAGCCAACAGTAATGTTTATTTGCCTTGACCAGGAGTGACGTGCACTGGTTACAGTGCTTTTAAGTGGCTGTGTTTTCCTTGATATTTGTTACCTGTGTTTTCATTGGGGTTTGTTATCTTTCACTTTATGCAATAATAAAAACTGATTCATAATCAAAGAAATCATTTATTTAAAAAAAAGGAAGTACACGGGCAGGGGGGTTGGTTGTTGAACTGTACATTCATAGTTTTTCATATGTACTGCCAGGAGTGCTGTGCACCTCAGGATTGTACTGTTGCATGGTGATGGGGGTTGAGTGCAGAGGGTAAGGGTCGTAGTTCTCTGGGCTCATAGGTGACCGTACAGGTGTCGGGGGCAGCTGGTGATGGTGTAGGTAAGAACCTGGATGCTGGGGAACGGGACTTGGAGCTGACATTGGTGCATAGGGGAAAGAGGTTTGGGGGGGGGGGGTTTGGCACGGTAGTGCTCTGCCTGCATTGCTACCATTGACTGCATACAGTCTGTTTGGCGCGCAATGAGGTTTATAAGCTGCCTCGTGGTTTTCTTCAGCGTCAACGCCTTTCTCCTGCTTTCTGTTTGCCTCCAGTGATGCATCTTTTCTCTCCATTCCTGCGCATTTTTATTCTCTGTTGCACACTGGTTCATTACTGACTTCAACAGTTCTTCTTTGCTCTTGTTCGGTTTCCTCCTCAGGTTTTGCAGCTTTCTTTCAGTCACTGATAAGACTGGCCCAGGACTACTCAAGGTCACTGTAAAAATGCAGCAAATGATACATTTTAAGAGAGCTTCCATTGTGTATAATCTGAAGTTATTTTAAAGTCTCACAAGCATTCCTCACACATTTCAGCAACTGCTAGAGAATTCACAGCCTCCCAGAAATGGTAATGGTACTTAACCCTGGGGTTGCCTTCCGTGGTGTGCTCGAGCAGGGTGCTGCTGATTTGTTAAACGCAGCACCTCCATCTCCCTCAGGAATTAACCCTGGGGTTTCCTTCCGCGGTGTGCTCGAGCAGGGTGCTGCTGATTTGTTAAACGCAGCACCTCCATCTCCCTCAGGAATTAACCCTGGGGTTGCCTTCCGCGGTGTGCTCGAGCAGGGTGCTGCTGATTTGTTAAACGCAGCACCTCCATCTCCCTCAGGAATTAACCCTGGGGTTGCCTTCCGTGGTGTGCTCGAGCAGGGTGCTGCTGATTTGTTAAACGCAGCACCTCCATCTCCCTCAGGAATTAACCCTGGGGTTGCCTTCCGTGGTGTGCTCGAGCAGGGTGCTGCTGATTTGTTAAACGCAGCACCTCCATCTCCCTCAGGAATTAACCCTGGGGTTGCCTTCCGCGGTGTGCTCGAGCAGGGTGCTGCTGATTTGTTAAATGCACCTCCATCTCCCTCAGGAATTAACCCTGGGGTTGCCTTCCGCGGTGTGCTCGAGCAGGGTGCTGCTGATTTGTTAAACGCAGCACCTCCATCTCCCTCAGGAATTAACCCTGGGGTTGCCTTCCGCGGTGTGCTCGAGCAGGGTGCTTCTTGCTTCATGGCTAGGCTGCCTGTTTTGGGGCTTTGTTAACCCTGGGGTTCCTGCCTGCCACGCTATGCAGTTGGGGAAACCAGCACTGAAACACTCCCTCCATTTCCCACAGGAGTTAATACTGGAAGATATCTCCCTTCTGCGGGTTACCAAAGAAGCAAGGGAGGGTCTCCTACAACAATGCGGATTCCGCCCGGGTCCGTATGCAGCGTGCCTCTGTGCAAGCATGGTTCCCCCACCCCTCCTGGAACAGTGGCGCGGACACGTTAGCCTGAATGGGACAGGGACCACAATGACTCTCCCTTTAAACTTGGTCACGCGAATTGCCTATGCTCTTGCAGAAACTTTTGAAGAGATTACAGAGGCAGATTACTGCGACGTGATAGACCACATCAATGGGATATTCCATGTCTAGGCATGCAGGCATGCAGCCATACCATCCCCCCTCCTCTCCCAAAACCTTTGCATTGCAATAAAAGCTGCTTACCTGGGACCTGCTCCTGTGATTCTTCTGCAGCAAGTTCCAGGGGCTGCGACTGGCTAGCTTCCTCCTGGCTTGAGAAGAGCTCCTGACTGCATGCCTCCTGGGACTCC
The DNA here is from genome assembly GCF_016161935.1 of Mauremys reevesii. Classification (NCBI taxonomy): domain Eukaryota; kingdom Metazoa; phylum Chordata; order Testudines; family Geoemydidae; genus Mauremys; species Mauremys reevesii. The sequence continues at coordinate 3,137,081 of NC_052645.1, read as the reverse complement.
GGGGTGTCTTCCCCCACCACAGTAGCCTCACTGTCTGCCTCCCCCTCCCCCTCCCCTACCGGCTCTGAACTGTCCATCGTGGTCCTTGGATTTACAGAGGGGTCACCCCCATAAATCGCATCCAGCTCCTTGTAAAACCGGCAGGTCGTGGGGGCAGCGCCGGATCTGCGGTTTCCCTCGCGTGCTTTGCAATAGGCACTCCGCAGCTCCTTTACTTTTACCCTGCACTGCACCGCGTCACGCTCATGGCCCCTTTCCAGCATGGCTCTCGATACCTGGGCAAAGGTATCCTAATTCTTACGGCTAGAGCGCAGCTGTGCCTGCACAGATTCTTCCCCCCAAACACTGATGAGGTCCATCAGCTCGCCATTGCTCCATGCTGGGGCTCGTTTGCCACGTGGAGGCATGGTCACCTGTAAAGATTCACTGATTGCATTCCACACCTGGCTGAGCAAACAGGAAGGGGATTTTTAAAATTCCCGGGGCATTTAAAGGGCGGGTCACCTGAGGCCAGGGAAGTAGAGTCTGACCTGATGAGCAGAGTGGCTGAACAGGCATTCTGGGATACACCTTATTCCCTGGAGGCCAATCACAGCGCTGGTGTGTGGCCACACTTGATGACCAGCGCTGCAGCACCAGCGCTGGAATCCTTATTCCCCATGCCGAGAGGGGTGTTCGGCCAGCGCTGCAGCCAGGGAGTTGCAGCGCTGGAAGTGCCCTGCAGGTGTGGCCACTTACTAATTGCAGCGCTGGTGGAGGCTTTCCAGCGCTGCAAATCGCCAGTGTAGCCATACCCTCAGCTTGCAAATGCAGGAGTTTAAAACAGCAGAAGCGGTGGGGAGGAGGGGGAGAGGGGGGAGGAAAATCTGTATGCGTTTGTGCTGTGAAGGCCATAGATAAGCATGCGAATGAGAACTTTTCTAACACGCTGAAATGTAATGTTTAAAGTAACTGCTGTTGGGAAGGGAGGGTGAGGAAAACCAAACAAAGGCTTACACAAACAAGTGGGGTATAAATGCTGGGACCCCGCCTGCGCGCGGGTGTGCAGGATTTGAGAATGCTTTTTCTCCCTGGCACCTTATTTGGGCTCAAATAAACCTGGTTTTGCTTCTCCACCCTGGTGTGTCAATTAGTGCTACGCACACCGGGCAATGAACCCTGCTGTTGCTCCGCCTCAGGCTCTTTGAGCTGGCAACAGCTCTTTGGTTATCAGACTCCTGAACTGCAGCTGGATGTGACTCTTGTTCTTCTGCACAGCACAGCTCCTGGAGAAGAGGGATCTGCAAATGTACATTCATATGATACCTTTGTTTAATTGATGAAAACATAAATTGACACTTTGAGGACTGAAACTGATTTCAGCTGATAGACAGCTTTGCTAGGTATTTATGCATTTGGACAGTGAAATGTTGAGTGTTTACATCCATATCAAGCACCCCTGTACAGTGGAGCTCCTGAACAGAATGGAGAATGAAAATGAAAATGTTTTCCTTTTTTTAAAAAAAAGAAAGAAGGTTATAAGAAAACACTGGGGGTTGAATCAAGGACCACTTGATCTGCAATCAAGCACTTTACCACTCAGCTATACTCCCATGCTGGCAAAAGCATGGACTCATGATCTCCAGGACTTTAAAGGACAGACCCTCCTTCATCGAGGTCCTTTGCCATTCCCAGGCTACAGATGGTTTTAAAAATGGGGTTTGATTAAACTTGTTAAATGTGGCAAACACCACAGCTTGCACACCCACTGATATAGCTTCTCCCACTGACATACCTGCCATCTCTTGGGAAGTGGATTAACTACACCCACAGGAAAACTCTCTCCCTTTAGCATAGAGCAGTGGTTCTCAAACTGTGAGTCAGGACCCCAAAGTGGGTCATAACCCTGTTTTAATGGGGTCACCAGGGCTGGCATTAGACTTCTTAGGGCCTGGGGCTGAAGCCAAAAGTCTGAGCCCCACCACCCAGGGCTGAATCCCTCAAGCTCTGGTTTTGCCCTCCCCCAACTGGATAAGAGGGCACAGTGTGAAATGTTTGGGGACCACTGGTTTAGGGTGATGTTCTCAATCACTTCTATGAAGTCCAATAAAAGCTATTCCTCACCCACCTACCCCTCCATCAGGACCGACTAGGTATGTTCTGCTGCCCTTCACTCATGCAGGAAGGATAATAACATTTCATTCCACTCAATCCTAAAGTGATTTGTAACCTGCCACCAGCCAAAACTGGTCATTTTTGGGAAAGTGGCCCCATCATGCTGCATATCTAGGCAGAGTAGGTTTGTCTATGCAAACATCGTCTGTTCCTGAAGTCTTTCCCCCAGCTCCTCACTAGATGTGAGGAGGGAGCTCATTCAGCCCCTGCTTCCGCTTAGTATTTAAAAATGCCTTATTGCCCCTGTCTCTGCCGGCCTTAGATTTCTCCTCCTGTCCTTTTCTTTACAGTTCTGATGAGGTGGCCGAGTGGTTAAGGTGATGGACTGCTAATCCATTGTGCTCTGCACGCGTGGGTTCGAATCCCATCCTCATCGGATGCATTTAGTCTTCACCCATCCTTTATAGACAACCATTGGACTCCCCATTTGGTACAATGACAGATCAAACAATGGTACTTCTTGCAAACAGAAACTCAGAACGCCCTTACTTTAAATAAAATGTCTAAATCCCAGATTTCTAAAAAAAAAAAAATTCTCTAGTTCTGTATTTCTTAGTTTTTATCTCAAAAGGGAACATCCTCCTCATCTCCCTCAACCACCCTGGCACCTCCCCAAATTATTAAAATATCCTCAACCCGAGCAAGGCCAGAGCAGTGAACCAGAGCTAGTGTCTAGACCAAGCTGTTCTGAAGGAGGCAACTCAAACATTTTCTCCCTGCTTCCCTTGGCAAGGTCTGACTGAGAAAACAAAATTCCCCAGACTGAAAATTTTCTGCTGAAACACCCATACTAGTCTGTTTGGGGACGTTGATTTGAATCTATTATTATTATTCTCTTCTGATTCATCTCAGTTCAGTGTTTGTCCTCCAGATGTGTTTACAGGTATTGAGGTGTGGGGGAGAGAGGCCAAGTCATGATGTCTCTTCCTCCCTTTCATAGTTTCTTCCAACTTGCTAGGAAGCTCCTTTGCTACCATGTGAGTCAAGCAGTGTCCATTGTCGCTGTGCTATCTCGGAGAAGCCTGCATTGTACACGGTTCCTGGGCTAGTCCTTGGGAGTGTGGATCCCTTCAATGGGCCAGCAGTGAGTCTGGCTCCTCCCTTGTCGCACCTGAAAGGCTGGTGGGGGGCATTTCCCAACCTCATAAAATATCCCAGTAACGCACACAGAGCAAAACTTCATAACTTCCCAACCAATGCGAGCACACACAATCCAACACGATATTAATGTTCAACAGATCAAGACTTTTGAAATGACACCTCACCAGGCAGACTTTGTACAAACCATCTCATCATTATATGAGAGTGGTGAATATGGGGCTTGCAGGGTGCTGCTTTGAGCACAGCGTGCCACACCTGGGCTTACATTGCAATGGAGACGTACCTTAGAGTCCATCTCTCCTGGGATAAAGATGGCAGCAGGGCTGGCCTGGGTCATCTGACTTGGGCTCCTGGAGCTAAAGCTGAGGGGCTAAAAACTGTGGTGCAGATATTTGTGTTCACACTGAAGCCTGGGTTCAGAAACCCTCATGGAGCCTCAGAGATTGGGCTCAAGCCCATATGTCTGCACTGTAATTTTATAGAGGTTGGGAGGGAGTTTAGCAAGTGGAAATGGTAAAACCACATTGAGGGGACTGGATCACTGACCTATCAGCTCTTAACACCCAAACTTTCAGTAACTCTATTATCAGTGCCTGTGAGTGTAATTTAAGCCATAGGTCCATCTAGCTCTGAATCTTGTCTTCTGACAGTAGCCAATACCAGGTGCCCCAAAAGCCACTCCTCAAGGTACCACTGGGAGTTGAACCCAGAATCTTTTGTTTACAGAACAGGTGCTTTAATCAGCTAAACTATGACACCTGTGGCTATTTAAGCCATTGTGTCTGCCCACACCTGAATCTCTGCCAATCCCCACTGGGCCCTGACAAGCTTTGCTCATGTTTGGATTCTGTAAAGCAGAGGAGTAGGTGAAGTTTTGGTCCCAAGGTGTGTGTGTGATTCTTTGGACAGGTCTACACTACAAAATTAGGTTGGAGTAATTACATTACTTAGGCTGACAATGCAGTTATATTAACCTAATTCCAGTGTAAATAGCAGCTCAGCTGTCAGAACTTTCTGGAGCTATGAAAGGGGAGGGACCCAACCTCTGTAACAGGAATGCAAGGCAGGTGATTTCACGGCAGGCATGGTGGGATACTGGTGGAGGCCAGTTATGGTGATATAATGACCAGCAGCATTTAGACTGACAATTTGTCACTTTGAGTTTGCTGCAAAAAGCTCTAGGCCGCTTGTCAAGGTGGTTTTATTTTGTCACCAAAAGAGGGAAGTTTTGTCACCAGACATGGCATTGCAGTGTGTGCACCAGCCACAAGCTGCTGACCAAGGGACTGTTGTGTGTTTTTCACACACCTGAGCAATATAATTCTGCTGAAATAACTTTGTAGTGCAGACCTGGCCAAAGATTCTCTCTCTCTCTCTCTCTCTCTCTCTCACACACACACACACACACACACACACACCCACACACACACACACACACACACCCACCCCCTTGCAAGGAAAACCTCACCTGCTCCTCTGCTTTGCAGAATCCAAACACAAGCAAAGCTTGTCAGGCCCCAGTGGGGATGGCAGGGAGTCAGGTGTGGGCAGACACGGTAGTTTAGCCATAGGCAGGCACCATGGCTTAGCTGCCTAAAGTGCCTGTCTTGTAAACAGGAAATCCTGGGTTCAACTCCCCGTGGTGACTGGTTGTGTAACTTGTGGGGCACCTGGTATTGGCTACTGTCAGAGAACAAAACACAGAGCTAGATGGGCCTTTGGTCCAGCCCAGTATGGCTGTTTAGATTATACTCCCAAGCACTGATAACAGAATTACTGAAAGTTTGGGAGTTAAGAGCTGATAGGTCAGTGGTCCAGCTTCTCACAGATGACCCCCCTCCCTCTGGGACAGGGGCAGGTCTGGGCTCTCACAGCAAATGCTCATTGTGGCTGCCAGAGTCTGTGAGTGGCTCATTTAGTTTACACCAAGGATTGAGTCCTCCTTCGTGCACCGTGTGTGAGAAAGAAAATCCTAAACCGCCCTTTGAAATAACGAATGCAGCAGGACGTGTTATTGTCCCTGCCCCAAAGCAGACAGACCAATGGAGAACTGCCATTGAGTCCAGGGTAATACTCCACTGCCATTTTACCTTTTTTGCTTGCTAAACTCCCTCCCAACCTCGTGGGGTCCCAGAGCCCAGTATTGAGCTTGATCTGAGATGTCTACAGTGCAAATTTACCACCCCACAGCCCTAGCCTGGGAGCCTGCACTGGCACGGGGCAGCCATGGGTGTTTCATTGTAGTGTGGACATAGCCTAGCATTATGTCTACACTGCCATTAACACACCCACGTCACTATTCTCAAGCCCTGGGTCAGTTGATTCAGGCTTGTGGGGCTTGTGCTGCAGGGTTATAAAATTACAGTGTAGAGAATTGGGCTTGAGCCCAGCCTCCGAGAACCCATGAGGGGTGAGGGTCTCCAAGCCTGGGCTCCAGTATGAGCTCCAGGATCCCAAATCAGCTCATCCAGGCCAGCCGGGCCAGTGGGATTTTGTCACAGTATAGATGCCCTCTCAGGGTATGTCTACACTGCAATGTAAGCCCAGGGTTAGCAGAAGTCATGTCAGCAGCCCCAACACATAAACGTAAACCACGAGGGAAAGACTCACCCCCCCCCCAAATAAGCTGGGCAGTGTCCTTCTCCCTACGGTTCGTAAGTCCAGCAACCAAACATCCTTTAACATGAGCCATCCCCTCTCTGCACCCCACTCACAGCTGTTGTCCTTAGTCAGTGCAAGCCCAGAGGTGCCTCTGTAGAGTTCACCTGCCATCCTGGGTGGAAAAGGGGGGAAATAAGAAGGCTCCATACTCACTATGTTGTCTAGGGACTCACTCATCCCTCCACATCCACCCTGTCCTAACGTTGGTCTGACACCTCAATTTTAATATTGAGACCCAGAGCTTGGCCCACTTGGCTTTGGAACCCCTGTCCCCTGCCTAGCAAGTGCTATTGAATTGAGGGTGAGTCCCTCAATCGGGGTCTGCCAAGCACAGTTGTGCTGCCCTTGATTCACACAACAAGGATAAAAACCCTTTATTTCTCCTGCCCCTGTAACATGGAGACTGGGAATCCAACACCAGCCACAAGTGATCATTTCGGCAAGCAACCCAACAGATTTCCAACATATTGTAAAATCCACATGCAGACTCCTACACGAAACCTTGCAAGAAAATCTTCCTGAGGGGGTCTGAAGCACCTGCTGCTGGAGGGAAGGAGGGAACCGTGGGTTGGGATTGAGGAGCAGCATGAGGAGGAGGGGGCCTGTGGATGGGGATTGAGGGGCACTGGGAATAGGAGGGGGCTGTGGGTTGGGACAGAGGAGAAGGGTGAAGAGGAGCAGGCTCCGGTTGGGAGTGAGGAGCAGTGAGCATAGGAGGGACTGAGGGCTGGGATTGAGGGGCACTGGGAAAAGAGGGGACATGGGTTTAGGCTGAAGAGCATCCTTGTTTGGGGATCCAACAGGAAAGGGGAAGGCAGCAGGTGATTCTAATTCCTTAGGGATTTTCAGGTGTGCGTGTGTGTGTGTGTGCGTGCGTGCGTGCGCGCGCGCGCGCGTGTGCAGGGGAGGAACATGCTCTATGCCCAGAGGCCTTTATTCCTCCAGGCTGCAAGGACAGAGGGGCTGTCAGGAAGTTGCCCCTTCAAACCCACACACAAAAAGGCCCTTCTGAGGAAAGGGAAAATCCTGAAGAGAAAAAGTAACAAAGAGGACATGGGAAAGACAGTGTAAGATCTTGGTGAGTAATTTATCACCTGACCAGGAACTTGAACCCTGGACCCTCAGATTAAAAGTCTGATGTGCTACCAACTGAGCTAGCCAGGCTGAGAAAGAAGCCAAACAAGTTGGTGTAGAGGAGAAACTAATCAAGAAAACAAGAGCGGGAAACAATAGGGGAAACCTGCTGCTCTCTCTGGCCCGGTCAACACTACGAGTTCATATCAAATTTAGCAGCGTTAAATCGCATTAACCCTGCACCCGTCCACACAATGAAGCCCTTTAGATCGATCTAAAGGGCTCTTAATACCGGTATCTGTACTCCTCCCCGACGAGGGGAGTAGTGCTGAAATCGGCATTGCCATGCCGGATTAGGGTTAGTGTGGCCGCAATTCAATGGTATTGGCCTCCGGGGGCTATCCCACAGTTCACCATTGTGACCACTCTGGACAGCAATCTGAACTCGGATGCACTGGCCAGGTTGACAGGAAAAGCCTCGTGAACTTTTGAATTTCATTTCCTGTTTGCCCAGCATGGAGTGCCGATCAGCACAGGTGACCATGCAGTCCCAGAATCCAAAAAGAGCTCCAGCATGGACCGTACGGGAGATACTGAAGCTGATCTCTGTATGGGGAGATGAATCTGTTCTATCAGAACTCCGTTCCAAAAGACAAAATGCCAAAGCATTTGAAAAAATCTCCAAGGCCATGATAGATAGAGGCCACAACAGGGACTCGACACAGTGCTGAAACTTAAGAGCTGAGAGCTGAGACAAGTGTACCAGAAAGCCAAAGAATGAAATGGATGCTCATGGAGGGAGGGGCAACTGACGTTTGTAGCTATCCCACAGTTCCTGCACTCTCCGAAAACAATTTGAATTATTGGCTGAGTTCCCAAAGCCTAAAGGGTCAAAAATATTGTTGCAGGTGGTTCAGGGTATATGTTGTCCCCCTTCCTCCCCATGAAAGCAAAGGGAAAAAAATCATTTCTTGCCTTTTTTTCCAATGTCGCTGTATGTCTACTGGATGGTGCTGGCAGATGTGGTGCTGCAGCACTACACAGCAGTGTCCCCTTCCCTTCTCTAGATGGTATGGTAGGACTGATATCCCTCATCGTTGTCCCATGAGTGCTCCTGGCAGGTCTTGGTGAGGTCAGTTGGGGGTGCCTGGGCAAAAATGGGAATGATTCTCAGGTAATTCTCTTCTTTAAGCTTTGTCTAATGGAGATTCAGTCCTGCCTGGAATATCATAGCAGCTGGAGGCTTCTCTCCCCTCCCCACTTTGAACTCTACTTGCAGAGGCAATAAAGTCAGTGTTGTTTCAAATTCCTGCATTCTTTATTACTTCATCACACAAATGGGGGGATAACTGCCACGGTAGCCCAGGAGGGGTGGGGAGGAGGAAGCAATGGATGGGGTTGTTGCAGGGGCACCCCCTAGAATGGCATGCAGCCCATCATTTCTGCAGGATGTCTGGGGCTCTGAGCTGGAACGACCATTTGTCTCTCTGGTTCTTTAGGAGGCTTGCCTGATAGTCTAGGCAGGACTGACTCTCCCTTCAGACAAAACTTAAAGAAGAGAATGACCTGGGGAGTCATTCCTATTTTTGTCCATATACCCCTGGCCAACCTCACCTAGGCCGGCCAGGAGCATCCAGGACAGCAGCAGACAGTACAGTATAACTGGTAACTATCATTGTAAACTTGCAAAGCAGCAGATGGTACAGTATGGCTGGTAACCATCTTTGTTAACTTGCAAAAAGCAAGGGAATGGTGCTGTGTAGTGTTACAGTACCGCGTCTGTCAGCACCATCCAGTAGACATAAAGTGACGGTGACAAAAGGCTGAACGGGTTCCATGATTGCCGTGCTATGGTGTCTGCTCAGGCAATCCAGGGAAAAGGGCGTAAAATGATTGTCTGCCGTTGATTTCACAGAGGGAGGATTGACTGATGACATTTACTCAGAATCACCCGCGATGCTGTTTTTGCCCCATCATGCACTGGTATCTCAACCCAGAATTCCAATGGGTGGGGGAGACTGTGGGAACTATGGGATAGCTACCCACAGTGCAATGCTCCAGAAATCGATGCTAACCTCGGTACATGGACGCACACCGCCGAATTAATGTGCTTAGTGTGGCCGCGTGCACTTGACTTTATATAATCTGTTTCCAAAAACCGGTTTCTGTAAAATCAGAATAATCCCATAGTGTAGACATACCCTGAGACAGCTTTAGAACCCTCTACCCACTATACGGCCAAGAGACAGCTACTCTCAGATCCTGTGTGGATTGTCTGATGGGCTTGGGGCCAAGAGCAAACTGTGTACCCCCTGCCAGAGCAGGAGAAGTAAAAATAGGGGCTTCCCAAAAAATGGGACAGGAAGAAGAGAGAAGTGGAGAGGCAAATGGAAAAGGAAAAGAACATGCAGACACAGGACCCTACCTAAATACTGAAATAGATTACAAGAAAAAAAAGAGAGAGCAGCATAAAGAAATCTTTAAACTCTTTCAGTAAGTACTGAACTAGAAACTTCTAAAACACCATTTTCACACTACCTTTACTTTTTTTAAAGAGAACTGAAGAAAAGCTTTAAACAAGTTCAGATAATACAAAAAAAAAAACCAAAACATTTATTTTTAAACTTGTTTTATAAAGACTAACCACTCAGTCTGTGCTCTTTTCCTCTCAGCTTCCCAAAAAGAAAACAAGAACACTCATCACTAGCAGACAGCAGATACATTAAAGCAATACTATCCACTCACTTCGTGCTCAGAAAAGAACACTTTAACTCATCCTCGTGGTTAGCGAGATCATACACTTTCAACCACACTTCTCTAGTTACAAACTATAGAAATGATCCCTGAAAGTACAGTCTTAACAAAACTGTCCTCGGCTACACATCCAGGCTAATATGCACAAGCTTTATTCCCACGGTGAATGTTTTCATACAATGGGTTTCACCCCCAGCGAATTAAAGAACAAAAATCTAAAACCAGGTCCCCATTTCATTAAAGCACAATTGAGACAGCTTTAGCACACTGGCCATTAGAAGATGTTTATGTCGCTATTTACAGAAACACACCTCCTGATTAGCATGTGGAGCTCCTAGCAACTAATCAAACCCTCTTGCTTTGCCATACCTCTCACAGGCTCCTCTGTAGCACATGACAGCTTGTCAGGTACAGACAATCCCGACGGGTCAGCCTTATCTAGCATGCTCCGCAGCTGTTTCTCTCTGGCTTGCTCTCAAATTCATCTGCACTAGAAGTTTTTGCAGGGTTCTATGTTACCGGTGGTACCTGCACTAAATCAGTGGCTCTCAACCTTTAGAGACACCTGTAACCCTTTCAGGAGTCTGATTTCTCTTGCATACCCCCATTTTTTACCTCACTTAAAAACTACTTGCTTACAAAATCAGATGCAATATTTATAAAAATAAATCCCTTGAATATAAGTATTGTACTTACATTTCAGTGTATATAGAGAACAGTATAAACAGATCAACATATGAATTTTAATTTGTTACAAATTTGCTAGTGCTTTCTATGTAGTCTGTTGTAAAACTAGGCAAATATCTAGATGAGTTGCTGTACCCCCTGGAAGACCATTGGATACCCCTGTTTGAGAACCACAGCACTAAATCACCCTTACTTTTAGAACTGGTGCCACTTGACCCAAGGCATTGTGAACCATTTCAGTGCTAGTAGACAGTGGCAACACAGCTGCACTAGGTCTGTTGTTCCTCCCTGCACAATTCCCACTTGGAAAGAAGAGAACTTCTGGTCTGACTTTATTTACTATTGTGAGCTGCATAGGCAACTTTCTCTGTGTTATGTGAGCACCATTCACACAATATATATACTACCTCTGCAGCCATGGGTGGCGGGGGAGCCCCCACAGCCCCACACCACTGTATATGGACCCTGAAGCTCCCAGCTCCTACAAGTAGAACCCAGAGCTCCCAGCCGCTGTGAGCGGACCCAGGATTTCCCAGCAGGCATTGATGGCGTGAGGACCCTGCAGCCCCACGTCATTGCTAATAGACTCTGCAGCTCCTTGGAGCTCCCAGCTGCCACAGGCAAGCGAGGGAGCCCCCAGCTCTCAGACACCGCAGGCAGAGCCTGGAGTGCGCAGTTACCATGGGGGGTGAGGAGAAGCCTCAGCCAAATGCCATTGCGGATGGCCCCATAGCTCCCAGCCACTGCAGGTGGATGCCAGAGCCCCCAGCTGCCATCGGGACCCCACAGACCATGGCCACCATGGGCAGCGAGGGGACCCCATGGCCCCCAGTCACCACGGGAAGCGAGGGGACCCCATGGACCCCGGGCGCCATAGGCAGTGAGGGGACCCCACAGCCCCCGGCCGCCACAGGCAGCGAGGGGACCCCATGGACCCTGGGCGCCACAGGCAGCGAGGGGACCCCACAGCTCCCAGCCGCCATGGGCGGCGAGGGGACCATGGCCCCGGCCGCCACGGGCAGCGAGGGACCCCATGGACCCTGGCTGCCACGGGCAGTGAGGACCCCATGGCCCCAGCCGCCACGGGCAGCGAGGACCCCAGCTCCCGGCCGCCACGGGCAGCGAGGGGACCCCATGGACCCCAGGTGCCATGGGCAGCAAGGGGACCCCATGGACCACGGGTGCCACGGGCAGCGAGGGGACCCCCCAGCTCCCGGCCGCCATGGGCAGCGAGGGGACCCCATGGACCCTGGCTGCCACGGGCAGTGAGGGGACCCCATGGCCCCCAGACGCCACGCGCAGCGAGGACCCCAGCTCGGCCACCACGGGCAGCGAGGAACCCCATGGACCCGGGTGCCATGGACAGCGAGGACCCCGGCTCCCGGCCGCCACAGGCAGCGAGGGGACCCCGCAGCCCCCAGCTGCCACAGGCAGGAACTGTCACCCAGCGACCAGCAGAAAACAGCAGCGGGCGAAGGCATCAAGCAAACTCTCAGCTTCTGCTGCTGCCACTCCTTCAACTGGCTCTCGGTTTGCCCTGTTCACTCTGCGTCGCTGCTGCTCCACGGCATTGTCCGTCACCCTGCTGCTGAGAGCTCCTGTGTCGCCACTTCCCCTGCTGCCACCTGCCTGTCTCCTGCGGCCACCTAGTGGGGGAACCTCACTACAAGTGCAGCCTGGGCAGCCTCTGTCATTGCAACACCATGGGCAGGGCGAGAACCGCCAGCTGGGGGAGACTAACGCCCTGCCCCGCCCCTTCCACCTGAGGCCCCGCCCCTTCTGCAAACACCCCTGTGCCCAGCGTACACCAGCCCTTAGATCCCTCTTGGTATTTCAATGCAGGCACTGACCTGTGAGAGGAAAACATCAGCTCACAAACACAGAGACTGAATTCCCCACATTTAATCTCGCTGCACTTTCCAGAAAGTCACAACATTCATTTAGTTCTTGTTAGGACAGAGAAAAAAATAAGTGACACTAAGTTTTTGGCTCAGTTAAATAAAAGTATGTGTTTAATTAACATAGTAAAAATATGTCCTGATTCCGCTAAATAACACATAACCGGAAATAAGAAGAGACAAATCTTGTCAGTGACGACTAATTTTGCAAATGATCTTCCCATTATTAATTTCCACACCACCCCCGTTGGAGGTCTGGGCACCTCCAGTGTCACTGCTCTGCATTCACCTTCCCCTTAGAATTGTTCTCGGACATTCCCAAATTTGGAAAATTGTGCAGTTCACAATGTGAATAGTGACCCCGGCTCCTTCCTGCACCTGCTCTACATTGCTCCACAGCAGCTTCTCCCCCTGCAGAGTCACCCCAGCACTGCAGTGCAGCCACCCAGGGTTTTGCAAAAATTAATAATACAGAGTTTGGAGGAAAGGAAACATTTGTGAGTTGTGGAAATAGCAAAAGGCAACAGTTGTGGTGTTACAAGAAGGGCAGTTTTTGGTTTAATAATAAAACCCAGTTATATAAAGGTAACTGTATGTGCAGCTCTGTGCACTCACGTTGGATGGAAGCTTAGTAATTAAATTATACAAGAGGGTCAGGTAAAGTGGCTGCTACCATCACTATGTTTTGTCCCGAGAAGCCTTTACAGCCATTCTGAGGGGAAATGGGCCCTTTGCCCACAGAAATGGTCTATAGGGGACGGCTGCAGGCAGCAGGCGGAGAGATAATCTCATCAAAATGATTTGACTCCTGGGTAATGTAAGCAAAATCACTAAAGGAATGTCAGGGGTTTCTATTGGCACTTAACTTGCCTGCCCCTGGCTGGCTCTGGTTGTACAAGATGGACGTGTAATCGGGGTACAGTTGTGTAAAAAAAAATTATTGCAGTGCAAGGGCTGTTAGACAAAACAAAATGTTTTGTGTAATTGTGTAAGGTTTTAAAAACCTAAACTGAGACTTATGGTTTGTAATATAATGTCATGAAGGTTAAACTATGGAAGGAATGTGCTTTTTCCCAGGACGTGTGCAGTGTATATTGGCGAAAGGGTAAAAGAAATGCAAACAAAACATGGTACTTAGCTCAAACCCCATTAGGGCTCCAAAGGGAGCCACAATAGGTTGAGGTTTCTTTTTCAGATCTGTGTGTTTTGAAGCAGAAGATGAAAGTGGAAAGTAATCAGAACTCGGGTGGAAGTTGATTGTGTCCCTTTTAAGACAGTCTCTGAGCTGCTGATGGCTTTGGATCCAAAAGCCAAGCCCGAAAGCCGGTGTGAATGCAAATGACCTAGCTGATGGGGGAAGGAGAGAACTGCCCATCAGTGGCAGCACAAAGGAGCTGCAAATAATAAATACATCTGGTCAGCAAACAAGCTACTGGAAGACTCAGATTGTGGCCCTCCAGGAAAGGGAGATGAAAAAACAAGTCAAGTCTGAAAATAAGGGGGACAGTTAACCCTAAGGAGTGTGTGTGTGTATGTACAGTGCTAAAGCTAAATCTAAAGCTGTCTCTCAGCTGTTACCTGAGGATAAACTTAATGCTTGGTACAGCAGAGAAACTATTGCAAACTTGGTCTGTTGTACAAGAGGGGAAACTGAGGCACACCACTTCATGAATTTCATAAATGACCAGTGAGGGGAGTAATTCACTATCTGACTATAGAACAAAATAAGGACAGCCTGGAGGGAATTCTTCTGTTTTTCCTGCAATTAGCAAGGAAATTTGTAAAAGGAAGTGGTATTATTATTATTAAGCACTAATCTGTGCCCACGGGGTGTGTGTGTGTGTGTGGAAATTGTTTCTTTTGTTTTTCAGACACTCTACGAGCAAGCTGGTGCCAGCAAAAGACTAAACCATAATACCATGAATCTATGTTTTGTATTGTTTGTGGTGTTTGTCTTGTTGTTAGCATTGTTGTGTTTCAATGAACAGAAAAACCTCATGACATGAGTGGGGATGGCTTCAAAAGGCTGACCTGGGGGAAGATGTGTGTGGACATTCAAAATGCTCGACTAGGAGGCCAGCACCTGTGTAATAGCTACCGTGGTATCTGGAAGTGAATCGGCAGCTAAGGTGGGCCCCACAAGCCATATGGGACTAATGAGAAGGGGATTTGCTCGCTGGGAATCAATGGAGGGGTGTGTAAAATGGTGTAAATCCAGAGAAGATGTTTGAATGTGCCCCTCCCTGATGGCCATGGAGGAGCACACCCAATGGCCCGTGGCAAGGGGTGGACAATCGGGTGTACTGTGTATGAGGTGTTTTGCTGGAAATGTACATATTACTGGGGGCACAATTACCCCAGCCCCTAACCAAATTCCACACTACACACTGCTCTCTGGGCTTTGGCGCACAGATAGATCTGTGACTCTTACTGCTGTGAATAATCGAACCAGGGCATATGGCCTGATTCCACACCACGTGGTTAAGTTGGTTTGGACAATAACCCATTTCTCTGTGGACATTCAATGGACTTATGATATGGACAAAAGCACGAAAACCTGCAGCGGCAGCGTATTGCAGCTGGACATGTTAAGGGCTTGACCCCGTCGAAGGAGGAGAGGAGGTGTTTCGGTGGTGGCCGGGATGCTGGACCATGCTGCAGTGCTCAGGTCTCTCGGTGTAGCTGTGGATTATTACAGCGGCTGGTGTATTGCTAAGTATACTTGTGATACGTTGCCTGTGGAAATAACCGAGAAGTAATGGAGTAAGCCCCTCCCCCCTGCACTAGATAACCTGGACCCAACCTTCCCGGGCCCACTATAGTGGGAAGTCTGGAACGCTAATTGGAACAGGTGTGGCACGTCTGTACGAGAGAAGGTGCAGGGCACTGTACTACGCACGGGGCAGTGGGACAATGGAATATCAGCACCTTCCACCTTGATGCCTGGCCCGATCAGGAAATGTGTCACCACGTGTCCTATGTCTTGCTAAGGGGGAGAATGGGAACAGGGACACAGGCAAGGCTCTGTGGCGTCAGGGCTGGGATGGGGACACCGAGGAAGGAAACTGGAATCATTGCTTGCTGGAAGTTCAACCCAATAAACATCTAATTGTTTGCACCTTGGGACTTTGCGTATTGCTGCTCTGTGTGTACGCAAGAAGGACCCGCTAATGGGAGGGTGAAGGGATAAACCCTCTAACACTAACTAACATCTAACACACATTTCAACCTCTTCTTTTCACACTGTTGCTCATTCTCAGGGGCTGCTTTGTCTCCAGACAGATCCATTCTCTTTCAGAACAGCCTTGCTCTTTCCGTCTGTTTCACTCACTGAGGTGTGGGAGTAAACACTCCTCTTCCCTCTAGTCTCAGACAAACACTAGCATTAATTGTTTGCTACTGAGGGGTTTAGAAAGCATTTGTCAAGATGCCCATTTCTGGGGCATTTTTCCCAAGATCCAATATTTTGCGTTCAAACATCTCCCAGCTTTCTTGGTGAAAATAAGGCTAAGGTTTCCTTGCAATATAGAGGCAGTTTTTCACCCCAGATGGGACTTGAACCCACAATCTCTGACTTAGAAAGCCATTGCCTTGTCCATTAGGCCAATGGGGCGCTGTGGAAAAATGGAAATTCAATCTCCTAAATGCATATTTCTCATATTAACTTGGAAGCCAAATAACCTCTTTCTGCACCTTACAGAAATGTCTGCATCCCCTGGCAGCGAGGCTACTGGGGAGGTCGCTTACAGAGCTGAGCACCACCTTTCTGCCAGCCATCTTTAGAGAAGAAGGGTCTTTCCCCTGACAGCCACACAGCGCTGCCTAGCGCCCCCAGAGCCTCCCTCGTGTTCTCCCGCAGCAGCCGCCTGCCGGTGTGGGTGGGAAAAGGGGACCAGGAAGCACTGCGGCCTCATTACGGGACAAGAGGCCCTCACCACCCCCAGGCCTGCCTCTTGCCTTCAGCCCAGGGAGCCAGAGGTGCCGGGGAGCTCCCTGGCAGGCCGCCGCCTCAGCCAGGAAATAAGGAAAAGGGGATGAATGAAGAAGTCAGGAAATAACAAGGAAATGAAGAGGTTTGTCGAATGGGTTTCTGCCCGATTTACCATCTTCTCAGCTACCGCTCAAAGTTAAAGACCTAAAGTCGTCCTATTGGCATAAGTACAGATGGTTGGATGGGAATTAAAAGGAGCTGCTGTCACAAGTGTTAGGTGCCTGCAAGCAGCATGCAGACTGTTGAAAAACACCGCAATTAGAGGCTCAGATGAAACGTTTGCCCTAAATCAGAAACGACAATAGGACGACCAGCAGAACGCCACTCTAGGTAAACGGCCGAGTACTGGAGGCTGTTAGAGGCAAAAAGTCATTCCTCAAAATTTGGAAATCAGATCCTAGTGAGGATAATAGGAAGGTGCACAAACTCTGGCCTGTTAAGTGTCAAAGTGTAACAAGTCAGGCCAAGAAAGAATCTGAGAAGCAACGTGCTAAAGATACAAAAGCTAAGCATAAATCCGGTCAATGCGAGTCCTGGTCTGTCCCCGCAGAAAGGTGAACCCCCTCTGTGGCTGGAGTGAGCTCCTCTAAGCCGACCTGCGCCAGGTAGTGCTCATTGTGAAAATGTTTCCTCTGACGGTTGGGAAAACAGGACCAGCGGTGCTCAGGCCGGCTGACACAATTAACCCCCCCCCCCCAACAACAACAACGAACATCATGCAGTCCAGAGGAAGGGAGCCTTTGATCTTCCCTCTCATGCCTTAACTGGGGATCATACACACTAATATAGCAGTAACCAGTGCCACAGAGCACAAAGCCCACCAGTAATGCCCTCCCTGGTTGGAGCTCCACCACCTTCTGTACTCGCACCACGAATGTGACTCCAGCCCCATCATTCTTCCCTGGCCAGGAGGCCCTTCCTCCAATCACCCTCTGCCTATTGAGCTACCCTAGAGTTATTAATGGGCATTTCCTGAACACCCACCATGGCTAAGTCCAGCTGCTCCAAGGCACTGAACATCAAGCACCTCCTCCTGGGCCCCCAAATCCCTTCCACCTTCCACACGGCCACTTTTACAGATGCCCCTTCCCTGGTACTGCCCTTGCTCAGCTGCACAGAGGAGTTTTCATCCCCTATTCCTGCCTGTCACTGCCCAGCAGCCCTCTGGCACCATTCCTGAGGGTCACCCTGTCTTGCTCTCTTCCTGCCATGTTGGGAAAGGCAGCTCCCATCTCTCCTTGTTAAAAGTCAGGTGGGCCAACTAGTTTTCCTACAGCAGAGCCCAAGATCAGAGACTCACCTTCAGGGCCACCCAGAGGGGAGGCAAGTGGGGCAATTTGCCTCAGGCCCTGCAGGGGCCCCGTGAGAATACAGTATTGCCACTTTTTTTTAATGGAAGGGGCCCCCAAAATTGCTTTACCCCAGGGAAACCCTGCTCATCTTGGGTGCAGGCACCACTGGGCTTCTAGAAAACAACCTGCCCCTGCACAAAGAGGATGAAAGCACCTGCCAAAGCCTGAGATTGAACCAGGGACCTTTAGATCTTCAGTCTAACGCTCTCCCAATTGAGCTACTTTAGCAGCTGTATGCCAATGTTTTGGCCTGTTGCTTCTCTGCCCGGGATATTTTTGCGGCAGTTGCACACAAAAAGGACGTCATTGGGAGGTGCCCATGAAGACAAGACTCGCTTTTGCCTGCCTTGCTCAGCTTGACTTGCTGCCTCACCCCGTTCCTGCCCTAGTGCCCGGGTTGACCTGGTGGGGGAAGGGGACTGGGGGCCAGTGGCGCGGGGAGGAGGTTGAGCTGGACCCTGAACTAGACTAGACCCTGGCAGTGAGAGTCTGGCCACCACCTGCCACCCCACCCTGTTGTCCTGGCTTCCCCCACTGGGCGTCATTTCTGGAGGGAAGTGGGGCTTCTGCCTCCTCTCCCCGATTTTCACACCGCAGAGGAGTGTGAACAGGAAAACGAACGGCTGCTCCACAGCCCCACCGGAGGAACCCGGCACCCTTAGCTGCTCCCCTTGCTCCCCCCCAGCTGTGCTACTGAGTGGAAGCGTCCTGTGCCCATCACACAGAGCTCGATTAATCAAAACCCTCTTCTGCCAGCACCAGGCCTCCTGCTTCTTACACTGGGCCTGCAAGCGAGGGGGCGGCTGGCACAGCGCCAAGAGTCTGACCTGTGAGGCAGGAGGCGGCTGACGCCCGCAGCCTGCTGGGGAGCTCCCAGAAGTTATTAAGGGACAGAGACTCCTCAATGCCCTTAGTAACAAGGGTTTGGGGGTCACCGAGGCCAGTAAGAAGGTCACTATGTCGGCCCTATAACCCTGGGTGTCAGGTCCCTGTGCAGCTTTGATCTAGAGCTCGGATCCCAACAACCGACCAGCAGCCCACAGCCTCCCCCTGGGTCTGCCCCACCTGGTTCCTCCTTACAGGCCGACCTAACCCCCCTTCCAGCCCCGGATTCACCCCCTAATCATCCTACTGCCACTCAGAGCCACAGCCGTGGAGGTGCTGAAGGAGGAAGGGGTGACTCTAGGGTGGGGTTCTTCTCTAAAGATGGCTGGCAGAAAGGTGGTGCTCAGCTCTGTCAGCCACCTGCCCAGGTGCCTCGCTGCCAGGGGATGCAGACGTTTCTGTAAGGCCATTAAATGGGGTATTTGGCTTCTGAGTGAATGTGAGGAATGTGCAATCCTGAGAGGGAATTTCCATCCCTGTTTTCGCTTTTCTTCAAGGCCCCAGTGGCTTCCTAAGCCAGAAATTGTGGGGTCAAGTCCCATCTGGGGTGAAAAAATTCCTTTCTTCTTGTAGATTGCAAAGAAGCCTTGGTGTTATTTTCACCAAGGAAGCTGGGAGACATTTGAACCCAAAGTACTGGATCTTGGGAGCAATCCCCCAGAAATGGCATCTTCCACTTGACAAACGCTTTCTAGACCCATCAGCAGCAAACAGTTAATACTAGTGTTTGTCTGAGAATAGAGGGAAGGGGAGTGTTTACTCCAAAACATCCATGAGCGAAAGAGACAGAAAGAGCAAGGCCGTTCTGAAAGAGACTGGATCTGTCTGGAGACCAAGCAGAACCTGAGAATGAGCAACAGTGTGAAAAGAAGAACTTCAAATGTGTGTTAGGTGTTAGTTAGGTTGGTCTGACAAATTTCAAGAAAATACCAATGCTCGTAGACTGATGTGGACACTGGCTGCTTCTGATCTTTTACTGAGTTCATTGAGAAATATTTTCCTTAACTATGTTATGGAATATTGGGTGGGCTATGAAGGCACCATTCCTCCTGCTTTCGCCCTTCGAGACAACACGGCTACATGGCATGTGGCCAATGCTCACCTTCCAGTCAACTGCTAGAGAAGACAACACAGACAGGGATGGCAGCAGGGCAGCCTGGAGCTCCACGGAGATGGTGGGACCAGGTCTCATCAACGGGGAGGTGGCCACCCCACCATGCACAAGGCTGAGCCAGCAAGTGTGGTGTGTGCTTCACCATGCCCCTCCTTACTGCACATGGTGGTGGAGGACAGTTACTGAGTTTGGTTGGTCTGGCAAATTTAGGCCTTGGCTACACTTGCAGATGTAGAGCACTGGGAGTGAAACCACAGCAGGGAAACCGCTGCCGTGTGTTCACACTGACAGCTGCAAGCGCACTGGAGTGGCCACATTAGCAGCTCTGGCAATGCCACAGAGAGCAGTGCACTGGGGTAACTATCCCAGTGTGCAAGTGGCTGCAACATGATTTACAAATTGGGGACGGGTGTGGAGTGTGACAGGAAGTGTGTTGTGCGTACGTGGGGGGAGCGACGGTGTGTTTGGGGGGCTGACAGTGTGTCAGCATGCTGTCTTGTGTGTTCGGACAGCAGCAGACCCCCCCTCTCTCACACACACTCACAACAGCAGCATTCCACACTAATGGTTGCTTTGTCCCAGAGCAGATAAGCAGCCGGCTGTCAGAAACGGAGCTTTGAAAGGGGATATCCGCATGCCTGCAACCGATTTCAAAACAATGACCAGAGTGGGCACTTGACTTCAGGGGATTATGGGACATTTCCTGATGCCAAACATAGTGCAGTGATGCAACACGTCGTCCACACTGATGCCCGGGCGTTTCAGCAGGGCTCAGCGAGCTTTATACTTCTCATGGAGGTGGATTACCCAGAGCGCTCCAGCTGCAGAGCCCAGGTGCTCCATGTGCCTTGCCAGTGTGGACACCTCAGGAGTTAGGGCACCCGGGGCTGCTTTAATGGGCTCTAACTTGCAAGTGTAGCCAAGCCCCTAGACTATGTCACTTGTGTGACTTACTTGTGCTATTGTAATAAATACAATAGACGTGCAATGGTCAGAAATTGCACCAGCAGAAAAGTATATTAAAGGGAAACCCTAAGGAAATTAAGAGTTTAAATTATCCTCCACATGTCCCACATCCCACTAAAATGAATCCAACCCACAGGTCACATGGGCAAAAGTATCAGTGTCAGGATGCTACATTGTTAGCATAGTAAATGAAGCTGCAAAATAAATGATGTTTAAATGACCTCACTCTATTTTTTACAATCCGGTGTTAAGAGGTAATAGATACAGATGTGCACCAGGCAGGGTCGTTTGGAGGATGAAGCCTTTATGCTTCCATCCCCCACCACTGTCAAGTTTTAGCCAATTAGGACAAGTCAGCAAATAAGAACCACCTCAGGTCTCAGTAACTGCTGCAGGGAGCAAAGTCCTACAGGGAGCAGTTTCTGGCACTACACCTGTGCAGCTCTGCTCCCCGGCTCTTCTTGGGCTCCTGCTCTCTCCTTAGCTCTGCCCCACTCTGGCCCAGGCAGTTCCAGCTCCCACGGAGGATGGGACCCCCCTGGCCTGGTGACTCCCTCATTACACTGCCTGGCCTGTCAGTCCAGCTAACTTGGAGCTTTGGCCTCTCCCCATTGACCCTGGGGACTGTCAGTCTCAGGGTCCTGATTTCCCATTGGCCCTTCCCCCTTCTATTGGTGCTGGGAACTAGCCAACCAAAACCCCCACGAAGTTTTAGTAAGGGGTCAACAGTCCCTTACACGAGCCGGCCCCGTGAGAGTCACTGATGCACAGACACAGCAGCATGAGTTGGTCCTGTGGTGTAACGGGCAGCACTCAGGACTCTGAATCCTGCAATCTGAGTTCAAATCTCACTGGGACCTTGTGTTGGATTGTGCTAAAGCCCTGGAGTTCACAGGGCTCAACTTCCCTGTCTCCAGCTGTGCAAGAGCAAATCTTTCCCCTCCTGCTGGGTGACTCGCCCACGAGGGCCAGGTAGTGATGGCTACAATGGGTTGAGGCTCTAAAACTTGTTACCCTGGTTGCTGATGCCTGCAGTCTTGTGGTTTGACCAGATGCTTGGGATTCTCACAGCTTCACCTGATGCCCACAAGTTTGGCCATTTTGCTTGCAGCCACATTACCTCTTGTCCACATGGCACTTGAAGGAAGGAGGGCCAGCAGGGGCGGCTTTAGCAATCCTGCTGCCCCAAGCAGGACGTGCCTGCGGAGGTTCCGCTGGTTCCGCGGCTCCGGTGGAGCATCCGCAGTCATGCCTGCGGCAGGTCCACCTGTCCCGCGGCTCCGGTGGACCTCCCGCAGGCATGACTGCGGAAGGTCCGCCGGAGCTGCCTGCCGGCAAAAGGCCGCCCCAAGTGCGCGTTTGGTGCACTGGGGTCTGGAGCCGGCCCTGAGTGCCAGGGCCAGTCTTGATAGTCAGGGCTAGGCAGGATGGAGGAAGAGTCACAGGCTGGAGCCCAACACACCTTTCCTGCTCAGCGCACCTAGAGCAGAGGCGGCTGGTGCTGACAGCTGCAAGGGAAGGCTTAAAAGCTACAGAGCAACTGAGGGCAGGGCAAGAGGAGGAGAGGACCATGGCCAGCAGACGGCCACAAAGACACCCGGCCAGCCTGCTCCCTGCCCAGGGGCGGCAAAGGGATAGACGGGTGGGGTGCATGGATAGAAGAGGCAGCGAGCCTAAAATCTAAAAGGGGAGTGTGGGGTCTAGTGGTCAGAGCAGAGCAGGGGGGTTGGTGGTCAGAATTCCTGGGTTCTATCTCCAGCCCTGGGAGGGGAGTGGGGGCCAGTGGTTAGAGTGTGTGTCGGGGGGAGAGCAAATATTGGGACAGTCCCGATAAAATCAGGATGTCTGGTCACCCTACATCAGGCTTCAAGTTAAGAATCATTTCCCCTTCCCGCTCTGTGGGAGGGGAGACTGTTAAACGCGCTCTCTGTGCGACTGCACATGGCTAAGCAAAGAGAACAAACCCCCAATCCCCCCTGTCCTTTGGGAGCCAGGTTTGCGGTGGGAATCCTGTAGTTCAGATGACTTCACGCCTGGGCATTGGGATTCTTTACCAGTTTCTCTGGCATTGGGGTAGCTTTGTGCTCACAGCTGTGATGGCCGAGTGGTTAAGGTGTTGGAGTTGAAATCTCTCCCCACCCCAAGTAAATCCTGTTCTGTTCCTTTCATAGAGATGCCTGGGACACCCCCTCACACTGTGTCCCTGAGGGGTCAGGCAAACTCTCAGTGCCTGAAGCCTCTGCCACTCACCTGCTGCCCCATAGATCAGCCATAGCCCTGGTTCTGCTCCTCTCTCTAGAGTGTGAAAGGAACCAAGTCAGCGACTCCATGGGAGCTACGGGGCTGCAGAACCAACAGAGCAAAAATAGGTGCTCAGCGCCCACTGGCAGCCAGCTCCTCCCTCCCCCGCCCCACTACAGGCCTTGCTGACAGGCTCCTCCTCTTCCCCTTCAGCGCCTCCCACTTGCCAGTGATCAGCTGTTCAGTGGGGTGCAGGAGGCACTGGGCGGGGAGGGGGAGGAGCAGGGACGGGAAGAGGTTGGGGAGGGAGAGGAATGGGGCAGGAAGGTGCAGGATGGGAATAGAGGGGACAGGGGTTGGGAGCTTGGGGGAAGGGGTGGAGTGGGGACAGGGCAGAAAAGGGAGGATTTGTCCTGGGCCCTGCACCCCTCTAGGGCCGGCCCTGAAGGGAAGCACTGACTATCACAGTGACAGTACAACTGACCAGCATTGCGGGGGAGGCTGAGGGAGATCCGCACTCACAGTGATGCCAGGGCGTTTCAGCAGGACTCAGCGAGCTTTATGCTTCTCATGGAGGTGGATTACCCAGAGCGCTCCACCTACAGAGCCCAGGTGCTCCATGTGACTTGCGAGTGTGGACACCTCAGGAGTTAGGACCCCTGGGGCTGCTTTAATGGGCTCTAACTTGCAAGTGTAGCCAAGCCCCTAGACTATGTCACTTGTGTGACTTACTTGTTCTATTGTAATAAATACAATAGACGTGCAATGGTCAGAAATCGCACCAGCAGAGAAGTATATTGCAGGGAAACCATAAGGAAATTAAGAGTTTAAATTATCCTGCACATGTCCCACATCCCCCTAAAATGAATCCAACCCACAGGGCACATGGGCAGACGTATCGGTGTCAGGATGCTACATTGTTAGCACAGTAAATGAAGCTGCAAAATAAATGATGTTTAAATGACCTCACTCTATTTTTTACAATCCGGTGTTAAGAGGTAATAGATACAGATGGACACCAGGCAGGGTCGCTTGGAGGACGAAGACTTTATGCGTCCATCCCCCACCACTGTCAAGTTTTAGCCAATTAGGACAAGTCAGCAAATAAGAACAACCTCAGGTCTCAGTAACTGCTGCAGGGAGCAAAGTCCTACAGGGAGCAGTTTCTGGCACTACACCTGCACAGCTCTGCTCCCCGGCTTTTCTCGGGCTCCTGCTTTCTCCTTAGCTCTGCCACACTCTGGCCCAGGCAGTTCCAGCTTCCAGGGAGGATGGGACCCCCTGGCCTGGTGACTCCCTCATTACACTGCCTGGCCTGTCAGTGCAGCTAACTTGGAGCTTTGGCCTCTCCCCATTGCCCAGGGGCCTGTCAGTCTCAGGGTCCTGATTTCCCATTGGCCCTTCCCCCTTCTACTGGGACAGGGAACTAGCCAACAAAAATCCCCACTAAGCTTTAATAAGGGGCCAACAGTCCCTTACTTGAGCAGGCCCCATAAGGGTCACTGATGGCCAGAGAAGGCAGAATGAGCTGGTCCCATGGTGTAATGGGCAGCACTCAGGACTCTGAATCCTGCAATCTGAGTTCAAATCTCAGTGGGACCTTGTGGTAAAGCCCTGGAGCTCCCACTGCTCCACTTCCCTGTCTCTAGCTCTGCAAGAGCCATTTTTTCCCCTCCTGCTGGATGGGTCAGGGCTCTAGAACTGACACCTGAGGGTTGGGATTCTCACGGCTTCACCTGGTGCCCACAAGTCTGGCACTTGCCACTGTGCTTTCCCTCTTGCCCACCTCGCGCTTGAAAGAAGCAGGGCCAGGGCCAGGCTTCATAGTCAGGGCTGGGCAGGCGGAAGCCCAGCACCTCTCCTCCTCTGGGCACCTAGAGCAGAGGCGGCTGGTGCTGACAGCTCCAAGGGAAGGCTTAAAAGCCACAGAGGCCAGGGCAAGAGGAGGAGAGGACCATGCCTATGTGTGGCCAGCAGACAGCCACAGGGCCAGCCTGCTCCCTGCTGTGCTGAACCCCACTGAAGGCCACCCACAGGCCAGCATGCAGGGTGGCTGCTGATGCTCTGTGGCCAACATCAGAAGATGGTAGGAAAGCAGGGCCAGCCCCCCTGGTGGGGCCTCTGACCGTTCCCACTCATGGTGCTGACTTTGGAAGTGGAGCCGCCCATTTTCTTTGGCAAGTCAGGAAGGGCAAAGGCGAGACTGGAAGCACCTGGGGCTCATGCCCCAGCCTTTGTGATGCCCAACCCCAACTCCTTCCTGGGGCTCTAGCTGAAGCCAGAGCATTGGCCTGAGCGGCCAAGAAGAGGTTCCAGCTCTGAAGGGAGCAGGACGTTCAGCACAAAGTGAGCACAACCACGAGGGGACTCAACTCCTGAATCATCCGATCCACAGGGAGATGCCTTATCCTTTAGGCCACATGATGAGGGGGTCTAAACACTTCTTTGGAAAAGCCGGACACTGTGTTTCTCAGGTCATCTGCTGAGGGGGCCGAGACTCTCTGGGCACAAGAAGTTAAGTTCCCAGCGACACGTGAGACTTAACTGTATGGGGCCAGGTGCAGGGCTTTGGCAGGGAGGCTCGGGCATGGGGGATTGAGGTGCAGCTGTCTAGGCACAGAGATTTAGTCTCCCTGAGGAGGAGGAAGAGGAATCCTGCTGACAGGCAGTGGCTGTGCAGAAAAAGAGGAGGGGTTCCTGGGACTTTTTTTGCCTCTCTTTTGCCTGCGTGCTCACTCTTGCCTGAACACTGGGATAATCACTGTTGTGGTGAATGGTGAAGCTCTTTCCTAACAAGCCCAGGTAGCTCAGGTGGTAGAGCATCAGGCTCTTAATCTGAGGGTCCAGGGTTCAAGCCCCTGTCTGGGTGCTCAGCTTTTTAAGTTGCCTTGTGTGCCAGGAGCCAAACTCTGTTCACAGCCACACAGGGATTCCCAGAAGCTGTGGCCATTTCCTGGAAAGGTTCCTTTCCTTAGCAAGCAGGAGAGAGGCTGCAGGTGCAGATAGCGCAGTCTCTTGCTGCCAGGAAGGGCTGTGGGGCCAGGTGCTGAGAAAGCCCAGAGGGGGAGCAGCAGAGATGAGGGGAAGAGAGACAGAGAAGCAATGAGAACAGAGCACAAGTGTAAAGGGGGCATCTGGTCTGGCTATTGTGGGGAACTTCCCTGGTTTATACATGACCCTGGTGGAATTGGCCTGTGGAAGGATCTGAGTCCCCACCCCCTTACCCAGAGGCTGCCTGACCTCGAGGACTGTTAGGATACAGAGATTCAGGCCTGTCTGCAAAGGCCTGTACTTTAAGAATTTAGGTGTATTTTTATCACTTAGCTAGTTATAAAGATATAAAAGAGAGAATAAAAAATCACTGTCTGTCTGTGTAATGGCCTTCTCTTACTGTGACAGTCTGAGGCCTGGTTCTTCGGCTAAGCAGCAAAGGCAGCCATAAGGTGGGAAGTGTATGGTCACATCCTCACATTCCCAACTAGTCACATTGAAATAAGGTGCTATTGGGCTGTTAGGAATACAATCCTGCCCTGATATTCCATCACCTCCAGAGAAAGGGAAACTTAGTTTGGTAGCATCATGTCTGGCAAGAACTCACTTATCAATAGACGCAGCTGGAAAACCCTGTCTATTGTGACTCAGCAAGGTCACAAGGCATATCTGTAGTTGTGAAATCCTCCCTTCTGTATTGTTTTGTATGTTTATTTGCATGGTCTCTGTCTGGGTCTGTGATTGTTTCTGTCTGCTGTATAATTAATTTTGTTGGGTGTGACCAGTGAAGGAGGTGGAATATAACCATGTTACAGTATATTAGGACTGGTTAGTCTAGAGAAGGAGTGAGGGTACCAGGCAGTGTGGCGGTCGGGGCCACGTGGTGAGTGCCCCTCTGAAGCGCTGGCCGCCCCCCTTCTCTCTCCCCCCACTCCCTCCCCTTCCCCCCCGCTAGACCGGGTGCGCACTGTGCAGCACAGGACTCCACTGGCTCTGGCCGCCATGGAGGGTTTTTGTTTTGTTTTTCCCTGCTTTGCCGGCCGCGCTGTTGTTTTTCCCCACCCCTGCTTTGTTGCTCCAGCCCCCATTTTTGTGTTGTCCCCCCAACTTTGCCGCTCCAGCTGCGCCGTATCCGCCCCCCCACACCCCCGCTTTGCTGCTCCAGCCGTGCCGTTTTTTCCCCCGCTGTTATGTTGCTTGGGGCGGCAAAAAAGCCAGAGTCGGCCCTGCCCACACCTGACTCCCTGCCATCTCTACCGGGACCTGACAAGCTTTGCTTGTGTTTGGATTCTGCAAAGCAGAGGAGCAGGTGAGGTTTTCCTTGCAAGCTCTGTGTGTGTGTGTGTGTGTGTGTGTGTGTGTGTGTGTGTGTGTGTGTGTGTGTGTGTGTGTGTGTGTGTGTGTGTGTGTGTGTGTGTGTGTGTCAATCTTTGGCCAGGTCTGCACTACAAAGTTGTTTCAGCAGAATTATATTGCTCAGGTGTGTGAAAAACACACTAAGCTCCCTCAGTCAGCAGCTTGTGGCTGGTGCACACACTGCAATGCCACGTCTGGTGACAAAACTGCCCTGTTTTGCTGACAAAATAAAATGACTTTGATGAGAGGTCTAGAGCTTTTTGCAGCAAACTTAAAGTGACAGAGTAGACGCTGCTGTTCATTATATCACCATAACTGGCCTCCTCCAGTATCCCACAATGCCTGCCGTGAACTCGCCTGCCCTGCATTCCTGCTACAGAGCGATGGGCCCCTCCCCTTTCATAGCTCCGGGAAGTTCTCACAGCTGAGCCTGCTGCTCTGCTGCGGCAGCCAGGAGCAAATCACTGCCATGGTCCATGGATGCTGCTCTCTCCCGCCCTGCGAACACAGAGCAGGGTGGCGGGAACTTCCATACATTGGGGGGGGGCACTGGCATCCGAACTGTGATGCCACCATGACACCCCTTCCCTCGAGGAGGCTCTTACCTTCTAAACAAGGTCGGCTGTTTTCTTGTAAAATCACTGAAAGGGAAGGAGAAAACTCGAAAGAGGTTCCTCCTGGCGCTCACGTCCGTGAAGCCGAATACTCTCTCAGTCCTCAAAGAGAGACCTGGAGAAGGAGACTTGCTGAAGCAAAGCCACAGGGGTCTCTGAGGTTTCCCTGGCCCCTCACCCCTGTCCTGCCTGGCTGATGTCAGCATCTCTCTGTGAGGTCACCACCTCCCCACCACCTTTGACCAATAGTCTGAGGTCCTGCAAAAAGCCTTTGTGATGTCACTGCCACACCCCTCCCTTGCTGTGCTAATGTCCTGCCCCTGGCCAGGCACTTTGGAGGTTTGAGCTACTCCCTGTGGATCACCCCACTCAAGGAGCGTTCGTTCTAGGAAGCAAGCCGGCTAGACAGGAAAACATCAGATGCTGCTCCCAATGCTACACTCAAGTTTTTCAGAAATTAGTCGACTTTATGGCCAGAAGAGACCATTAGAGCATCTAATCTGACCCCCTGCATATCACAGGCCTCCTGTATGACACAAGAGCTACTTTTGGGGGCAACACATTCCAGAAAGGCATCTAGTCTTCATTGATTGACATCAAGAGATGGAGAATCCACCACTTTCCTTGGTAGCTTGTTCCTGTGGTGAATCATCCTCTCCGTTGAATATTTGTGTCTTAGTTGTAATATGAATTTGTCTCTTTTCACCTTCCAGCCATTGGGTCTTGTTATGCCTTTCTCTGCTCGATTAAAGAGCCCTTTAATACCCAATATTTTCTCTCCATTAAGGCACTTCAACACTTCCATGAAGTCACCTTTCAATCTTCTTTTGATAAGCTAAACAGGTTGAGCTCATTCAATAGCTCACTAGAAGGCATTTTTCTCCAGCCCTCAGAACATTTGGTGGCTCTTTGCTGCCCCAGCTCCAATTTCACAACATATTTTTCAAATGAGGACACCAAAACTGGAGGCAGCATTACAGTATCAGTCTCACTGATGCCGTGTCACTTCCTGTGACGTTATTGACATAATCTATAACTGTATAGATCATTGTTGCGACCACTGTTCTATATTTTCAGCCAATATGGTAGAAAGGTTGTTGTGTAAGGGGTCTATGGAGAGGTGATGATTGGCTGATTATAATGATGCTATCTCTAGATGTGTATCATTTTTGTAGTTGATGTTATGAATATTGGCTCTATGCTGCCCATATTTCAAACTTGTGCTATGCTTCCGGGGAACACCCCAGACAAGTTGGTGTCAGTTCTGTCTAGCCTGTTTGATGGCTCATTAAGGACCATCAGCTATACAACTGGCCCACTGAGAGAAGGCAGATATGCCTTGTGACTCAGCAAGGTGTGCAGGGACCTGCCTATGGACAGAACTTTAAGGTTTTTCTATGCCAGGTGCAGTATAGAGTGTCCTTGGGACAAAGACTACATGGCAAGAGACTATAAAAGGCTGATGCCTCGCCTCCATCTTGTCTTCAATCCTGCTTCATACCTCTGGAGGGACTTTGCTACAAACTGAAGCTCTCTACAAAGGACTGAATGACCCCTTATTTTTTCTCTGGCCTAGCAAGAATGAATTGAATTTTGTGACTTTCTGGAAAGTGCAGCGAAATTAAATGTGGGGAATTCAGTCTCTGTGTTTGTGAGCTGATGTTTTCCTCTTACAGGTCAGTGCCTGCATTGAAATACCAAGAGGGATCTAAGGGCTGGTGTACGCTGGGCACTGAACTGGCAGAGCGACGTCTCTCAGGGTGTGACCCCCACAACCCATATAGTTAAGGTGACCTAAGCCCTGGTTAGATAGTGTTGGGTCTGAACTTTTGATGAACTGAAACTTAACTCAGACTTGATGTCTCTGTCTGAAACTTTTAATCAAAGCTCTGACCTGCGAACTACTCATGACACCCCCCTCCCCTTAAGTAGCCATCTCCCCTTTGTTTTTTCTAATTTACATTTTAACCTGTTTTATCCTGTAGAATCTTGATTGATTATGCATGACCATTATAATCTGTTAATCACTTTATTTACTTCTGTGTATAAATATTAATGCTCAACCCTAATAAACTTGCCACACTTACTCCGAAGCTTTTCTGTAAGCTAAGGATGGTGTGAGCCCGTTGATCAACGAATTGTTGTCTGGTCTCTGACAGACTTGTGAGCCCCATACCAACTCCGCACGAACTCGGGTGCTGGAGAGGTGAGTAAGGACTTGCTTTTTACCTAACAATAGTGCTAAATAAAAGGAAGAATTGTTCTGCCCATGGAGCTCTTACAGGGATGGGAAAACACCTCCAGTCACTGTCTACTCCAAAGTGCTATAGCAGCGCCACAGCAGCCTTTTAAGTGTAGACAGAGTGAAAGTAGATCTGGTTCCACTTTGCACTCTGGATGCTCAGGCACTAAGACTAGAGTAATAATAACAACAGTACAGTGCCTGCATAGTTGGCAGGATTTGAACTTGTGCAGGGTGACCCCAATAGATGCCTAACCCATTCCCTTAATGACTTGGCCACAACTACTTGATATAGAGCTGTTCTATTACATGATGATTCTGTTCTCACTGAATTGTCACTTCAAATTGCTCAGACCAGCTTCCCCAGCACACTCACGGCTGTGCATTAGTGTACTTGTGTCCTTGGGTGAACAGCGAGAATTCCTGCCCATTTCCCTTCCAGCTGGAGCAGGACGAGAGTGTGTTTGTGTGAATGACATTGCTGAAGATTGTTGTTCATTCCCCACTCTGACAATTCAGACAGTCCCTTTCCTAGTCAAATCTCCAGCACATCGTTCCAATACCTGGGGGCAGGATTTCTCTGGGGCACTGAAATTTTTTCAGGGGGCTGGTGCATGAACTCAGCCTTGCATTCCACCCTTGATGTTTCATGGACTAACAACAGCAGCAGAAAGAAAGAGCCGAGCCAATATCTCCCTGGCAGGGATGCAGGTGCCATGATCCCGCTGTCTGACTATCGCCAGTGCAGGAGTGAAGGGTTCACTGAAATCAAATGCCCTGGCTCAGACCAGAGACACAGGAAGATTTTGCTGTTCATGGATCTGTGCAAAGGAAATTGTGTCTCTGTGTGAAATTGAGGCAGGAAATGAAACATCCACATGGTGGCCCAATGCTCTAGGGAATGTGGGAGAAGGACTCGGCTGAGAAATGATTTAACAGGGGTTTGTATTTATTGCCCTGATTAAAATCTATGGCTAAAAGGCAGCCACTGTTGTTAGTACTTGTACCTGTGTAGGGACACCCCAGTGGGTGTCAAGTCCATTGTCTTCACAGGGGCAGTCGATTATTTTATCAAGGTACAAATTTCTTGGCCAAGGTATAGTCAAGGTCTAGACTCCAGAGAAAACAATACACTGCTGATAAGAGGAAGTACATAAAAAGATTTTGCAGCCACCATGGGCATAACTATGATGTGTCGTGTTTCACTCTCCTTTCCCTTTGGTGCCACCTCCTTTCCCTTTGGCCTTGTAGTTGACCAAGGGCAAAGCTGAACATCTCCTCAGCTACCAGGGAGTGTTTATGTCCATTCCTGTGAGCTACACAGGGGTTTGATGTTGCTGCTTTCAGTCCTCTGGCTCTGCCGGGATAAGGAACAATTCAGGCTGTCACTGAACTGAAGGAGGAAGATCAGTTTTTGACAGTGTTAGGCCTGAATGAATATATAGCAGACAAAACAGTTATGCTAACCTGACTGAAATCAGGCTAGCAAAGGTTTTGATAATCCCAGAGTGGAAAAGTATTGAAAAGCAGTATTGTTTAACAGAGCCCTGGAAAACGTGAGACAAGCCTGAGATAAACCAGGGATTGCATTGCTGGCATGCCATTAGCTGTGCTAAGGACAGTGTTTGAAGAGCTGATAAGGAACTCTAGCATCCCACGGTTCAGATTCTAACTTTTTGGTTGAGTTATAGGTTTGTTTAAAAACTCCCCTGTATTTCTAACTTTTGGGTGTTGTTAAGATATAATTAATAATCTAAAGTTGTAGACATAAAGTCTAGGCATGTGTGTATATTAAAAGTGTCTAGTTTTAAGTTGTTAAACAAAGGGGGGCGGGTTTTGCTCAAGTGAGTGATGTATGACGTAATAAAACTGTCTATATAGGCTAATGCTAAGCTGTAAAAAGGGCCTGGTTCTCACTGGAGACGAGCGGCCTTTTGTTGATGCGTGCACTTGTCAATAAAAGGCTTTTGATGGGATCTTGCTGGTGTTGACTGTCTCTCTAGCTGAACAGACAACGAATTTCGCTGTTGGGGTTAAAGTCCCTAACAACAGGGAGAGGGACGCCTCCTCTTAAAGGTGTTTGTCTGGCTGGCAGTCCTGGTTCCCAGGTCTTGCCCGTGCGGCTCCAGCAGTTTTGGGACTGGGTCACTCCCTTGGCCCCACCTGCTGCCCCCAGGCGCTTTCCCCCCCGCCCAGGGGCCCCGTCAGTGCAGCGGAGCTGAGCAGCGTCTGCCTGCTCGCTCCAGTGGCTGCCGGCCCCTCCCCATGGCAGGGCAGGGTGGGGCTGTGCCTCCGCGCACTGCCCCTGTCCCGAGCCCCTGCAGCCAATGGGACACTGTGGGGGTGATGCCTGGGGGCAGCAGCACATGGAGGCCCCCCAGCCTGCCCCACCTTGGAGCCCCAGGGAAGCGCCACACTCCTGACCCCCTCCCAGAGCCTGCACCCCGGTCCACACACGCCTGCCCCCAACTCCCTCCCACAGCCTGTGCATTCTCCCTCCACACCCCCCCTCCCGCCTGCCCCAATCTCCCTCCCAGAGCCTGCACCCCCACCCCTCCTCCTGTTCCCCTACCCCCTGCCCCAGGCCAGAGCCTGCACCCAGCACCCAAACTCCCAGAGCCATGACAAGGAATTTTTGTGCCCAAGGCAAGGGCCGGCTCCAGGCTCTTTGGCGGCAGGTCCCTGAGTCCCTGTTGGAGGAAAGGACCTGCCACTGAATTGCCACCGCCGCTTCATTCATCCTTCGGTGGCAATTTGGCAGCGGGTCCCTGAGTCCCTCTTGGAGAGAAGGACCCACTGCCGA
Organism: Mauremys reevesii; assembly: GCF_016161935.1. Lineage (NCBI taxonomy): Eukaryota > Metazoa > Chordata > Testudines > Geoemydidae > Mauremys > Mauremys reevesii. Next base: position 3,104,197 of record NC_052645.1, on the reverse strand, counting down.
ATTGCTGCCGAAGAAGTGGCAGCGGTAGAGCTGCCGCCGAAGTGCCGCTGATCGTGGTAGAGCTGCGCCCCTCCACTTTGCACGCCCGAGGCAAGTGCCTCACTCGCCTCGCCCATGTTACGGTGCTGCAAACTCCATCCCAGAGCCTGCACCCCAGAACCCCTCCCCCACCCAAACTCCCTCCCAGAGACCAGCCTCTCACCCCTTCTGCACCCAAACTCCCCCCAGAGCCTGCACCCCTCCTGCACCCCAACCCCCAGCCCAGAGCCTGCACCCTAGACCTCCTCCCCCCACCCAAACTCCCTCCCAGAGCCTTAGGCAGGTTGGGGAATGGAGTTTTGGGGGATGGGTTCTGGGCAGTATGAGTGACATTATTGGCCCACTGGGAGGACTGGAGGACTGGCCCTGGCCCTAAGGTAAATTGTGGTTGAGACCCTGCTTTAAGGGATTGGAGCAATGCTGGAGAGACTGACGGGTAGGGAGCTGGGGAGCTGTGTGTGCTCCAAGGAGAGTTGTTGTTGTGCTCTGGTGACACAGAGCGGGGGTGGGGAGTTTGTAAGCTGTGGTGTTTGTACAGAGATAAAGTTTACTAACCCCCACATTAAAAACTGTTCCTGCTCTGGGCTATACATGACACTCTTTGTTGAGAGTATAGCTCAGTGGGTGAATGTTTCCCTACAGCATAATGGGTTCCTAGTTCCAATCCAAGTGATTCCCTTAAAAAGCTTTTTCAAATGAAAATCGATTTCCAGACCCATCTCCAGTATGTTCAGGAGTTTGCTGAAGGCAGGGAGTGGCGGGGTTGAAATGAATTTAAACTCTCAGCATTTTCCTGTGCAAATGAATAAAGACCTAGCAGAGCTGTCCAGCAGCTGAAATCAGTTCCAGTCCTCGGCGTCTCTAAAGCCTGGTCTACACTAGGCGTTTAAACCGGTTTTAGGAGCATAAAACCGATTTAACGCCACTCCCGTCCACACTAGGAGGCACCTTATATCAATTTTAATGGCTCTTTAAATCGGTTTCTGTACTCCTCCCCGACGAGAGGAGTAGCGCTAATATCGGGATTAACATATCGGAATAGGGTTAGTGTGGCCACAAATCGACGGTATTGGCCTCCGGGCGGTATCCCACAGTGCACCACTGTGACTGCTCTGGACAGCACTCTGAACTCTGATGCACTGGCCAGGTAGACAGGAAAAGCCCCACGAACTTTTGAAATTCATTTCCTGCTTCCCCAGCGTGGAGAGCTCATCAGCACAGGTGACCACGCACAGCTCATCTGCACAGGTAACAATGCAGTCTCCTGAGAATCGAAAAAGAGCCCCAGCATGGACCGCTCGGGAGGTACTGGATCTGATCGCTATATGGGGAGAGGATTCAGTGCTAACAGAACTGCATTCCAAAAGACGAAATGAAAAAGTATTTGAAAGAATTTCTAAGGCTATGACAGATAAAGGCCACAGCAGGGACTCACTGCAGTGCAGAGTGAAAGTTAAGGAGCTCAGACAAGCCTACCAGAAAACCAAAGAAGCAAACGGTAGGTCCAGGGCAGGTCGAAAAACATGCCGCTTCTATGCTGAGCTGCATGCAATTTTAGGGGGCTGCGCCACAAGTACCCCACCGCTGACCGTGGATTCTGAGGTGGGGGTCGTAATCTCTGCCATGTCTGAGGACTTTGCGGACGGGGAAGATGAAGATGAAGAAGAGGAGGACGACCTAGCAGAGAGCACACAGCACTCCATGAGCCCCAGCAGCCAGGAGCTTTTTCTCACCCTGACGGAATTACCCTCCTCCCAGCCCTCCCAAGCAACTATCCCAGACAATGACGCCATGGAAGGGACCTCTGGTGAGTGAACCCTTGCAAATAGCAAACATTGTTTTTTAAGCAAGCGTTTTTTAATGATTGATTTGCCCTGAGGACTTGGGACGCATTCACAGACAGTATAGTTACTTAGAAAAGTTTGTTAACATGTCCGGGGATTGAACGGAAATCCTCCGGGGCATCTCGATGAAGCGCTCCTGGAGGTACTCCAGAAGCCTTTGCAGAAGGTTTCTGGGCAAGGCAGCCTTGTTCCGCCCACCATGGTAGGAAACTTTACCACGCCATGCATGTAGCAAGTAATCAGGTATCATTGCATGGCAAAGCATAGCAGCGTATGGTCCCGGTGACTGCTGGCATTCAAGAAGCATCCGTTCTTTATCTCACTGTGTGATCCTCAGCAAAGTGATATCGTTCAGGATAACCTGGTTAAAAATCAGGAATTTAAGTAAGGGGGATGGCCATTTTCCTACTGGGTTCGTGGACTGCAGCAGCTTAAAAAAAAAACTTTCCTGCACTTAGCCAAGCGGGGAGAGGGGAGGAGTGAAATGCCGATGATCTTTTTCGTGTTTGGTCAGCGGGGATCTTCCCCAAGCTACCAGCCACGCAGTGGGTGGGGGGGTGGGAAGGGTGTTGATTAGCAGGGAGCTAGCATGGTATTAGCCATGCATTGGGGGGAGGGGTAAATCACTACAGAAGCCGAAAGACAGTGGCTTACCATGGCCGCATGCAAGCTGAATTCTGATGCCTGGACCTGTGTCTGTGAGATCTGTAACTCCAGAGCTGCAGGCACTCAGTATTAAGATGAAAAATGCGACCTTGTAGGGAAATCACATGTGCTATGTAAGGTGAATAGTGCTGTTCACTGTGAAAGAGTATAACCATTGTTCTGTAAAATGTATCTTTTAAAATATTTCTCTCCCTCATGCAGCTGCAAATTTTTCAAGTGTCCCTCCTCCATCCCAAAGGCTAGCACAGATAAGGCGGAGGAAAAAGAAGATGCGAGATGAAATGTTCTCAGATATTATGGAAGTTACACGCAAGGAAAGAGCTCATCTGAATGAGTGGAAGGACGTGGTATCAAATTACAGGAAAGATGCCAGTGAACGTGAGGACAGGAAAGACACCGGAGATGAGAGGTGGCGGCAGGAAGACCAGCAGGAAAATCAGCGGTGGCGGCAGGAAGATCAGCGGTGGCAGGATGCAACTCTGGGGCTGCTGCATGATCAAACTGACATGCTCCAGCGTCTGGTGGAGCTTCAGGAACAGCAGCAGGATCACAGAGTGCCGCTGCAGCCCCTGTATAACCACCCTCAACCCTCACCATGTTCCACATCCTCCTCACCCAGACATGTAAGAACGCATGGGGGGAGGCTCCGTGCACCCACCCACTCCACCCCCGTGGACAGCCCAACCAGAAGGCTGTCATTACTGTGAAATTTTTAAATGGCCTTCTCCATCCCTCCTATCCTCCTCCCAAACCACACCCTTACTTCTCTCCCTCTTTTTATAATGAATTAATAAAGAATTCCTGATTTTTATACTATAGTGACTTTATTTGCACAAGTCAGCTGTACTCGATGGGGGAGGGTGAGTTGCTTACAGGGACTGAGTCAATCAAGGGGGTTGGGTGTTCATCAACAAACACAGCAGTCACACTGTACCCTGGCCATTGATGAAGCTCGTTTTCAAAGCTTCTCTGATGCGCACCGCTTCCTGGTGTGCTCTTCTAATCTCCCTGGTGTCTGGCTGCGCGTAATCAGCGACCAGGTGATTTGCCCCAGCCTCCCATCCCGCCATAAAGGTCTCCCCCTTACTCTCACAGAGATTGTGGAGAATACAGCAAGCAGCAATAACATAGGGGACATTGGTTTGGCTGAGGTCTGAGCGAGTCAGTAATGTGCGCCAGCGCGCCTTTAAACGGCCAAATGCACATTCCACCACCATTCTGCACTTGCTCAGCCTGTAATTGAACAGATCCTGACCACTGTCCAGGCTGCCTGTGTATGGCTTCATGAGCCATGGCATCAAGGGGTAGGCTGGGTCCCCCAGGATAACGACAGGCATTTCAACATCCCCAACTGTTATTTTCTGGTCTGGGAAGTAATTCCCTTGCTGCAGCCGTTTAAACAGAGTAGTGCTTCTGAATACGCGAGCGTCATGAACCCTCCCTGGCCATCCCACGTGGATGTTGGTGAAACGTCCCTTGTGATCCACCAGTGCTTGCAGCACCATTGAAAAGTACCCCTTCCGGTTTACGTACTGGATGCCCTGGCGCTCCAGTGCCAAGATAGGGATATGGGTTCCATCTATAGCACCCCGACAGTTAGGGAATCCCAGTGCAGCAAAGCCATCCACTATGGCCTGCACGTTTCCCAGAGTCACAACCTTTCGTAGCAGCAGCTTAGTGATTGCTTTGGCTACTTGCATCACAGCAGCCCCCACAGTAGTTTTTCCAACTCCAAATTGATTCCCGACTGACCGGTAGCTGTCTGGCGTTGCAAGCTTCCACAGGGCTATCGCCACTCGCTTCTCAACTGTGAGGGCTGCTCTCATCTTGGTATTATGGCATTTCAGGGCAGGGGCAAGCAAGTCACAAAGTTCCATGAAAGTGCCCTTACGCATGCGAAAGTTTCGCAGCCACTGGGAATCGTCCCACACCTGCAACACAATGCGGTCCCACCAGTCTGTGCTTGTTTCCCGGGCCCAAAATCGGCATTCAATGGATAGAATCTGCCCCATTACCATCAGGATCTCCAAAGCGCAGGGGCCCGTGGTTTGAGAGAATTCTGTGTCTACGTCCTCATCACTGTCATCGCCGCGCTGCCGTATCCGCCTCCTCCTCGCCTCGGTTTGAAGGTCCTGGTTCACCATATACTGCACGAGAGTGCGTGAGGTGTTTAAAACATCCACGATTGCGGTATTGAGCTGAGCAGGGTCCATGCTTGCTGTGCTATGGCGTCTGCACAGTTCACCAAGCAAAAAAGGCGCGAAACGGTTGTCTGCTGCTTTCAGGGAGGGAGGGGTGAGGCTGTACCCAGAACCACCCGCGACAATGATTTTTGCCCCATCAGGCACTGGGATCTCAACCCGGAAATTCCAACGAGGGGGGGAGGCTGCGGGAACTATGGGATAGCTATGGAATAGCTACCCACAGTGCAACGCTCCAGAAATCGACGCTAGCCTCGGACCGTGGACGCACACCACCGATTTAATGTGTTTAGTGTGGCCGCACGCAATCAATTTTATACAATCTGTTTTGCTAAACCGGTTTATGTAAATTCAGAATAATCCCGTAGTGTAGACTTACCCTGTGTGTCAGTGTAGATGCTGCTGTTCATTATATCACCATAACTGGACTCCTCCAGTATCCCACAATGCCCGCCGTGAACTCGCCTGCCCTGCATTCCTGCTACAGAGCCATGGGCCCCTCCCCTTTCATAGCTCTGGGAAGTCCTGACAGCTGAGCCTGCTGCTCTGCTCCGGCAGCCAGGAGCAAATCACTGCCGTGGATGCTGCTCTCTCCCGCACTGCGAACACAAAGCCGGTGGCGGGAACTTCCTTACATGGGGGGCCACCGGCATTTGAACTGTGACACCCCCAGGACACCCCTTCCCTCGAGGAGGCTCTTACCTTCTAAACAGGGACGGCTGTTTTCTAGTAAAATCACTAAAAGGGAAGGAGAAAACTCAAAAGAGGTTCCTCCTGGCGCTCACGTCCATGAACCCGAATACTCTCTCAGTCCTCAAAGAGAGACCTGGAGAAGGAGACTTGCTGAAGCAAAGCCACAGGGTCTCTGAGGTTTCCCTGGCCCCTCGCCCCTGTCCTGCCTGGCTGATGTCAGCATCTCTCTGTGAGGTCACCACCTCCCCACCACCTTTGACCAATAGTCTGAGGTCCTGCAAAAGGCCTTTGTGATGTCACTGCCTGTCACGGACTCACAGATCGTGCCCACTCTTGGCCCCGTGCGGTCCGTGGGGGGTGCCCCTTTCAGTGCGACAGCCCTTCTCGGGGGTCCACTCTCTCTCGGGGTCAGGTCCCTCCACCTCCTGGAGCCGCACCTCTCTGAGCCTTAGCACGTCTGTCTCTCACCGTGGGCCCCTCAGGGAGTCCACGCGCTCTGGACCCCCTGGGCCTCCTCACCCCCGAAGGGGTTGAGGCCCCCTGTTCTCTAGACCGCAGTGACTCTCAGCCAGCATAAAAAGGAGGGTTTATTGAGAGTTGAACACAGCACAGGAAACTCTCAGGGCCTCAGGCCTGGCCTCTCACAGTAACAGCACATCCCAGTCCCCCTGCAGCCAGGTGGGCTCTGCCTGCTTCCCCTCGCCCCGAGTCCCCCTGCTCCCCAGATGGGCCTCCGATATCCCCGGCCCCAGGCCCCGCCTCTGTCCATTGTCTTTTCTCCAGGTAAACAGGGTTGCCTGGGCCTCCTCTCCTCTCCGTCCCCCTCTGGCTGGAACAGGTTGGTCACTGGGTCCTCTCCCCGCAGCCCATTGTCCTCTCACTGGCCAGAACTGGCTGTGACTCCTGAGCTGCGTCTCCGGGTCACCAGGTCACCAGGTCACCAGTCGCTGGGGTCTCCATCCTCCAGGCCAGAGCATTGGCCTGAGCCGCCAAGAAGAAGTTCCAGCCCTGAAGGGAGCAGGACTTTCAGCACAATGGTAAAACTGCACGAGCACAACCACGAAAAGATTTAAACCCTCAATTGCCTGATCCGAAGTCAGACACCTTATCCATTAGGCCACGTGGTTACACAGAAAAAAAAGGCCCTCCAGGCACTTCTTTGGAAAAGGCCGACACTGACACATCCAACGAAGTGGGGATTCAGCCACGAAAGCTCATGCTCCAATACGTCTGTTAGTCTGTGAGGTGCCACACGATTCTTTGCTGCTTTTGCAGACACTGTGTTTCTCGGGTCAGCTACTGAGGGGGGCCGAGACTCTTTGGGCACAAGAAGTCGAGTTCCCAGTGAGATGTGAGACTTAATTCTCTGGAGCCAGGTGCAGGGCTTTGGCAGGGAGGCTCAGGCATGGGGATTGTGGTGCTACGGACGGACCAGCTGTCTAGGTGTGGAGATTTATTCTCACTGAGGAGGAGGAGGGGAATCCTGCTGATAGGCAGTGGCCAGGCCAGTGCAACCACTTGGTGATCTAGTGGGCCGCCCTGGGTGCCTGGTGGTGGGGGGCACAAAAAAACGCATTTTGGGGTGGTGGGGGTGTGGTGGTGTGCTGGGGCCGGGGGCTGGGAGGTGCGGGGAGGGCTGCCCACAGCAAGTAACAGGGGTGGGAGCGTGCAGGTGAACCGCTCCTGTCCCAGTTCACCTCTGCTCCGTCTTCTCCCCTGAGCACAACGCCCCGCTCTGATTCTCCTCCTCCCAGGCTTGCTGCACTAAACAGCTGATTGGCACCACAAGCCTGGGAGACGGGAGACGTGGCGAGCTCAGGGGAGAAGGTGGAGGGGAGGTGAGCTGGGGAGGGGAGCTGCTGCAGGGGGGGCTGCCCGGCTCGTCCCCATGGCCCCTGCCCCTGCACTCACTGCATGGTAAGTGGAGTGACCCAGCCCCAGCCCGGTCCACTGCCCTTGCTCCCAGCAACGCCGACGGCGAGTGCTGTGGGCGGTTCCCCTCCCAAGCTTGGGAGCCAGGGGAGCAGAGCAGGCTGGGGCCGCAGGTCTCTGTGGGGAAGCAGAGGGGGCTGGTCCCAGGCCATCGTGGGACCCGGGGGGCGGGCTACTTCCTGCAGGAAGTGGAGTGACCCAGCCCCAGCCTGCTCTGCTCCCCTGGCTCCCAGGCTTGTGTTGGTGTTGGCTGGATTTGTGCGGGTGTTTGTGTACATTAGCAATTGTGTGTGTGTGGCTGGATTCATGCATGTGTTTGTGTATGTTTGCAATTGTGTGTGTGTGCGCATACTCTGCTGCCCTCTGCCAGTGCAACAAGCATTTCTCTATATGTCACAGCCCCCATACCGTTGACCCCGATGGTGATTTCCCCATCTTAAAAGGGCTGGCTGGCCTGACTCTTCTCCCCTCTGCGGAGTGTGGCAGGGGCTGCAGCTCACCCCCTGTGGGGCAGGAGTGCCACGGTGTGGGGTGCTGGGCTCCAATGCACCTGGAGAGCAGCTCAGGTGAGGCTGAGCAGGGCGTGTGGTGTCTGTTCTGCATTGCCTGGTGCTGGGCCATTGCACAATCCCCAGCCACGCCACACACGTCCTGAGAGGGATTGGGGGGCCAAGCAGATGATCCAGCAGGAGGGGATCATTCTCATTGGTAGCTGTCCAGTGGCAGTGAGTTCCACAGGCCTCGGCACAGGCTGTGTTGGGCAGGAGGTCCTTGTGTTGGGAGCAGTGGGCGTGAACTGTGTGCAGTTGTGTCTCTGTGCAAGATTGCGAATATTCTGGTGTGTGTGTGTGTGTGTGATTGAGAGTGCGGCTGTGGGGTGTGATTGTTTCTCTCTGTGGGGGTTGGGCTAGCATGCCCCTCTGGGTGTGTTGTGTGTGAGTGTTCTTGGGATTGTGTGAGTCCCTTTGTGCGTCAATGTGTGTGTGTGTCACTTGCTGCAGGATACAAAATCCTGCAAAGCCACCACACACACAGAGCAGGGCTCAGCCCCACCAGCAGGGGGCAGCAGGGACACACACGTCTCTCCTGGGCCAGCGTGGACAATTTCCCATCACGACCCGGCACAGCGCTGGTGCCCCCACATGGGGGTGGGCAGTGACCAGGCAGGGGGGGGCAGGGACAGAGCTTTGGGGGTATGGGGGAGCAGGGGCAGGGACTGCGGGGGGCAGGGCAGGGCGTTGCGGGAAGGCCAAGTCTGTCTGCGGGTGTGGACAGCCGGGCTCACCCGGGAGGGGGCAGGGCCGGGGCAGCGGGAGCCGGGGGTGACACGCAGCCGGTGCCGAGGCCCGGCGGACCCACCCAGACCCGCTCACACCCAGATGCAGGGGTGGGTTACAGCCCCAGCGAACAAGGGGCCGGGAACATCCCACGGGGTGGACACAGGATCGAGTCCCCGGACAGAGCCAGACCCGCCCGGACCCGCCCCGCACAGACCTGCCCTGTGCTGGGGGTGGGGCATTTCGGCGGCCGGCGCTTCCCCCCGGCCCCCGCCCCCACCAGCCGCTTTGTGGGGGGGGGGGGGGGGAAGGGGTGAAGCGGCGCAGCACGTTCCTGCGTGGGCAGCATCACACCTTCAGAAGCCACGGTTGAGAAACGGGTAAGTGGTAAGTGGGTCGAGGCTGGGGCTGGGAGTGGGGCTGTTGCTTGCTGGGGAGAGAGGTGCAGACGGGGTAAGGGGGTCGAGGCCGAGCTGGGAGCCAGGGGCCCAGGCTGAGGGTGGGGTTGGGGACGAGCTGGGACAGAGTGGGGCTGAGCGCTGCTCCCTCCATGGGGGCTGGCTCAGGCCCTGAGGTGCCCCCATGAATGTTCCTCTGTGTCCCCCTAGGAGTCATGCCCCACATTTTGGGGACCACTGAACCCTACTCGCTAAGCAGGGGCTAGTGATGCCAAAGCCCAGGGAAGGGAGAACAAGTGCGGGGCCCCAGCACTGGAACCATGACCCCCCAGTACTGTCTGTGGCTCTGCCCCTTCCACACCTTCCACCCACGGCCCCATCCACTGTCACCTCTGTTCCACCTTCCCCACTGGCCCCACCCTGTCACTCCTTTACCCCTGCCCCGCTGTGGCCCCGAGACCAGAGATGCTCTGTGCCCCTGCTGCAGCCCCCGGGCCGTAGCAGGGAGTGGGAGCTCCTCCACTCCTGGGGCCGACATGGGGGAGAGTTTTCCAGGGGGCCCAGTTTGGCCAGGGCCCCTAGTCATGGGCCCCACTGCCCCCTGGGCGACGCAAGGTTTGGGGAGGCTGAGCCCCCCGAGCCTCCATTACGAGCCACCCAGGCTACCACTGCTCAGTGGGTGGCCAGTCTCCCTGGGTCTCTGCTGTTCGTGCTGGGGAGCCTGGCCGGCCTTAGGGGTGGGGCCCCCCGGCAGCCGCCCAGGGCTCCAGGGGTCAAAGGGCACCGTGTGCCAGTGCAAAGGTGCTCACTGCTCTCCCTGCCCCAGTGCTCCTCCGTGGCCCCACAGAGGGTGGGGGGAGCGAGGAGAAACACTATGTGCTCCATGCGTCCTGGTCACTTTCCCCAGCTGGGCTGTGCTGTGAGGGGAGCATCAGAAGCTGCTGCTCTCTGCCCTCCCCTAATACAGCCCGGCTGAGGAAAGTGACCTGGATGCAGGGAGCTCGGATGATGTCACTTCTCGCCCCTCCCCACGCCCTGCAGCCCCTCGGGGTGCCCGGAGGAGCAGCATCCCAGGGAGGAGCAGGCAGCAATGCCAGCGGCTCCATGTACACAGGTCAGTGTCCCCACATGGGTGCAGGAGGGGGTGCAGGGGTTAGGGATGAAGGGGGTGCAGCAGAGGGGCAATGGCTGGTGGCACAGGAGCAGGGGCGGCTCTAGGATTTGCGCCGCCCCAGTAGGGCGGCACGCCACGGGGGACGCTCTGGCGGTCGCCGGTCCCGCGGCTCTGGTACATCTCCTGCAGACGTGTCTGCAGAGGGTCCGCTGGTCCCGCGGCTCCGGTGGACCTCCCGCAGGCATGCCTGCGGATGCTCCACCAAAGCCACGGGACCGGGGGACCCTCCGCAGGCACGTCTGCAGGAGGTCCACCGGAGCCGCCTGCCGCCCTCCCACGGGATGCTGCCCCAAGCGCGCGCTTAGCGCGCTGGGGTCTGGAGTCGGCCCTGCACAGGAGGGGAGTGTGGGAGTTAAGGGCAAAGGCGACAGTGTAGGGGTTAGGGCACAGGAGGGGGCAGGAGTTAGGGGTGAAGGAGGCAGAAGGGTTGGGAGTGCAGGAGCTAGCTGTAAACAGGGAGGCGGATCGTCCGGGGCAATGGGGAAGTGCCAAAGTACAAGTTTTGCCCCGGGCACCATTTCCCCTAACGCTGGTCCTTGGTCACATTTCTTGCTGGGAGGGGGAGGGGAGAAGAGGCGTTTTCTCTCTGTTTCTTTCCTCTCCATTTCCTGCTCCTTCCTTCAATTCCAGAAACCTCCCTTGTGTTTCAGACTGTGCAGTGACGCCCTCCCCACCCCAGGCCTCTGGAGCCTTTGGAGCAGAAAGTTCCCAGGAGCTGAGGGTGTATCCAGGGGTGAGTAGCTGGCAGGAAGGAGCCCTAGCAGCTCTTCTGGGAGCGCAGGGGAGGAATGACTCCCCCCTCTCTAGATTCTCCCCATGGGGCTCTGGGGAGCAGGGAGGGTTGTGTGATAAATTCCATCCAACTCCCCCTTTGTTCCAAGCCGAGGGATGTCTCAGCTCTGCACGATCCCCTTGGCAGCACCAAACAAGGGATGTTTTCCACTGCCCAGGAGACACCAGCCAGAGACTGATGTGCTGGAAATATGTTGGGAAAAGGGACTGTCTGAATTGCCAAGGCAGGGAATGAACAATCTACAGTAACATCATTAACCACAGACACACTCTAGCCATGCTCCAGCCAGTAGGGAAAAGGGCAGGAATTCTTGCTGCTCAGCCATGGCCACATGTACAGAGCTGCACAACAGTGAGTGTGCTGGGAAGCTGGTCTGAGCAAACAATTGGAAATGACCCTTCAGTGAGAACAGAACCAGAGTGTAGAAAGATCCATGTGTTAAGTGGTTGTGCCTGAGGGCTTAGGGAGCTGGGCTATGACACCATAGGGGTTTTTCTGTGGAAGTTTGATTCTTGCCAGCTAGGTAGGCTGGTGTGTGGTGTCTCCATGGCTGTACTTTCAATGATGCAGATTTCTCTCTCCCATCGCTTTGTGGGCATCCTACTAGATTGCCAGCTGCCTTTCAACTGCAGTGTGGAGACTTTGCGTGTGTGGGGAGAGACAGTGAGTGTGTTGAGGTAGGTAGGAGCGGATCATTATTATCCCTACTTGAAAGAGGGAGGAGCTAAGGCTGAGAAAAGAGAATTGACTTGTCTTAGGTCACACAGCCAGCCCATGGCAGAGTTGGGAATAGGACCCAAGAGCTCTGATTTTCAAACTAACCATCACATCTTGAATTTCAGACATTGAATGACCTGAATAAAGTGCTCTCGGATGAGCTCCAGACCAACAACAGTGCACAGTAATTATTCAGCAAGTATTTGAGGAGAACTGCAATGTTAGAGAGAATCATGAACTGCTCAGAGACCATTAATGCAGCAAAGCAGCAAAATTCATCAAACATATGACTGGTTCTGACTTATTTCCTTGGTCTTAAAAGAGAACAACAAGGACCTGAGTCTCCTCCCTGTCAATAACCCCCTGCTCAGCCAATCAGGGTAGAGACTGAGGATGGGAGGCTGAGGGTTCTCACCAGAGAGCCCAAAGGATGGCCAGGTCACCAGTGGGGATCACTGCCCGAGCACTATTTCAGCCCCACATTTTTGGGTGGGCCTCCCACAATGGGAGCTGTCGAGCACTCCCCCGCAACACACACACACACACGCATGCACACACTGCTCCTGGTGTTGGGAGGAACACGTGAAAGGACAAAAGAAGCAAGAGACAAAGAGAAAGGAGGAAGGGATGGATGGAGGAAAAGGTGAAACAAAAAGGACAAACTCTAATGACCATAGTGATTCTAAAGGACAAAATCCCAGGTGCGGAATAAAATTCTGCCTCTTTAAGTGTGTATTTTCCATGCCTAAAATTCAACTGTCACTAGATGGATCAGACTGAACAGGTTTCAAACCTCAAGGAGGCTCTTACCTTCTAAACTGGGATGGCTGTTTTCTAGTAAAATCAGGAAAAGGAAAGGAGAAAACTCTAAAGAGGTTCCTCCTGGCGCACACGTACCTGAACCGGAATACTCTCTCTGTCCTCAAAGAGAGAACTGGAGAAGGAGACTTGCTGAAGCAAAGCCACAGGGTTCTCTGAGGTTTCCCTGGCCCCTCGCCCCTGCCCTGCCTGGCTGATGTCAGCATCTCTCTGTGAGGTCACCACCTCCCCACCACCTTTGACCAATAGTCTGAGGTCCTGCAAAAAGCCTTTGTGATGTCACTGCCACACCCCTCCCTTGCTGGGCTAATGTCCTGCCCTGGCCAGGCACTTTGGAGGATTGAGCTACTCCTGTGGATCACCCCACTCAAGAAGCGTTCGTTCTAGGCAGCAAGCCGGCTAGACAGGAAAACATCAGACACTTCTCCCAATGCTACACTCAGTTTTTCAGAAATTAGTCGACTTTATGGCCAGAAGAGACCATTAGAGCATCTAATCTGACCCCCTGCATATCACAGGCCTCCTATATGACACAATAGCTACTTTTGGGGCAAATACATTCTAGAAAGGCATCTAGTCTTCATTAAATGACATCAGGAGATGGCAAATCCATCACTTTCCTTGATAGCTTGTTCCTGTAGTGAATCATCCTGGCTGCTGAATATTTGTGTCTTATTTGTAATATGAATTTGTCTCTTTTCACCTTCCAGCCATTGGGTCTTGTTATACCTTTCTCTGCTATATTAAACAGCCCTTTCATACCCAATCTTTTCTCTCCATTAAGGCCTTTCAACACTTCAATGAAGTCACCTTTCAATCTTCTTTTGATAAGCAAAACAGGTTGAGCTCGTTCAATAGCTCAGTAGAAGGCATTTTTCTCCAGCCCTCAGAACATTTGTTGGCTCTTTCGTTATCAGACTTCTCAACTGCAGCTGGATGTGGTTCTTGTTCTTCTGCACAGCACAGCTCCTGGAGAGGAGGGATCTGCAAATGTACATTCGTATGATACCTTTGTTTAATTGATGAAAACATAAACTGGACACTTAAAGGATTGGAACTGATTTCAGCTGATGGACAGCTTCGCTAGGTTTTTATGCATTTGAACAGCAAAATGTTGAGTATTTACATTCATATCAAGCACCCCCGTATAGAGGAGCTCCTGAACATAATGGAGAATGGAAATGAAAATGTTTTCCTTTTTTAAAAAAAAGAAAAAAGGTTATAAGAGAACACAGGAGTTTGACCAAGTACCACTGTGAGCAGCAAGAAGCACTCTATCACTGAGCTATACCCCCGTGACAACAGGAATATAGAATTGTGATCTCCAGTGTCGAAGAAAAACTCAGTTCTCGCTTTTTTGTTTGGGTGCAGCAAAATTAAATACTTTATTATTTCTCCAGTAATTACCATGGAGGGAGAGAGTGCCATAGGACACAGGGTCCTGGACAGGTCTCTCAACTGGTAAACAATCACAGCAAGCCTTTATACCTTTTACAGACAATTTCTAACAATAATACAGACAGTAAAAAGCAACAACTACATTTTGTTTATACATAGCAAAAAGGCTTATCTTATTTGTCTCAATCCTAAGAAAAGCAAGCCTGCATTTTGGTTAGTGATTGCAAGGTCATAATAACTTTGTACACAGTTTCTGTCCTGTCGCCTCACACTATCTTTGCTCCTACAAGTCTTACGTCATTAAGGTTACAGTATGGCCTGACTCTTGCTAACTAACATTCATTAAGATCTCTTCAAATCCTTGTTAATTATTTACTGGCTTCCACACTCCCCCCTTTTGTACTTCTAGTACAACAAACAATTTCAAATCTCAATTCGCATGAAACCATGGACTTCAGATTCTACAGCAAACATGTCAACCGTCAGGGGACGTAATGACAATGCATGATTAGCATGAACATGAAAGGTATTGCTATTCTTACATTATTTACAACAACAACAACAATAATATAATCCTAAATTAACTAACAACACTACAAATAATAACAATCCTATAGGAACAATATAATGGGGCTGTTGTACAATCGTGAACACAAAGCACAAAACATCATACCTAGTACATAAAGTAAACACTCTATAAGCTGTATGAAAGGCATTCCTTCCAGCTTGATATATATTCTAAAGCATGGGAATTTGCCCTTGCAATTCAGAGATTCTTTGAACCTTTGGTAACAATGAAAGCAAATTTTGAAACCGATCAGGTACTATTCTAGTCCAATTAAAATATACCTGAAATCTAAGAGCTACATGTAACATTCTATCTGCAGGCCAGGAAATAATAGGATTGCCTGCAGCAGTGGTAAGATCAATATGTATATCTTGTAAAGTGGTGGCATTAACGCACACACAGCTATCATTAGCTCGAAAAAAATGGGTGTCCCGTCAGGGTAGTTCCTTGACCTCCACCCTCTCAACAAATATTGTCATAAACAGTGACAACTTCCCCTAGCTTCAGTTTATAGATACACTGAGCTGTGGTGGTTCTAACGGCCAAAATGTCCATTGACTCTCTATTCTTATCCAAAATGTCAGGTGTCATTCTAGGGGTACTGTCTAGAAATCAGTTGGAGATACCAGGTGGTCTAATTTCCCCAGATGTCTCGGTAAACAATTACAGTCCCACAGGCATCCTCCCCATGGACCCAGCAGGATTCGGTATGTGGGAGCCCACACCCACCCTAACCGGTCCATATGCTTGGAAGGAGCACTGTGAATGTCCACACTTCCATCCAGAAAGTGTCCAAGTATGTCTTCATGACCACAGATCAGATGGTACTCCTGACGTCTGTAAGGGCAGTGGGCCAAGTCTAGTCTAGATCCCACTGCAATGCCTTCCCAGCCTCAGTGATATTCAATACCATCTCTGTCAGTAACTTCTGGGTCATAGAACTAAGGGTGGAAATGACATGTAACTCACCAACTCCAGCCTGTACTGAAGATAGCTGAGCTTCAAAAATAAGACTAGTGGCCTTTTCTAGTTGCCCCAATTTCTTATCACGTTCTTGGCCTGGAAGAGTAGTCCAAATGGCTACTACACTATTGGCCCCAGCCCACAGGGATCTGGTCAATTCCCTTTTTGTCCAGAGGAAATAACCCAGGCCTTTTTGTTGTGCTAATCTAATGGTAGCCCCTTGTGAGCAATCTGGGTATGTAGAAAACTGGATAAGGGCAATGTCAGGTAAAATCCAACTAGGAGGGCAATACATACTGAAGGATTTATCCAAAACACAGGGCGCAGCCTGTAGAATAAACCCCAAAATCCAATTAATACCACAGTCCCAAGCATGGGTCCCACAAATTTCCTCCTGCCAGTGTACAATTCTTTGTTTCTTCACCAGGGTCAGTTCTCAATGTCCTTTTCAGTCAGGAATTCCTGGACTTTGGCAATGTCAGTGGAGTGAGTGTGTCTCCTTCTTTCCCAAAACAATCGAGGTTTAGCATCCTACAGGGGAGAGGTTTCCAGCACATATCACCCTGTAATAGCTGTGCTTTTTTCTAGAAAAGTCTAAAGGCACAGTTGGTCTGTCAGGGGACAAGGGAGCTTTTTCCCTGCTGTCCAGAAGCACAGTAGAACTAGAAGAAAGAATAGGCTAATCATCAATAGGAAAATTCTTCTGATGTGGAGGGGTCTTTTTGCAGTGAGAATCCTGGGTCCAAGCAGTCAGTCTGTGGCACTTCACAGCGGTGTCGGTAGTCAGCAGGACTTGGAAAGGGCCTTTCCAGCATGGAGCCAAGGCAGTCTTTCGCTGATGGATCTTTATGTAGACCCAGGCTCCTGGTTCCAACGAGAGGCAAGGTTGCACAGGATCCTTTGGTAGTGCGTCCATCACCTGTGCATAAAAAGACTTAACACATTTCATTAGTGCCTGACAATATTTAAGCATTATGTTATCCAGCAAA
The DNA here is from genome assembly GCF_016161935.1 of Mauremys reevesii. NCBI lineage: Eukaryota > Metazoa > Chordata > Testudines > Geoemydidae > Mauremys > Mauremys reevesii. The sequence continues at coordinate 3,087,726 of NC_052645.1, read as the reverse complement.
TGAATGTCCATCTGAGCTGGGGTTAGTGGGGATGCAGTTGGTAGTCACATTGGGCGTCCTGTCAAAATTTCATGAGGGCTGAGTCCAGTCGTTCGATTGGGAATGGCTCTCATACACCTCAGTGCCAAAAGAAGGGCATCCGGCCACCTTAAGTTCGTTTCAGCACAAATCTGGGCCAGTTTATTCGTTAAAATCCCGTTCTGGCGTTCCACTGTCCCAACTGTGGGTGGTGAGGGCAGTGAGTTGCACATAACTCCTTTACAATCTGTCCAGTAAAAATGAATTCCACGATCACTGTTGATACCCACAGGGATGGCAAAACGTGGCACAAAATCTTTAAGCAAAATGTCACAACAGTCCTGACACCTGCTTTCCTGCAGGGAAAAGCTTTAACCCAATTGGTAAATACATCAACTAAAACAAATACATATCCATAACCACAACATGTAGACATCGAAATAAAATCAATCTGAATATTCACAAAAGTTCCCCAAGGAGGAGAGTGGGCTGGCCGCTGCACACCAATCTCGTGTAACTGTAGCAACCATTTCCCCCCCCCCCTTCCCTTGGTAGGCAGCCAAGCAGTGTCCTTGACTGGGGCCAGCGCATGTTAGCCATTCTCTTTTTTCTCCCTTCTTTGCGTTTTTTTTCTTTTCTTTTTTTTTTCGTTAACATACAAAGAAAACTGTTACCCTTTACTCATACACCTTCTTTTATACCATGAACACATAAACATTACTGTTATACAGTACATTAGTCTTATTAATCAAGTATGCCACATATACCCTTTCTCTAAAATAACCTTATTACAGAACTTTGGAAGAACAAGCCAGGACAAGCACACCCACTTTGAGAAGTTCACTTAATATAACTTCTAGTCCAATAGCTATCCACCATCCCCAGCCCTCTGGCTAAAAGTCTGAGGTAGCCAGAAGGATCCCTCGTACAATATGGGGAGTGGGTTAACTTTTCATGTCCTTGCTTCCAAAGACTGTCAGTATGCAAATTTTAACAACAATTCTCAATTAAAAGATTTGGCCAATGTAGTTTCTTTCTCTTACTTAAGAAAATGTATTAGACTTCAGTATATCACATTTTTCTGATGTAACCAAACACTTTGTATTCTAAGTTGAACAAAACAAGTATCTGCATCTCAATCCAACATTTCCGCTTGATATCAAATCAGACCATCTCATGAAAATATTAAACACAACAATTTTTTTTTAGCCACGAGACAAAACACCACAAAACAGAACATAGAACACACAACATAATTTTTTTTTACTGTGCCAGTAAATCAAGGTACGTTGAATGCTGTGCAGCTGGCATTAGTTTTCTTTGATTATCTGAAAGACAAAAACAGAGGTCCACCCCGTCTGGGCAATTAAATACTTAAAATATACAAATACTCTTGTTGATTCTAGGCAAAACAGAGGAATTAGCCCATATTTTCTCGTATGTGCTTCTTAGACAGCCCTGGTTCAGCGGCCTCTACCTTATCAGTTAGTTAATTTGCATTAACACAGATGCTCTCCGGCTTGCCTTTTTTTTTTTTACTGTTAACTCCTGCTTTTAAACACTGAAAGAAAACATCCCCACGTATAGTGCCTGTAGGGTCTAATAAAATGTCATTACATAGCACTGTATACATTCTTCAACTGATTTAACAAAATTGTTCATAGCCAAATGATTGCAATCTAATAAGTTCTTTGCCTGAATTCATTCACAAACATTTCATAGACACCAAAAACTGTTCTCTTAAAAATCACTTGCTTTTCCCTTCCAACAGCCACTTTTATCAACTTAAATCACCATTCCAAATATCCTCTTGAGTATTTGAAATGCTCATGCTTATATTCACTTACTCCTTCTTTCCACTACACCCTCAAAAGTTTCCAACCTGTTTTCCAATCACGCTGTCTGTTGCCCTCCCGCTTGGGCCCGATCCTTTTTTCCTCACTGAATCGTCCCGTCCATGGACACTAGCTTGTTCCACAACCAGTTCTTAGCTAGGAGGGTGGGCTACTCAACTAGCCCCCACCCTTCTGGTCTTGTCCCCAAAACATTTCTACTCACAAGACTACCTGAGTCCTTCCTAGTAAGACTTGCCACCTGGGCAAAAATACATGGCCATTCACTTAACACATAATCCAAACCCCTTTGGGGGTCTACCCAGAGACCCACCCATTTGTCTGCTGACACTTAAACAGAAAAGAAAATTACACAGAGAGCAAAGAAAATTACAGTCTAAGCCAAATTTTTCTACTTCTATTACATTGTCCGCTACAGGGGGGGGGGGGACTGTAAAATTTCAGGACAACCTCAGAGCTTCATCGCACACATGGCTTCCACCCTGAGGAATTACGAACGAGAAGTTCAGTTCCGCTCACACACCTAACGCCCAAATGAACAGAGCAGAAAAACATCAGTAACCGGTTAAACAAAACAGAGCCAAAGCTAAATAGTGCACCAAAACCAAATAGTGTTTCCTTATTCTATGAGAGCTCACCTATAATCATGCTATTCTTAACACAAAACACCAACAGTACCAAACAAAGCAAACATAAACTAACAAGGGTAAAACAGATAGATGGTGTAAATTCTACAGTGCTTTCCAATTCTCTATTGCTCACCAAACTGTGACAAATTCCTGTTACTAATTTATCCCTCATGTCAGGTGATCAAACTGACAGAGCATACAATCAAATTTTAAAGCTTCATTAAAAATAATAAAACAACAATGGAGAGTATTGGGAATGCTCCCACATCACTCGGGAAAAATATGAATGCCCCAAGCCTTAAGCCACTTTAATACTTACACATATCCAGACTGGCATGTCTGTGTATAATGTTCAGAGAAGGGAAATAGGTGGACGGGAGATTATCCTGTATACAGCTTGTCCAGCATTTCCAACATGCTGCCACTCTTGGGATGGCTGTTCTTTTACACCCTGGAATCTCCTGCGGCGTCTCTTTCAGAGATTCCAGTTCAGGTCAGCTGCCTGTCCGGCTTCAGGGTTGCAAAAACTGTTGGATCTCACTGAACCGTTAAGCTTTGCAAATGCAATCTCAGTTTTGTAACTTATACTGCTTTTTGGTTTGCCTTTTTTTATTTTCCACAACCAGCTGGGGCTGAAGCAGTTACTTAGCACTTAGCATAGTCCGCACTAATTCATGACCTTGAACACAAAACAACTTCTCCTTTATCTCAGGGCTAAGCCGAATTTCAAATTAACCCGTTCCTAGACAAATTGCTCACACTGTGACAGAGGTTTTTCTTTGTGATTAAAGCTCCACTGAGATATATGATCTTATCTAGATTGAAGGTACCTTCTAATGGGCATTGTTTAAATGAATTTTCACGCGTATACAGATTCCAATCATTTAAATACCTGCAGTTTTAGGACCATAATGTATGTACATTTTCCACTCACACAGGAGAGACTCACAAGGAAAGGGAAGGGAAGATGGGTTCACACACTCCTAGACCCAGGCAGCTTCCTCGCCGGACTATGCCAGGCTGAGTCAGCCCACCGTGGGTCGGATCTCCTAAAGATCCACTAGTTACCGGGCTAGCCCGGTAACAGCCACTCACACTGGTGTACACACACACACACCAAGGCCTCTTTTTCTTCCTTTTTCTTTTTAACCCTTTTTCAACCTTTTTATCTTTTTTTTTTTTTTTTAAACCATGATGCATCTTTACCTGGTCCGGACCAATACCATGAGGTGGTATGACAACCCCTCTTGAGGCGGTAAAAACCCCTCAGCACCGGTGCATTCTAATGCATTTACCTATGCATTACCTTATGCATTTCCTTGGCCAACTCAGCAGTTCCCAGTACTGCTATAAACTAACCTTATTGGGGCCTCTCCCCAATACCACTTTGCATCTGATCCTGCTGCACAGTCAATAAGTTCAGATGGCGTGAGCCCAACAGAGACAGACGTCCTCACGGAAAGTCCTCCTCTGATACCCCAATAGAGATTTCAAAAGGTCTCATACCTCTCATGTGGCGCCATGGGGTTAGAAGGGGAATGATCCGTAGTAGTTGTCTGTGGGTCCGTGGGCGTTGCCATCCCGGACGAGCCCCCAAATTGTCGAAGAAAAACTCAGTTCTCGCTTTTTTGTTTGGGTGCAGCAAAATTAAATACTTTATTATTTCTCCAGTAATTACAATGGAGGGAGAGAGTGCCATAGGACACAGGGTCCTGGACAGGTCTCTCAACTGGTAAACAATCACAGCAAGCCTTTATACCTTTTACAGACAATTTCTAACAATAATACAGACAGTAAAAAGCAACAACTACATTTTGTTTATACATAGCAAAAAGGCTTATCTTATTTGTCTCAATCCTAAGAAAAGCAAGCCTGCATTTTGGTTAGTGATTGCAAGGTCATAATAACTTTGTACACAGTTCCTGTCCTGTCGCCTCGCACTATCTTTGCTCCTACAAGTCTTACGTCATTAAGGTTACAGTATGGCCTGACTCTTGCTAACTAACATTCATTAAGATCTCTTCAAATCCTTGTTAATTATTTACTGGCTTCCACACCAGGACTTTGCAGGATGGACCCTGCTTCATCGAGCTCCTTTGCCATTCCCAGACCACAGGTGGTTTTAAAAATGGGGTTTGATTAAACTTCTTAAATGTGGCAAACACCACACCTTGCGCACCCACTGATATAGCTTCTCCCACTGACATAGCTGCCACCTCTTGGGAAGTGGATTAACTACACCCACAGGAAAACTCTCTCCCCTCTGCCCCTCACCTGCCTAAGGCTCTGGGAGGGAGTTTGGGTGGGGGGAGGAAGTCTAGGGTGCAGGCCCTGGGCTGGGGCTGGGGATTGGGGTGCAGGCTCTGGAGGGAGTTTGGGTGCAGAAGGGGTGAGAGGTTGGGCTCTGGGAGGGAGTTTGGGTGGGGGAGGGGGTCTGGGCTGCAGGCTCTGGGATGGAGTTTGGGTGCAGGGTGCAGTCTGTGGGCTGGGGCTGGTGGATGGGGGAACTGGTGTTGGGGGGGGGTTGTGAGCTGTGGGAGGAAGATTGGGGGTAGGCAGGAGGGGGGTGTGGGAAGGGGTGGGGGTGCAGGCTCAGGAAGGGGGTCAGGGGTGTGGCGCTTACCTGGGGCTCCAAGGCAGGGCAGGCTGGGGGGCCTCCATGTGTTGCTGCCCCCAGGCATCACCCCCACAGTGTCCCATTGGCTGCAGGGGCTCGGGACAGGGGCAGCGCGTGGAGGCACAGACCCACCCCACCCTGCCATGCGGAGGGGCCGGCAGTCACTGGAGTGAGCAGGCAGATGACTGGAAGGGTTTTCCAATCCCTGTAATAGCTACATGAACAGAACAATTCTTCCTTTTCTTTAGCACTATCTAACCAGGGCTTAGGTCACCTTAACTCTATGGGTTGGGGGTGGGTTTCACACTCTAAGAGACGTCACACTGCCAGTTCAGTGCCCAGTGTACACCAGCCCTTAGATCCCTCTTGGCATTTCAATGTAGGCACTGACCTGTGAGAGGAAAACATCAGCTCACAAACACAGAGACTGAATTCCCCACATTTAATCTCGCTGCACTTTCCAGAAAGTCACAAAATTCAATTCATTCTTGCTAGGACAGAGAAAAAATAAGTGACATTAAGTTTTTGGCTTGATTAAATAAAATTAAGTGTTTAATCAATATAGTAAAAAAATCTGTCTTGATTCCTCTAACTACCACCACAGCGTGAAATAGGAACAGAGACAAAGCTTGTCAGTGACGACTAATTTCGCAAATGATCTTCCCATTATTAATTTCCACGCTGCCCCCACTGGAGGTCTGGGCATCTCCAGTGTCATTGCTCTGCATTCACCTTCCCCTTAGAATTGTTCTCAGACATTCGCCTTCCTCTGCAGCATGGGGCTCGGGTCACTTGCTGGAGGATTCCCTGCACCTTGAGGTCTTTAAGCCACGATTTGAGGACTTCAATAACTCAGACATAGGTTAGGGGTTTGTTACAGGAGTGGGTGGGTGAGATTCTGTGGCCTGCATTGTGCAGGAGGTCAGACTAGATGATCATAAGTCTATGAATCTATTTATCTTTTCCCAAATTTGGAAAATTGTGCAGTTCAGAATGTGAATAGTGACCCCGTCTCCTTCCTGCACCTGCTCTACATTGCTCCACAGCAGCTTCTCCCCATGCAGAGTCACCCCAGCACGGCAGTGCAGCCGCCCAGGGTTCAGCAGGGACGCCTGGCAAGGACCGTGGGTGCAGCTAACAGCCCGGTGTGCCTGGCCGTGAGGCAGCTGTAAAAAAGCAACCTCCCTCCCCCCAAGAAGTACAGAGACTGAATTCCCCAACTTTAACATCATGACCCTGTGTAGAAAGCCACACGTGTCAGTTGTATTTTCACAGGGAGATGCAAAAATCAAGTGACACCAATTTTTAAGTCAAGGAGATAGTTATTAACCTCACAAAAATACACTAAAGATCCCTCAACATAACACCTGAAGGTGAAATATGACCAGAGACAAACCTTGTCAGCAAAGGCTCATTTCCCAAACGATCCTCAAAATGTTACTAATTCCCACCCCTCCTCCACAGGAGCTCTGTGCAGTGTCACTGTTCTGCAGGCAGCTTCCCATTCAATGCTGTTGTGGGACATTCCCAGGCCTGCAAATGTACCAACGACAGAATTTGAAGAGCAAACCTGGCTCCTCGCCCCAGGCGGGATTTGAGTGTTTTGTCCCTGTCACTTAGTCTTTGTCAATAGTACAGATGCCAGGGGCAGGACTCCAGGCTCTGCTTGAGGGATCCTGGCACAGGGGCTGGGGAGAAAGGATTGTAGATTCTCACCTGACCTCTGGAGAGGAGGTAATAATTGAAGGGGGCATTTTGACTCCTCCTCCTCAGTGTCCCAGGGCTGGAATTCTGGAATATATGTATTCTGTCTGCAAACACCCTCCCCGTCCCCGGGGCGGGCTGCAGCGCTTCGCTGGGGCTGTCTCCAGTGGCTGAAGTTGCCTCCATCTCTACTTTACCGGGGGGGTGTGGGGGAGACACAGAGAGGAGCTGGTCGCCGGGGGTGAAAGCCAAATTCGGGGGCGGGGAAAGAAGGACTGTTTGGAAAGGTGGGTTTTTGCGAGGATGGGAGGTCATTCTTGTATTGGACCAGCTTCCGGTGGGAGAGAGCGAGAGAGAAGCAAAATGTAAGCTGTGCTCTTTCCCCAGCAGCAGGTGGGCCACGCCGTCTCTCTGCTGGCCTGGCTTCCCGGACGGGACCCGGCTACCACTACAGGGCAGGCAAGAGTGGCGGCCCGGGCGGGCAGGGGCGGGGCCCGAGCGGAGGCGGAGCCGCGTGAGCGGGTATGCAGATCTGTGTGCGAGCAGAGCATTGTGGGAGCGGACGCAGGCTGCCAGGCAGGGCCCGACTTTGGCACCGGGAGCTCGGCGTGGAGAAGGGAGGGCTCCGGGGACGCGTCGGGGCAGCTGTCGGCAGTGGGGGCGGTGTGGGCGAGGCGGTGGTCGGTCCGCCCCGTGTGTTATAAGTGCAGGGCGAGCGAGGGCAGGCGGTGGCCAGGCAGCAGGAACTCATACTTACCTGGCAGGGGAAATACCATGATCACAAAGCAGCAAAGAATCCTGTGGCACCTTATAGACTAACAGAAGTTTTGCAGCATGAGCTTTCGTGGGTGAATACCCACTTCTTCGGATGCAAGCAGTGGAAATTTCCAGGGCAGGTGTATATATAAGGAAGCAAGCTAGAGATAAAGAGGTTAGATCAATCAGGGAGGATGAGGCCCTGTTCCAGCAGCTGAGCTGTGAAAACCAAGGGAGGATAAACTGGTTCTGCAATTGGCAAGCCATTCACAGTCTTTGTTTAGTCCTGAGCTGATGGTGTTAAATTTACAGATGAACTGGAGCTCAGCAGTTTCTCTTTGAAGTTTGGTCCTAAAGTTTTTTGCTGCAGGATGGCCGCCTTAAAATCTGCTATTGTGTGGCCAGGAGGTTGAAGCGTTCTCCTACAGGTTTTTGTATATTGCCATTCCTAATGTCTGATTTGTGTCCATTTATCCTTTTCCTTAGAGACTGTCCAGTTTGGCCTATGTACATAGCAGAGGGGCATTGCTGGCATATGATGGTATATATTACATTGGTGGACGTGCAGGTGAATGAACCGGTGATGGTGTGGCTGATCTGGTTAGGTCCTGTGATGGTGTTGCTGGTGTAGATATGTGGGCAGAGTTGGCATCGAGGTTTGTTGCATGGGTTGGTTCCTGAGCTAGAGTTACTATGGTGCGGTGTGCAGTTGCTGGTGAGAATATGCTTCAGGTTGGCAGGTTGTCTGTGGGCGAGGACTGGCCTGCCACCCAAGGCCTGTGAAAGTGTGGGATCATTGTCCAGGATGGGTTGTAGATCCCTGATGATGCGTTGGAGGGGTTTGAGCTGGGGACTGTATGTGATGGCCAGTGGAGTCCTGTTGGTTTCTTTCTTGGGTTTGTCTTGCAGTAGGAGGCTTTTGGGTACACATCTGGCTCTGTTGATCTGTTTCCTTATTTCCTCGTGTGGGTACTGTAGTCTTGAGAATGCTTGGTGGAGATTTTCTAGGTGTTGGTCTCTGTCTGCGGGGTTAGAGCAGATACGGTTGTACCTCAGTGCTTGGCTGTAGACAATGGATCTTGTGGTGTGCCCAGGATGGAAGCTGGAGGCATGAAGGTAGGCATAGCGGTCGGTAGGTTTTTGGTATAGGGTGGTGTTAATGTGACCACCACTTATTTGCACCGTGGTGTCTAGGAAGTGGACCTCCCGTGTAGATAGGTCCAGGCTGAGGTTGATGGAGGGGTGGAAGCTGTTGAAATCATGGTGGAATTTTTCCAGAGTCTCCTTCCCATGGGTCCAGATGATGAAGATGTCATCAATGTAGCGTAGGTAGAGAAGGGGCGTGAGTGGACGGGAGCTGAGGAATCATTGTTCCAGGTCGGCCATAAAAATATTGGCATATTGTGGGGCCATGCGGGTGCTCATAGCGGTGCCACTGATCTGGAGATATATATTGCCATTAAATTTGAAATAGTTGTGTGTGAGGATAAAGGCACAGAGCTCAGCAACCAGTTGTGCTGTGGCATCATCAGGGATACTGTTCCTGACAGCTTGTATTCCATCAGTGTGGGGGATGTTTGTGTAGAGAGCCTCTACATCCATAGTGGCTAGGATGGTGTTTTCTGGAAGGTCACCAATGCATTGTAGTTTCCTCAGGAAATCAGTGGTGTCACGGAGATAGCTGGGAGTGCTGGTAACATAGGGTCTGAGTAGAGAGTCCACATATCCAGACAGTCCTTCAGTGAGAGTTCCAATGCCAGAGATGATGGGGCATCCAGGATTTCCGGGTTTGTGGATCTTGGGTAATAGATAGAATAACCCTGGTCGGGGTTCTAAGGGTATGTTGATTTGTTCCGGTGTTAGTGTAGGGAGTGTCCTGAGTAGATGGTGCAGTTTCTTAGTGTATTCCTCAGTGGGATCTAAGGGAAGTAGCCTGTAAAATTTGGTATTGGAGAGTTGTCTGGCGGCCTCCTTTTGGTAGTCAGACCTGTTCATGATGACAACAGCACCTCCTTTATCAACCTCTTTGATTATAATGTCAGGATGGTTTCTGAGGCTGTGGATGGCATTGCGTTCTGCACGACTTAGGTTGTGAGGCAAGCAATGTTGTTTTTCCACAATTTCTGCCTGTGTACTTCGGCTGAAGCATTCAATGTATAGGTCCAGACTGTCATTTTGACCCTCAGGAGGAGTCCCTGTGGAGTTCTTCTTCTTGTGCTGTTGGTGGGAGGGTAACTGTTTATCAGTGCGCTGTTCAGTGTTGTCCTGGAAGTATTCTTTGAGTCGGAGACGGCGAAAGTAGGCTTCCAGATCGCCGCAGAACTGTATCATGTTGGTGGGGGTGGCAGGGCAGAAAGAGAGTCCCCGAGATAGGACAGACTGTTCTTCTGGGCTGAGTGTGTGGCTGGATAGATTGACGATATTGCTCGGTGGGTTAGGGGTATCACGGTTGTGGCCCCATGTGGCAGGTAGGAGTTTAGACAGCTTACAGTCCTTTTTCCTTTTTAGAGAGGTGAAGTGAGTGATGTAGATCTCCTGTCTTATTTTAGTGAAGTCCGTTTGTATGGAAGTTTGGTTATTGATGATCACAAAGGTGGTTTTCCCAGGGTGAGGCTCATCCATTGCACTGTGGGTGTGCTGACCCCTGCGATTTCCCCAAATGCGGGAAACTCAACTGCATAGTTTGTGGTAGTGGGGGACTGCGTTCGCGCTCTCCCCTGGTGATTGGTTTGAACAACAGAAAACCGACAGTGGGCTGCTTAGGCTTAGTGCACCGCAAAGCAGACTCTCGGGAAAGCAGTTGTCAGTCTGGGTCTTTGGGAGTGCTCTTTTCTACAGGCCCTGTACTTCTAGGTATCTTTGTCACACATTCCTCCTTGTAAGCAAAGCTCAGCTCTGGAACTTTACTTGGGTCTCTCTGTGTTCTTGGCTTTCCCTGGTCTTTTGCAGCTGATCTGCTCTCTAGTCTGCTTTTGGGGGGGCTTGGACCGGTGCCTTCTTTGGCTCTAAGGGGAGCTGCCTGCCTGCTCTGCTTCTTTCCCTGCTTGTAGCTTCTTGCCCGGCCCTTCTTCTCGGGCTCTTCCTCCTTTGACGGGAGGACGGCCTGTCCAAAACGCCTGTCCCACCTGGTCTCCTCGTCCAACAGGCAGCCTCGCCCCCTGCCCTGGGGCCGCTTTGGCTTTTGCTGTCTGTTCCTGTCTCTTGGTGGCCACCCTGTCTGTGCTACGGAGACTAGGCTGTCACAACCCCATGCTGGAGGAGGGCTTTCCGTCGCTTGAGGCCCACCCACCGCCTCCCCGAATGCCCTTAGCTACGCTGCGGGTTAGGGCGGCGTGGCTGTGTCGCCCAGGAGCGGGTTTTCCCTTTTGCACACCTCTGACGGACGGAGCTGTTTTGACTTAACTGTTCAGCATGCACCGACCCTCGGGCCTGGGCTGCACGGGGAACGTAAATCGGCGCGGCTACATCAGTCCGCGCCTTGGTCGGAAGAATTCTTCCGTCGACCTAGCTCCTGCCTTTCGGGGAGGTGGATGGCCGGCACCAACGAGGAAAACCCTCTCCAGGACCCTTCTCCGGGAACAGGGCCCTTCCGTTTGGGGAGATTATGCTGCTTTAAAAAAGAGAAATTGTTTAACTGCCTTTCTCTGAGGCAAGGTTGACTTTGTATTGCTTCCCTCGTGGCTCCTTTTAGCAGTTGTGTTCTGAAATCTTTAGGGTTTGAATTCATTTATGATGAAATCTTGCTGTAACTTTATTCTAATTTTCAATGAGTAACTAGACCTGAGCTGTTTGGTGTGTTAGTGGAGGATTTTTTAAAAACCTGGGATTCCACTTTCGGCTGCCTTTCCATTCCATTTCCTCTGAAAGCCATCGAAAGCCTCCACTTCCCACATAACTCTCTCAAACCTGCAGTCATCAGGCATACAGAAGATGCTTACAGTTTCACTCCATACGAGTCCAGTTCCTCGCTGTTTCCTGTCTAACCACTGCACACATATCGTATCCCCTCCCTACCCGGAGCTGCTTCCTGGCTTTTGCGCTCAGGACAGGAAAACGAGAATGGAGAGGTAAGCTGTGCAGGGAACTCTTCCTCAGCTCGCACTCCACCCCCCAAGGGCCTTTCGAGGTCTTCTACGGACTTCAGGTTTCATTTGATTTCCAAGGTTTATGGGCTCATTAATTAGCCATCTCTCCTAATGCAGGGATCCTATGGGTCAGACCAAAGATCGATGGCCCAAAAGAGCTAAGAAACAGAAATAAAGGTGAGCGCTAGGCGTTACATTCAGATGAGCATCCAGAATCTGACTGTGCCCTGGCAAGTTCAACACTGCCGAAAAGAAGGAGCTCGTCAGGTCCCTCTGCTAGCACCCAAATCTGGTGGCTAGTCAGTCTGCTGGGAAATAAGGAAAAGGAAATGAATTAAAGGAGTCAGGCAATAACAAGGAAATGAAGAGGTTTGTCGAACGGGTTCTGTCTGATTGACTGTCTTCCCAGCTACCCATCAAAGTTAAAGACCTAGCCCAGTATCCTGTCTGCTGACAGCAGCCAATGCCAGGTGCCCCAGAGGGAATGAACAGAACAGGGAATCATCAAGTGCTCCATCCCCTGTCGCCCATGCCCCGCTTCTGGCAAACAGGGATACCTAGCTAGGGATACCGCTGGCAAAGCGCCATAGATGGACCTATCCTCCATTAATTTATCTAGTGCTTTTTTGAACCCTGTTATAGTCTTGGCCTTCACGACATCCTCTGGCAAAGAGTTCCACAGGTTGGCTGTGTGGTGCGTGAAGAAAGACTTCCTTTTGTTTGTTTTAAAGCTGCTGCCTATTAATTTGGTTTGGTGACCCCTGGTTCGTGTGTTATGAGAAGGAGTATATAACTCTGCCTTATTTACTTGGTCCACGCCAGTCATAGATTTACAGACCTCCCTCGTATCCCCCTTTAGTCGTCTATTTTCCAAGATGAAAAGTCCCAATCTTATGAATCTCTTCTTAGATGGAAGCTGGTCCACATCCCCTCATCATCTTTGTTGTCCGTTTCTGAATCTTTCCCATTCCCATATATCTTTTTTGAGATTGGGGCTACCGCATCAGCATGCAGTATTCAAGATGTGGGCATTCCATGGATTGATATTGAGGCAATATGATAGTTTCTGTCTTATTACCTGTTCCTTTCTTAATGATTCCCAATGCTCCGCTGCACATTGAGTGGATGTTTTCAGAGAACTATCCACAACGACTTCCAGATCTCTTTCTCGCGTGGTAACAGCTAATTTAGACCCCATCGTTTTATAGGGATAGTTGGGATTATGTTTGCCAATGTGCATTACTTTGCACTTATGAGCACCGACGTTCATCTGCCATTCGGTTGTCCCGTCACCCAGTTTTGTGAGATCTCTTTGTGGCTCTTGGTAGTCTGCCTGGGACTTAACTCTCTTGAGCAATTTTGTATCATCTGCAAATTTTGCCGCCTCACTGATTAGCCCTTTCCCCAGATCATTTATGAATAAGTTGAACAGTACTGCTCCCAGTACAGACACCCGGGGATAAGAGAGGGAAGATCCTCTTCTGACACTGGCAGACCAGGTGCCAGCTCATGCCAAGGCCCCTAGGCCTTACTGAAAAGTGACAAACGCATGGCTGGAAACTAGTCTTGCTCACCTGTTTGTTAGTGTCGTTAAAACAGGCATTAGCTTTATAAAAACGTGTTTAGAGTTTATGACAAGCTCGTGAGTTGCTGCATGCATTATTCTCACCTATAATAGCCGTAGCCCATGTTGTAAGGTGATATATAAGCGTTGGCACTAAAGCTGTAAAAAACCCCTTGCCGCCACCACGCCACCAGTCAGGAGAGAAGCATTACCAAGTGTGAAATGCCAGTTTACCAGAAGAGGCGTCATCTCCTTTCCAACAAGAGAAGGCCCTGACTGAGACATCAGGCAAGCCACTGTGGATCATCCGTGGACAAAAGACTTGGCTGATTGCTCCTCCTCACACACCTCCGAGGAGGCAGAGCCCTGCACAAACACTTGCCCCCATCAGCTTGAGCTCTGGGGGAATGGAATAAAAATCCCTGTCAGGAAGAAACTGTTGTTCCCCCCTCCCCACGATGCTGCTTGGACTTCAGGGAGATGGCACACCTTCTAAGCAGCAGCAAGGGATCCTGGCTGTTTGGCTAGGGTTAGCCCTAAAGGACATACAGCGCTTGCGTGTTACAGCAGCTTCTACTACCCCTGGGTGGCAAGATAGAGTCAGGGTGCCCAAGGGGTCTGTCTGTGACTCCATGTTAAGGCTGTTCTAGTGCCTGAGGAGTTCACACTTGATACTTGGTGGGTGAAATTAAAGTGAGGAGCCCCGCTGCCTGCCAGCCCCAGGCGCCGGGGGCTGCTGCTCTCTGGGGCTCTGGCCACACTAGAAAGGTAAGTTTCTAGCTTGCCTGGTTCAGAAAACCAGAAGGGAAAGAAAGAGAACCCACATTACATTTTTAAAAAAAAGAATCCTCCTGATTTGTAAGCCACTGTCATGATTTGGGGGATTTTCCAATAGCGAGGATGACAACAATGAGAAGCTAAGGGTTATTATGTAGCATTTAGATTACAGTAGGCCTGGGCGGGGGAAATCAGGATTGGGGCCCCTGTGTGCTGGGTGCAGCACGACACCTAGTGCCTTGTCTTGATCTTACGAACCAAGATACATAGAACGTAGGCCGGGTGGGGAGAAGTCTGTGTAACTCATGCAGTTGTGGATATACACGTGACCTCAAATATTACCAACCGCCCCACCCCCCAAAAATACAAAAAAAAAAAAAACAAAAAAATCCCATCTCCCCAACAGACCCAGAATCTGGAAAGCATTTGTCCCTCATACTGTTGAAAAGACTCACAGCAGAAAGAAGGAGTCCAGCTTCTTAAATAACTCTCTAGCAAGACAAAGAAGAACCTCTCACATCTATAGACTCACAAAACACTTCCAAGAAACTGTAAAGAAAGAAAAACACCCAGATTTTTCTGCTACTTCAAAAAACATTTGCTTTAAAGAAAGTATCACAGTTCAACTCTTTTCTGCTTTTCTAACCAGAAGGTTCTCCTCTAAAGGAGATACACCGATCCTGGAAGCACTGCAATACCAGATCAATGCATAGGGCAGACAAAGCAAGCTTCTGTTCTAACCCCCCCTGCTTCAAAAATCAAGTTAATATACAGTCCTCACATCAAGGATGTATCAGAGATTAAACTGATAAGAACAGACACAACACTTTGATCTGAGCTCCAAGGAGCCCAAAAACAATACTCACATTCTGCTATGCACGCACACCCCTGCGCCCACCCATTTCGACCTCACCAGGACGAGCTCCCAGAACCGCAACAACCACCACAACTCGGGAACTCTACCTGAGAATCACTTCCCCAAAATGACTCCAGTGGAAGACTTCGAAGCAAGAACCCTTAACACACAATTCTGTTCAAAGACAGACAAGTCTTGCAGATGCCTTCCTCTCCCTAGTTTCCCCTCTATACTCCTAATTTCCATAAAGCCACCCACTGACCTGGACTACCAATCTCTCACGGTTAACTCTTACAGCAAAACAGGGTAAAGAAAGCCTATGCAGGTGCTATTCCACAGCCCCGAGGCTCTTTTCTGCTCCTTCCCACAGAACTAGCTCAAACAGACAGTCAATTGCATCACAGCAATTCCTTGCCATTTGGGGCATTGGTGCCCCATAGTCCCTCTGAGGTGATCGGCTGGTTCCTTCTGGCCTGAAACGCTAGGAATCTGACTCAAAGGGCCACAGCCTTCCTCTTCTTCTGCGCCTATGAACTAGCACTCATCTGGGCAAAACGTTGACCGTTTCCTAAGTTAAAACACTGGTGTTTTCCCCACAGGAAAGGGATGGACAATTTCTCTTCTGTGGGAAGATGAGGGAAACCATGCAATCACCTTCTGGAAGGTATATTAAGGAGGGCGGCGGAAGAGCCCTCACGGACTAGACTAAGAAAGCAGCTCTTGAACTGACCTTCCAACAATGACAAACTAAAATCTGCAAGAGCAGCCTTTCAACTCAGGGGCCCAATAAGAAGCCGTTACCAATAACTAACCAAAGAGTTACAAATGACTCCAAACCAGACACTTTTAGGAAAAACCAAACGTTAACACAAACAACAACACATTTCTTTGCTGCTCTTCAACCGTGATACTCTCCTCCACCGTTCCTCCCAAAAACATACAAAACCAAAGAGCCAGTAGAATGTACATCACAAAACAGTCCCCTGCTAGCTAGGAAACAATCTCACTAACATGAGAATCTTAAAGTAAATAAACCATTTTCAGAGCTCTGAGCTTTTTTCATATACTATAGATAAGCTTCAGCCAGTGACACCAGTTCAGGTAGCCCCCTTCTGTTTTTCTCACAGCAGGCAACAGCCTTGCCAAAGCAAAGCCTTAAAAAAATGGGTACAAACTCATAAACATTCCTCTCCACGGAAAAATGCAAAGGGAAATAGGCTGGCCAGGGCCATGAGGACAATGGCCCAGACAAAGAGGGAGGGACTTGGTCCAGGGGTGGAGGAAGACAGAAAAAGGGACAGGCATGGGATTGGCTTCCTGTCTTTTTTCCTTTGCTCAGCATTTTACCTGTGACTGTAATGGGGAGACTTGAGAAATACCTGTGATGCTGGTGAGGTAGGTGGCTGCCCCGAGAGCACAGAGCTGAGCATTTTCCACTAGGTTGCTGGCTCCACCCTCAGCGCCTGGCCATGATCGTATAGTGGTTAGTGTTCTACGCTCTGGCCGCAGCAGCCTAGGTTCGAATCCGCGTCACGGCATTGCTTTTTGGTGGGGAGGGGCTATCCTGCAGCACGCCTCGTGGCTCAGTCTGATGGCGTCCGTTTGCAAAGAGAGCCATCAGCCGGTCCTTAGTTTCTGCTTGGTAAAGGCAAGTCAGTGGGGTCCATTGGTCAGAAAAAGAGTACCAGGACTTCTTGCTGGGCGTCAGGGTCCAAAAGCAACACATTACCTACTGGAAAGGGCTGTGTTTCGAATGTCCATCCAGTGTGCATTGAAGGGAAGGATCTGCGTGCCTGGGAAGCTGCGTCCCTCCAGAGGCGCTTGAGAAGCCAAAGGGGCTATGGGTGAGTTTGCGATGAGGTGAGTATGAAGTGTGGAAGGGGGAGGGTGGCAAGAGGAGGTTTTGAGAGGAAAAAAGGTGCTGCTGAGCTGGTAGGTGAGGGTAAGGTCCCAGGCGGGTGTTGTGTGAGGAGCTGTGTAGGCCCGAAACGCGTTGTGCTGGGAAAGGGCAGGTGAGGAGGGCCAGGGCTTTTCCCAGGGCTGTTACTGCAGCCAAAGCCTTTGGGAAGCAGAAGAGGGCCATCTCGCTAGAGGGTTAAATTCACAACTCTTTCAACTCCCAGAGCCCTTCTACAGCACAGATGATTTGTATACACCTTCACCGTGAGCCAAAGTGGCAGGTTTCCGGGAGCCCTGTGAGTCCGATGTTGTTTTAGTCTCCCTGCTGATTTATTAGGAGAATAAAAGATGGACACCAGAACTGAGGCAGACTACGGACACCGCATTCTGAGAAAACAATGGTGAACCTCCAACTCCAGCAGTGTGGGCCACATAGACAAGTAACCAGCACCCACAATCTTTACAAGCTTTTTTCCAAAATAACTCATCTTTTGGAAAAATAGGTTGAGCCTTTTTGACAATCTGGCTAAAGATTTTAGTGCCTAACTGGGAGCCTAGTTCTTCTGCAAATCTGGCCCTAGCGGTGGGTGTGAGACCTTCTGAAAATTCTGGCCAATGTGTCTGGAAGCTCCAAGAAGCATCGTAACTTTGAGCATTTACTAGAACAGGATGAACAAAACCTTCCTTCCTTGACCTACAATCACCTTGATTCCAGGTTAAGGTTTCAAGAGAATTGATTTGATTCTTAGATGCAATGCGAAACAAACACCCTCCTGTAGACATTGGAAGGGGGAGGCTGAAATGGATCTGCCACTAAACCACGTTGCCTTTAATCAGTAGCCACCTGAGCAAGAGGGTAACCACTGGCCTAGAGGTGAAAGGCCCATAGCCCATGCTCAGAAGCCTTCAGCGGCTAGATCTTAGGAATGGAAAAGCTTAATGATCTTTCTCCGGGGTGTTACTTCCAAAGACTTGTATATAGCGCTGGGTGAAAGGTTTTTGGATGAATATTATATTTAGTGAAATATTTTGGTGGACCCAAAATGATTGTTTGGTTTGGTTTGGTTTCACCAAGAAAAGTGAAAAGAAAAGAAAAAGATCTTGGGTCAAAGTGCAATGTTGTTCTAATTTAGGTTAGGCTCGGTAAGAAGGAAAAACTAAATTGTTTGCATAAGTAAGTGTATTTGTGTAAAAGGGTGCAGAGGCTGGGCTTTAAGGGGCAGATAGCCATATTGTAGTAGTTGCAAGCTTTGCTTTCCCCATGGCCTCTAAAGAGTTTCCGAGCATTCTGAAGGAGGCCAGGAAGTTGCCTTCTTCTGGTTGAACTCCAAGCGAGGAAGGCAAGGTAGACTTTTGTTGAAGAGGATAACTCCCTGACCGGGAATCGAACCCGGGCTGTGGCGGTGAAAGCGCCAAATCCTAACCACTAGACCACCAGGGAGATGACAGTTGGGGTTGGGCATAACTTTCTAGGCCTACTTTCTGTCCAACTGAGGCCATTCGTTCGTCTTCAAAGGAGGTTAACACAAGCTCTGAGCTCTTCGTTTCCTTACGGTTCCCTTCCTATTTTTAGCACTGATATGAAAAAGAAACAGAAAACATATTAAGACAATTTCCTGTATTGTTATACATTGAGGCCATGTCTTTTTTAAAAAAACAGTTTTGTTGCTATCTTGTTTTACTCTCCATGGGCTTACAGAAATGTATGAGGGATGAATAAGATGTGGTGGAATCGTCAGCCTTAAGCAATCTCCATCCCAATGAAGAGGGCTGGTGGAGGATTTGAGAAAGAAGCAGTTATCTCAACTACTGAGCGCTGGCGAAGATATAGAAATAAGTAGAGAAGCTCTAGATGGCTGCTCAGGGGGAGGGGGGCAATCAGCTTCTGAAAGGTTATTTTTTCCCTCTCTTGCCTGGGCTAGAAGAGACTCAACTCTCTTAGGACCATGGAATTGTCAATGTGTCTTGTCTTCATGATGTACTAAAGGTCCGAGACCGCCTCAGCTGGTTGAGAGGACAAAGAGTGGATTCCGTTATGCTCTGAGACTCTAAGGGAGAGAGTGATGTCGAAGAGTGCAAGATGAAATGCCCAACGTGGGGCTTGAACCCACGACCCTGAGAGTAAGAGTCTCATGCTCTACCGACTGAGCTAGTCGGGCTAGGCCTCAAGGGGTAGCAAAGGCACAGACAGTGCAAAAGAAGAGCGAAGGAAGTTTCTTTGCGTGCTGAGATTCGTTTCCTGACATTTGCCTTCTTTCCTGGTTCCTTCGCCTCCAGCTAGCAACCAGGGCCCGTTCCAAGGCTAGTTAGATGCTGGTGTCTAGACCAGAGAAGTGGGAAAATCATCTAGCAGCTGCTCAGAGAAACCTGGGTGAGAGGGTGGAATTTAGGATTCTCCCAGCAGGAGGAGGTGCTGTTTCTCAGAAAAAGCTTCTCAGCGCCCAAAGAGGGGGCAGAGAAGACAGTTCCCCGCCGGCCGCCAGACACATCTTTTCGCAGGGAATCAGAACCCCCTGGGGTAAAACTCTTCCAAGGATGTGCGGCTCCAGGAATGTCAGAGAAGGGAAGGACTGTTTGCTTTAGGAGGTGGGTGCGGGAACCTGCAGGTCCTTAGGTCCCTCCAGCGTCCGATGAAAGCATTTGGGGGGAAGGGGCCGGAATAGACAAAGACAGGAAAGACGGGCTTGCGGCTCCTGTGCAAACACCATGTTGCCAGCGGTCCAAGAGAAGCGGGTGGGGCTTCGAGCATTTTGGCTGCTTCCTGAGGGCACGGAACTCACAACCTGGCAATGCTCAGAGCCCCGTTCCTCAGGAGTTTTCTTTCTGTTGGTCTTGTGATGCTGAGGGAGGCAGCTGAAGCATCATTTGAGTTTGTTTCAGTGCCTTCGGTTGGGCTAAGGTTGTGACCCTGAGCACAGGGGTTCCAGCTCTTAACCCCTGAGGGGAATGGACAATGGACCAACTTAATCTGTTGGACAGAAAGTAGCCAGAAAAAAATCTAATGATGCTTCCGGTTCCTCCGACAGGATCACAAGAGAAACACAAAAAATCCCAAGAGGAACAATTCTTCTCTGCTTTTGTTACCTCCATCGCAACCCTCTCCACCTCTTCTTCTGCCTACCTAGCGGCTCTTTGATGGAGAAAGATCCTGGAGCGGATAGAATTTCTGAGATACAAATTGAGAGAGAGGCTTTGAGACCTCCTGATAGGATGTTGACACAATCTAACAGGGCTCTTGGTTGTAGCTGCCTCCTGTCTCTGCTCCCTATGTTGTCAATTCTGTGCCCTCATGAAGCAGCCAAACCAGAGTACGTAGAGCACCCAGTTTAGGGCTCAAGCCCAAACCCTGAGACTAAGAGTCTTACCTTCCCTTTATCAGTGTCTACTGTACTGCTCCCTTCTTCCTCCACCTGTATATGTTTGACACCCATACCTGCCCAAGATCAAGCAATGCCAACTTTCTGGTGGGGAATAAACTGGAATTTACCCAACTAGGTGCCTTGAGCGCATGGATTCCGAAGGTATTTACGATTCCCTCTAACTTCTCTTGCCGCTACTCTAAGAAAGCTCCTAAACAAGGGCTCTTCCAATATGTTACAAGGGCAATTGAAACCAGGCCACCTCTTGAGGTGGAATCAAGAGGTTGTGTCAGGAGTGGATTTGAACCCACGCCTCCTGCAGGAGACCAGAAGCCCCAGTTGTGGGAAAGACAGAGCCTTGAGTCTGGCGCCTTTGACCACTCAGCCATCCTGACGCTGGGACAAAAGCAGCTCTCTCAACCCTCCTTTTCTTCAATATTGTATGAGCCGCTCAAGGAGGCCAAGACAGCATCTCTCGTTCAACACCTACATCACATCTGGTTTTTAGACACCATCACCCTCATCTAAAGTTTCAGGTTTCCTACAACCCTGTGCCTTCTGAGGTGTTCTAATCTCCCCCCTCACTTATTAGATGGACACTAGGACAGAGGCAGAATAGAGACACTTAGCTTAATGAGAACCTCAAACTCCCGCACGGTGGACCACAGAGTCAAGCAGCCAGCACTCACAATCGGTACCGGCCTTGTTTGGGTTTTTTTCCCAAACTAGCTCAGCACTCAGGGTGTTGAGCCCTTCTGGAAATCTTGCAAAAGAGTTTGGAGCCTGAATGGGTGTTGAGTTCTTAAGAAAACCTTGTTTTTGTTTTGTTTCCCCAAGAAAATTGGGGACAAAAGATTAATCTAGGGTGAACCTGGATGTTTACTGCTGTTTTCGTTCAGCTCCACTAGGCTCTTTCGAAAGCTGGTCCGTTCCCCATTACAGAGGGTCCAAGCAGAGCGAGTGAAGGAACCCCTGTGCTCAGCATCACAACCTGAGCCCGAGGAAAAGCACTGAAACACGCTCAAATGACGCTTTAGGTTCATCCATCAGAATCACAAGAGCAAGACAAAGACATCTCAAGAGGAAGAGTCCTCGGTTTTCATTTACCCCATCGCAACCCTCTTCACTTCTTCTTCTGCCTACCTAGAGGCTCGTCCAGGAAAATCACTCAACTGATTATAATTTGGGCAGAGAAACCCAGGGAGGGCTTGTGCTCCCCCTCCATGTGAGCGGATAGCACTCTGACTTCGTCTACGGGGTCTCTCAGCTTTGGCTTCCCCAGTTTGTCAACTCGGTGCAGGCAGGAAGCAGGCTCTCCTCGGCTTTGGCAAGCCACTTTCTGTCCAAATTGGGAAACCGGTCCAGTCTCCATTCCCCTGTGAGAACAAGAGCAGAGAGTTCACCAGCTGAACCCAATCCGAGGCATTGAAAAAAATGGAATTATGCTTCCCGTTCCTCCGTCAGGATCACCAGGGAAACACACCAAAATCCCAAGAGGAACAACTCGTCTCTGTTTTAGTTACCCCCAACGCAATCCTCTCCGCTTCTTCTGCCTCCCTCGAGGCTCTTCCAGGGACAAAACTCATTGAGCTGATAGGATTTGGGGGATGGAAACGGAGAGAGGGGGTTTGACACCTCCTGAGAGGATGTGGACGCGATAGAACAGCTCTCTCGGTTTTAGAAGCCTCCTAGCCTGGCTCTTTTGTTGTCAATTCTGTGCCATCAGGAAGCAGCGAAAGCAGGGTAGGTAGGGCACCCGGTGACGTTGCACTCCATACGTTTTATGAAAAGATGCTTATAAGTGTGAGTATGATGTAAGTGGAATATGCTTGATGCAAAAGGTCTCTTGTAAGGTATCATAACAAAGGTTCTAACCTACTGAATATATGCCTCCTATTTGTATGCATGTCTCATTCTTGTCTCTGAAGCTGGAAATATGAAGTCTAACTCTGAGGTCCTATTGTAATTGTGCAAAGCGTGGGCCACTAATGGCGGTTTAAAACCTTGACGGCTCCCATTGACAATTGGTTGTAAATGGTTTATTGACCTGCAAACCTTCCTGTGTACGTGTGGGCCAACCCAGGAAGAATGGAAACTAGGGGGTCTTACAGAGACCACGATAGTGGAATCCGTCTTAAATCTGGTATTTTTCCGTTTAGAAGGAAGGGTGAGGACCCAGAGAGACAAAAGATTCCCGCCTTATGCCAAAGCTATAAAAGGGGGTGAAGCAGGACAAAGGGGCTGCCAGTCATGAGAAAACCCCTGCCAGTCATGAGAAAACCTAAGATGTCTGCTGGAAGTAACAAAGACCGAAGCAGGGGAAAGGATTGGGCCCAGACTAGGCAGGAGTCTAGTCTGTGAAAGAAGCTGATTGGAACACCTCTGAGGGTGAGCTATTCCCTGGAATCAGTTTCTTAATGTATTAGGCTTAGGCTTGCGTGTTTTGTTTTAGTTTGCTTGGTGACTTCCTTTGTTCTGTCTGTTATTACTTGAAATCACTTCACTCCTACTTTTTAACCTTAATAAAAATGACTTTTGTTTATTAATAAACCCAGAGGAAGTGATTAATCCCTGGGGGAGCAAACAGCTGTGCATCTCTCTCTATCAGTGATCTAGAGGGTGAAGAATTTAGGAATTTACCCTGTATAAGCTTTATAGAGAGTACAAGGGATTTATTTGGGGTTTTGGATCCCACTGGGAGCTGGGTGCTGGAGACAGGTGCTGAGCTGTTTTGAGTTAAAGTCTGCAGCTTTGGGGGTGTGGCCCAGAGCCTGGGTCTGTGTTGCAGCAGGCTAGGGTGTCTGGCTCAACAAGGCAGGGTTCTGGAGTCCCAAGCTGGCAGGGAAAACGGGCTCGGAAGTAATTTCAGTCCCAAGGGGATCTCTGTGACCGAACCCATCACAGTGGCGTAGTCGAGCAGGATATGTGCACAGCTGATTGCTTTGAGACACTGGTAGTGATTTTTAAGCGTGTTGCCCGGAGGACAGACAAAGTGCTTATTCGGGAAAGGGAAGATGACAACTTTGGTTGCCAAATTGGCTGGGAAAGCTCTGGATATATTCAGTAAGATGCCTATTGCTGATGCTTCAAACTATGGTCTATTTAAGGAATTGGTTTTGAAACAGTTTCAGATTAGGCCCGAAACCTAGAAGGTTAAATTCACAACTCTTTCAACTCCCAGAGCCCTTCTACAGCACAGATGATTTGTATACACCTTCACCGTGAGCCAAAGTGGCAGGTTTCCGGGAGCCCTGTGAGTCCGATGTTGTTTTAGTCTCCCTGCTGATTTATTAGGAGAATAAAAGATGGACACCAGAACTGAGGCAGACTACGGACACCGCATTCTGAGAAAACAATGGTGAACCTCCAACTCCAGCAGTGTGGGCCACATAGACAAGTAACCAGCACCCACAATCTTTACAAGCTTTTTTCCAAAATAACTCATCTTTTGGAAAAATAGGTTGAGCCTTTTTGACAATCTGGCTAAAGATTTTAGTGCCTAACTGGGAGCCTAGTTCTTCTGCAAATCTGGCCCTAGCGGTGGGTGTGAGACCTTCTGAAAATTCTGGCCAATGTGTCTGGAAGCTCCAAGAAGCATCGCAACTTTGAGCATTTACTAGAACAGGATGAACAAAACCTTCCTTCCTTGACCTACAATCACCTTGATTCCAGGTTAAGGTTTCAAGAGAATTGATTTGATTCTTAGATGCAATGCGAAACAAACACCCTCCTGTAGACATTGGAAGGGGGAGGCTGAAATGGATCTGCCACTAAACCACGTTGCCTTTAATCAGTAGCCACCTGAGCAAGAGGGTAACCACTGGCCTAGAGGTGAAAGGCCCATAGCCCATGCTCAGAAGCCTTCAGCGGCTAGATCTTAGGAATGGAAAAGCTTAATGATCTTTCTCCGGGTGTTACTTCCAAAGACTTGTATATAGCGCTGGGTGAAAGGTTTTTGGATGAATATTATATTTAGTGAAATATTTTGGTGGACCCAAAATGATTGTTTGGTTTGGTTTGGTTTCACCAAGAAAAGTGAAAAGAAAAGAAAAGATCTTGGGTCAAAGTGCAATGTTGTTCTAATTTAGGTTAGGCTCGGTAAGAAGGAAAACTAAATTGTTTGCACAAGTAAGTGTATTTGTGTAAAAGGGTGCAGAGGCTGGGCTTTAAGGGCAGATAGCCATATTGTAGTAGTTGCAAGCTTTGCTTTCCCATGGCCTCTAAAGAGTTTCCGAGCATTCTGAAGGAGGCCAGGAAGTTGCCTTCTTCTGGTTGAACTCCAAGCGAGGAAGGCAAGGTAGACTTTGTTGAAGAGGATAACTCCCTGACCGGGAATTGAACCCGGGCTGTGGCGGTGAAAGCGCCAAATCCTAACCACTAGACCACCAGGGAGATGACAGTTGGGGGGGTTGGGCATAACTTTCTAGGCCTACTTTCTGTCCAACTGAGGCCATTCGTTCGTCTTCAAAGGAGGTTAACACAAGCTCTGAGCTCTTCGTTTCCTTACGGTTCCCTTCCTATTTTTAGCACTGATATGAAAAAGAAACAGAAAACATATTAAGACAATTTCCTGTATTGTTATACATTGAGGCCATGTCTTTTTTTTAAAAAAAAAACAGTTTTGTTGCTATCTTGTTTTACTCTCCATGGGCTTACAGAAATGTATGAGGGATGAATAAGATGTGGTGGAATCGTCAGCCTTAAGCAATCTCCATCCCAATGAAGAGGGCTGGTGGAGGATTTGAGAAAGAAGCAGTTATCTCAACTACTGAGCGCTGGCGAAGATATAGAAATAAGTAGAGAAGCTCTAGATGGCTGCTCAGGGAGGGGGCAATCAGCTTCTGAAAGGTTATTTTTTCCCTCTCTTGCCTGGGCTAGAAGAGACTCAACTCTCTTAGGACCATGGAATTGTCAATGTGTCTTGTCTTCATGATGTACTAAAGGTCCGAGACCGCCTCAGCTGGTTGAGAGGACAAAGAGTGGATTCCGTTATGCTCTGAGACTCTAAGGGAGAGAGTGATGTCGAAGAGTGCAAGATGAAATGCCCAACGTGGGGCTTGAACCCACGACCCTGAGAGTAAGAGTCTCATGCTCTACCGACTGAGCTAGTCGGGCTAGGCCTCAAGGGGTAACAAAGGCACAGACAGTGCAAAAGAAGAGCGAAGGAAGTTTCTTTGCGTGCTGAGATTCGTTTCCTGACATTTGCCTTCTTTCCTGGTTCCTTCGCTCTCCAGCTAGCAACCAGGGCCCGTTCCAAGGCTAGTTAGATGCTGGTGTCTAGACCAGAGAAGTGGGAAAATCATCTAGCAGCTGCTCAGAGAAACCTGGGTGAGAGGGTGGAATTTAGGATTCTCCCAGCAGGAGGAGGTGCTGTTTCTCAGAAAAAGCTTCTCAGCGCCCAAAGAGGGGGCAGAGAAGACAGTTCCCCGCCGGCCGCCAGACACATCTTTTCGCAGGGAATCAGAACCCCCTGGGGTAAAACTCTTCCAAGGATGTGCGGCTCCAGGAATGTCAGAGAAGGGAAGGACTGTTTGCTTTAGGAGGTGGGTGCGGGAACCTGCAGGTCCTTAGGTCCCTCCAGCGTCCGATGAAAGCATTTGGGGGGAAGGGGCCGGAATAGACAAAGACAGGAAAGACGGGCTTGCGGCTCCTGTGCAAACACCATGTTGCCAGCGGTCCAAGAGAAGCGGGTGGGGCTTCGAGCATTTTGGCTGCTTCCTGAGGGGACGGAACTCACAACCTGGCAATGCTCAGAGCCCCGTTCCTCAGGAGTTTTCTTTCTGTTGGTCTTGTGATGCTGAGGGAGGCAGCTGAAGCATCATTTGAGTTTGTTTCAGTGCCTTCGGTTGGGCTAAGGTTGTGACCCTGAGCACAGGGTTCCAGCTCTTAACCCTGAGGGGAATGGACAATGGACCAACTTAATCTGTTGGACAGAAAGTAGCCAGAAAAAATCTAATGATGCTTCCGGTTCCTCCGACAGGATCACAAGAGAAACACAAAAATCCCAAGAGGAACAATTCTTCTCTGCTTTTGTTACCTCCATCGCAACCCTCTCCACCTCTTCTTCTGCCTACCTAGCGGCTCTTTGATGGAGAAAGATCCTGGAGCGGATAGAATTTCTGAGATACAAATTGAGAGAGAGGCTTTGAGACCTCCTGATAGGATGTTGACACAATCTAACAGGGCTCTTGGTTGTAGCTGCCTCCTGTCTCTGCTCCCTATGTTGTCAATTCTGTGCCCTCATGAAGCAGCCAAACCAGAGTACGTAGAGCACCCAGTTTAGGGCTCAAGCCCAAACGCTGAGACTAAGAGTCTTACCTTCCCTTTATCAGTGTCTACTGTACTGCTCCCTTCTTCCTCCACCTGTATATGTTTGACACCCATACCTGCCCAAGATCAAGCAATGCCAACTTTCTGGTGGGGAATAAACTGGAATTTACCCAACTAGGTGCCTTGAGCGCATGGATTCCGAAGGTATTTACGATTCCCTCTAACTTCTCTTGCCGCTACTCTAAGAAAGCTCCTAAACAAGGGCTCTTCCAATATGTTACAAGGGCAATTGAAACCAGGCCACCTCTTGAGGTGGAATCAAGAGGTTGTGTCAGGAGTGGGATTTGAACCCACGCCTCCTGCAGGAGACCAGAAGCCCCAGTTGTGGGAAAGACAGAGCCTTGAGTCTGGCGCCTTTGACCACTCAGCCATCCTGACGCTGGGACAAAAGCAGCTCTCTCAACCCTCCTTTTCTTCAATATTGTATGAGCCGCTCAAGGAGGCCAAGACAGCATCTCTCGTTCAACACCTACATCACATCTGGTTTTAGACACCATCACCCTCATCTAAAGTTTCAGGTTTCCTACAACCCTGTGCCTTCTGAGGTGTTCTAATCTCCCCCCTCACTTATTAGATGGACACTAGGACAGAGGCAGAATAGAGACACTTAGCTTAATGAGAACCTCAAACTCCCGCACGGTGGACCACAGAGTCAAGCAGCCAGCACTCACAATCGGTACCGGCCTTGTTTGGGTTTTTTTCCCAAACTAGCTCAGCACTCAGGGTGTTGAGCCCTTCTGGAAATCTTGCAAAAGAGTTTGGAGCCTGAATGGGTGTTGAGTTCTTAAGAAAACCTTGTTTTTGTTTTGTTTCCCCAAGAAAATTGGGGACAAAAGATTAATCTAGGTGAACCTGGATGTTTACTGCTGTTTTCATTCAGCTCCACTAGGCTCTTTCGAAAGCTGGTCCGTTCCCCATTACAGAGGGTCCAAGCAGAGCGAGTGAAGGAACCCCTGTGCTCAGCATCACAACCTGAGCCCGAGGAAAAGCACTGAAACACGCTCAAATGACGCTTTAGGTTCATCCATCAGAATCACAAGAGCAAGACAAAGACATCTCAAGAGGAAGAGTCCTCGGTTTTCATTTACCCCATCGCAACCCTCTTCACTTCTTCTTCTGCCTACCTAGAGGCTCGTCCAGGAAAATCACTCAACTGATTATAATTTGGGCAGAGAAACCCAGGGAGGGCTTGTGCTCCCCCTCCATGTGAGCGGATAGCACTCTGACTTCGTCTACGGGGTCTCTCAGCTTTGGCTTCCCCAGTTTGTCAACTCGGTGCAGGCAGGAAGCAGGCTCTCCTCGGCTTTGGCAAGCCACTTTCTGTCCAAATTGGGAAACCGGTCCAGTCTCCATTCCCCTGTGAGAACAAGAGCAGAGAGTTCACCAGCTGAACCCAATCCGAGGCATTGAAAAAAATGGAATTATGCTTCCCGTTCCTCCGTCAGGATCACCAGGGAAACACACCAAAATCCCAAGAGGAACAACTCGTCTCTGTTTTAGTTACCCCCAACGCAATCCTCTCCGCTTCTTCTGCCTCCTCGAGGCTCTTCCAGGGACAAAACTCATTGAGCTGATAGGATTTGGGGATGGAAACGGAGAGAGGGGTTTGACACCTCCTGAGAGGATGTGGACGCGATAGAACAGCTCTCTCGGTTTTAGAAGCCTCCTAGCCTGGCTCTTTTGTTGTCAATTCTGTGCCATCAGGAAGCAGCGAAAGCAGGGTAGGTAGGGCACCAGTGACGTTGCACTCCATACGTTTTATGAAAAGATGCTTATAAGTGTGAGTATGATGTAAGTGGAATATGCTTGATGCAAAAGGTCTCTTGTAAGGTATCATAACAAAGGTTCTAACCTACTGAATATATGCCTCCTATTTGTATGCATGTCTCATTCTTGTCTCTGAAGCTGGAAATATGAAGTCTAACTCTGAGGTCCTATTGTAATTGTGCAAAGCGTGGGCCACTAATGGCGGTTTAAAACCTTGACGGCTCCCATTGACAATTGGTTGTAAATGGTTTATTGACCTGCAAACCTTCCTGTGTACGTGTGGGCCAACCCAGGAAGAATGGAAACTAGGGGGTCTTACAGAGACCACGATAGTGGAATCCATCTTAAATCTGGTATTTTTCCGTTTAGAAGGAAGGGTGAGGACCCAGAGAGACAAAAGATTCCCGCCTTATGCCAAAGCTATAAAAGGGGTGAAGCAGGACAAAGGGCTGCCAGTCATGAGAAAACCCCTGCCAGTCATGAGAAAACCTAAGATGTCTGCTGGAAGTAACAAAGACCGAAGCAGGGGAAAGGATTGGGCCCAGACTAGGCAGGAGTCTAGTCTGTGAAAGAAGCTGATTGGAACACCTCTGAGGGTGAGCTATTCCCTGGAATCAGGTTCTTAATGTATTAGGCTTAGGCTTGCGTGTTTTGTTTTAGTTTGCTTGGTGACTTCCTTTGTTCTGTCTGTTATTACTTGAAATCACTTCACTCCTACTTTTTAACCTTAATACAAATGACTTTTGTTTATTAATAAACCCAGAGGAAGTGATTAATCCCTGGGGGAGCAAACAGCTGTGCATCTCTCTCTATCAGTGATCTAGAGGGTGAAGAATTTAGGAATTTACCCTGTATAAGCTTTATAGAGAGTACAAGGGATTTATTTGGGGTTTTGGATCCCACTGGGAGCTGGGTGCTGGAGACAGGTGCTGAGCTGTTTTGAGTTAAAGTCTGCAGCTTTGGGGGTGTGGCCCAGAGCCTGGGTCTGTGTTGCAGCAGGCTAGGGTGTCTGGCTCAACAAGGCAGGGTTCTGGAGTCCCAAGCTGGCAGGGAAAACGGGCTCGGAAGTAATTTCAGTCCCAAGGGGATCTCTGTGACCGAACCTATCACAGTGGCGTAGTCGAGCAGGATATGTGCACAGCTGATTGCTTTGAGACACTGGTAGTGATTTTTAAGCGTGTTGCCCGGAGGACAGACAAAGTGCTTATTCGGGAAAGGGAAGATGACAACTTTGGTTGCCAAATTGGCTGGGAAAGCTCTGGATATATTCAGTAAGATGCCTATTGCTGATGCTTCAAACTATGGTCTATTTAAGGAATTGGTTTTGAAACAGTTTCAGATTAGGCCCGAAACCTAGAATGTTAAATTCACAACTCTTTCAACTCCCAGAGCCCTTCTACAGCACAGATGATTTGTATACACCTTCACCGTGAGCCAAAGTGGCAGGTTTCCGGGAGCCCTGTGAGTCCGATGTTGTTTTAGTCTCCCTGCTGATTTATTAGGAGAATAAAAGATGGACACCAGAACTGAGGCAGACTACGGACACCGCATTCTGAGAAAACAATGGTGAACCTCCAACTCCAGCAGTGTGGGCCACATAGACAAGTAACCAGCACCCACAATCTTTACAAGCTTTTTTCCAAAATAACTCATCTTTTGGAAAAATAGGTTGAGCCTTTTTGACAATCTGGCTAAAGATTTTAGTGCCTAACTGGGAGCCTAGTTCTTCTGCAAATCTGGCCCTAGCGGTGGGTGTGAGACCTTCTGAAAATTCTGGCCAATGTGTCTGGAAGCTCCAAGAAGCATCGCAACTTTGAGCATTTACTAGAACAGGATGAACAAAACCTTCCTTCCTTGACCTACAATCACCTTGATTCCAGGTTAAGGTTTCAAGAGAATTGATTTGATTCTTAGATGCAATGCGAAACAAACACCCTCCTGTAGACATTGGAAGGGGGAGGCTGAAATGGATCTGCCACTAAACCACGTTGCCTTTAATCAGTAGCCACCTGAGCAAGAGGGTAACCACTGGCCTAGAGGTGAAAGGCCCATAGCCCATGCTCAGAAGCCTTCAGCGGCTAGATCTTAGGAATGGAAAAGCTTAATGATCTTTCTCCGGGGTGTTACTTCCAAAGACTTGTATATAGCGCTGGGTGAAAGGTTTTTGGATGAATATTATATTTAGTGAAATATTTTGGTGGACCCAAAATGATTGTTTGGTTTAGTTTGGTTTCACCAAGAAAAGTGAAAAGAAAGAAAAGATCTTGGGTCAAAGTGCAATGTTGTTCTAATTTAGGTTAGGCTCGGTAAGAAGGAAAAACTAAATTGTTTGCACAAGTAAGTGTATTTGTGTAAAAGGGTGCAGAGGCTGGGCTTTAAGGGGCAGATAGCCATATTGTAGTAGTTGCAAGCTTTGCTTTCCCCATGGCCTCTAAAGAGTTTCCAAGCATTCTGAAGGAGGCCAGGAAGTTGCCTTCTTCTGGTTGAACTCCAAGCGAGGAAGGCAAGGTAGACTTTTGTTGAAGAGGATAACTCCCTGACCGGGAATCGAACCGGGCTGTGGCGGTGAAAGCGCCAAATCCTAACCACTAGACCACCAGGAGATGACAGTTGGGGTTGGGCATAACTTTCTAGGCCTACTTTCTGTCCAACTGAGGCCATTCGTTCGTCTTCAAAGGAGGTTAACACAAGCTCTGAGCTCTTCGTTTCCTTACGGTTCCCTTCCTATTTTTAGCACTGATATGAAAAAGAAACAGAAAACATATTAAGACAATTTCCTGTATTGTTATACATTGAGGCCATGTCTTTTTTTAAAAAAAAAAACAGTTTTGTTGCTATCTTGTTTTACTCTCCATGGGCTTACAGAAATGTATGAGGGATGAATAAGATGTGGTGGAATCGTCAGCCTTAAGCAATCTCCATCCCAATGAAGAGGGCTGGTGGAGGATTTGAGAAAGAAGCAGTTATCTCAACTACTGAGCGCTGGCGAAGATATAGAAATAAGTAGAGAAGCTCTAGATGGCTGCTCAGGGGGAGGGGGGCAATCAGCTTCTGAAAGGTTATTTTTTCCCTCTCTTGCCTGGGCTAGAAGAGACTCAACTCTCTTAGGACCATGGAATTGTCAATGTGTCTTGTCTTCATGATGTACTAAAGGTCCGAGACCGCCTCAGCTGGTTGAGAGGACAAAGAGTGGATTCCGTTATGCTCTGAGACTCTAAGGGAGAGAGTGATGTCGAAGAGTGCAAGATGAAATGCCCAACGTGGGGCTTGAACCCACGACCCTGAGAGTAAGAGTCTCATGCTCTACCGACTGAGCTAGTCGGGCTAGGCCTCAAGGGGTAGCAAAGGCACAGACAGTGCAAAAGAAGAGCGAAGGAAGTTTCTTTGCGTGCTGAGATTCGTTTCCTGACATTTGCCTTCTTTCCTGGTTCCTTCGCTCTCCAGCTAGCAACCAGGGCCCGTTCCAAGGCTAGTTAGATGCTGGTGTCTAGACCAGAGAAGTGGGAAAATCATCTAGCAGCTGCTCAGAGAAACCTGGGTGAGAGGGTGGAATTTAGGATTCTCCCAGCAGGAGGAGGTGCTGTTTCTCAGAAAAAGCTTCTCAGCGCCCAAAGAGGGGGCAGAGAAGACAGTTCCCCGCCGGCCGCCAGACACATCTTTTCGCAGGGAATCAGAACCCCCTGGGGTAAAACTCTTCCAAGGATGTGCGGCTCCAGGAATGTCAGAGAAGGGAAGGACTGTTTGCTTTAGGAGGTGGGTGCGGGAACCTGCAGGTCCTTAGGTCCCTCCAGCGTCCGATGAAAGCATTTGGGGGGAAGGGGCCGGAATAGACAAAGACAGGAAAGACGGGCTTGCGGCTCCTGTGCAAACACCATGTTGCCAGCGGTCCAAGAGAAGCGGGTGGGGCTTCGAGCATTTTGGCTGCTTCCTGAGGGCACGGAACTCACAACCTGGCAATGCTCAGAGCCCCGTTCCTCAGGAGTTTTCTTTCTGTTGGTCTTGTGATGCTGAGGGAGGCAGCTGAAGCATCATTTGAGTTTGTTTCAGTGCCTTCGGTTGGGCTAAGGTTGTGACCCTGAGCACAGGGTTCCAGCTCTTAACCCCTGAGGGAATGGACAATGGACCAACTTAATCTGTTGGACAGAAAGTAGCCAGAAAAAATCTAATGATGCTTCCGGTTCCTCCGACAGGATCACAAGAGAAACACAAAAAATCCCAAGAGGAACAATTCTTCTCTGCTTTTGTTACCTCCATCGCAACCCTCTCCACCTCTTCTTCTGCCTACCTAGCGGCTCTTTGATGGAGAAAGATCCTGGAGCGGATAGAATTTCTGAGATACAAATTGAGAGAGAGGCTTTGAGACCTCCTGATAGGATGTTGACACAATCTAACAGGGCTCTTGGTTGTAGCTGCCTCCTGTCTCTGCTCCCTATGTTGTCAATTCTGTGCCCTCATGAAGCAGCCAAACCAGAGTACGTAGAGCACCCAGTTTAGGGCTCAAGCCCAAACGCTGAGACTAAGAGTCTTACCTTCCCTTTATCAGTGTCTACTGTACTGCTCCCTTCTTCCTCCACCTGTATATGTTTGACACCCATACCTGCCCAAGATCAAGCAATGCCAACTTTCTGGTGGGGAATAAACTGGAATTTACCCAACTAGGTGCCTTGAGCGCATGGATTCCGAAGGTATTTACGATTCCCTCTAACTTCTCTTGCCGCTACTCTAAGAAAGCTCCTAAACAAGGGCTCTTCCAATATGTTACAAGGGCAATTGAAACCAGGCCACCTCTTGAGGTGGAATCAAGAGGTTGTGTCAGGAGTGGGATTTGAACCCACGCCTCCTGCAGGAGACCAGAAGCCCCAGTTGTGGGAAAGACAGAGCCTTGAGTCTGGCGCCTTTGACCACTCAGCCATCCTGACGCTGGGACAAAAGCAGCTCTCTCAACCCTCCTTTTCTTCAATATTGTATGAGCCGCTCAAGGAGGCCAAGACAGCATCTCTCGTTCAACACCTACATCACATCTGGTTTTTAGACACCATCACCCTCATCTAAAGTTTCAGGTTTCCTACAACCCTGTGCCTTCTGAGGTGTTCTAATCTCCCCCCTCACTTATTAGATGGACACTAGGACAGAGGCAGAATAGAGACACTTAGCTTAATGAGAACCTCAAACTCCCGCACGGTGGACCACAGAGTCAAGCAGCCAGCACTCACAATCGGTACCGGCCTTGTTTGGGTTTTTTTCCCAAACTAGCTCAGCACTCAGGGTGTTGAGCCCTTCTGGAAATCTTGCAAAAGAGTTTGGAGCCTGAATGGGTGTTGAGTTCTTAAGAAAACCTTGTTTTTGTTTTGTTTCCCCAAGAAAATTGGGGACAAAAGATTAATCTAGGGTGAACCTGGATGTTTACTGCTGTTTTCGTTCAGCTCCACTAGGCTCTTTCGAAAGCTGGTCCGTTCCCCATTACAGAGGGTCCAAGCAGAGCGAGTGAAGGAACCCTGTGCTCAGCATCACAACCTGAGCCTGAGGAAAAGCACTGAAACACGCTCAAATGACGCTTTAGGTTCATCCATCAGAATCACAAGAGCAAGACAAAGACATCTCAAGAGGAAGAGTCCTCGGTTTTCATTTACCCCATCGCAACCCTCTTCACTTCTTCTTCTGCCTACCTAGAGGCTCGTCCAGGAAAATCACTCAACTGATTATAATTTGGGCAGAGAAACCCAGGGAGGGCTTGTGCTCCCCTCCATGTGAGCGGATAGCACTCTGACTTCGTCTCGGGGTCTCTCAGCTTTGGCTTCCCCAGTTTGTCAACTCGGTGCAGGCAGGAAGCAGGCTCTCCTCGGCTTTGGCAAGCCACTTTCTGTCCAAATTGGGAAACCGGTCCAGTCTCCATTCCCCTGTGAGAACAAGAGCAGAGAGTTCACCAGCTGAACCCAATCCGAGGCATTGAAAAAAAATGGAATTATGCTTCCCGTTCCTCCGTCAGGATCACCAGAAACACACCAAAATCCCAAGAGGAACAACTCGTCTCTGTTTTAGTTACCCCCAACGCAATCCTCTCCGCTTCTTCTGCCTCCTCGAGGCTCTTCCAGGGACAAAACTCATTGAGCTGATAGGATTTGGGGATGGAAACGGAGAGGGGTTTGACACCTCCTGAGAGGATGTGGACGCGATAGAACAGCTCTCTCGGTTTTAGAAGCCTCCTAGCCTGGCTCTTTTGTTGTCAATTCTGTGCCATCAGGAAGCAGCGAAAGCAGGGTAGGTAGGGCACCAGTGACGTTGCACTCCATACGTTTTATGAAAAGATGCTTATAAGTGTGAGTATGATGTAAGTGGAATATGCTTGATGCAAAAGGTCTCTTGTAAGGTATCATAACAAAGGTTCTAACCTACTGAATATATGCCTCCTATTTGTATGCATGTCTCATTCTTGTCTCTGAAGCTGGAAATATGAAGTCTAACTCTGAGGTCCTATTGTAATTGTGCAAAGCGTGGGCCACTAATGGCGGTTTAAAACCTTGACGGCTCCCATTGACAATTGGTTGTAAATGGTTTATTGACCTGCAAACCTTCCTGTGTACGTGTGGGCCAACCCAGGAAGAATGGAAACTAGGGGGTCTTACAGAGACCACGATAGTGGAATCCGTCTTAAATCTGGTATTTTTCCGTTTAGAAGGAAGGGTGAGGACCCAGAGAGACAAAAGATTCCCCTTATGCCAAAGCTATAAAGGGGTGAAGCAGGACAAAGGGGCTGCCAGTCATGAGAAAACCCTGCCAGTCATGAGAAAACCTAAGATGTCTGCTGGAAGTAACAAAGACCGAAGCAGGGAAAGGATTGGGCCCAGTCTATGCTGTAGTCTAGTCTGTGAATGAAGCTGATTGGAACACCTCTGAGGGTGAGCTATTCCCTGGAATCAGGTTCTTAATGTATTAGGCTTAGGCTTGCGTGTTTTGTTTTAGTTTGCTTGGTGACTTCCTTTGTTCTGTCTGTTATTACTTGAAATCACTTCACTCCTACTTTTTAACCTTAATACAAATGACTTTTGTTTATTAATAAACCCAGAGGAAGTGATTAATCCCTGGGGGAGCAAACAGCTGTGCATCTCTCTCTATCAGTGATCTAGAGGGTGAAGAATTTAGGAATTTACCCTGTATAAGCTTTATAGAGAGTACAAGGGATTTATTTGGGGTTTTGGATCCCACTGGGAGCTGGGTGCTGGAGACAGGTGCTGAGCTGTTTTGAGTTAAAGTCTGCAGCTTTGGGGTGTGGCCCAGAGCCTGGGTCTGTGTTGCAGCAGGCTAGGGTGTCTGGCTCAACAAGGCAGGGTTCTGGAGTCCCAAGCTGGCAGGGAAAACGGGCTCGAAGTAATTTCAGTCCCAAGGGGATCTCTGTGACCGAACCCATCACAGTGGCGTAGTCGAGCAGGATATGTGCACAGCTGATTGCTTTGAGACACTGGTAGTGATTTTTAAGCGTGTTGCCCGGAGGACAGACAAAGTGCTTATTCGGGAAAGGTAAGATGACAACTTTGGTTGCCAAATTGGCTGGGAAAGCTCTGGATATATTCAGTAAGATGCCTATTGCTGATGCTTCAAACTATGGTCTATTTAAGGAATTGGTTTTGAAACAGTTTCAGATTAGGCCCGAAACCTAGAAGGTTAAATTCACAACTCTTTCAACTCCCAGAGCCCTTCTACAGCACAGATGATTTGTATACACCTTCACCGTGAGCCAAAGTGGCAGGTTTCCGGGAGCCCTGTGAGTCCGATGTTGTTTTAGTCTCCCTGCTGATTTATTAGGAGAATAAAGATGGACACCAGAACTGAGGCAGACTACGGACACCGCATTCTGAGAAAACAATGGTGAACCTCCAACTCCAGCAGTGTGGGCCACATAGACAAGTAACCAGCACCCACAATCTTTACAAGCTTTTTTCCAAAATAACTCATCTTTTGGAAAAATAGGTTGAGCCTTTTTGACAATCTGGCTAAAGATTTTAGTGCCTAACTGGGAGCCTAGTTCTTCTGCAAATCTGGCCCTAGCGGTGGGTGTGAGACCTTCTGAAAATTCTGGCCAATGTGTCTGGAAGCTCCAAGAAGCATCGCAACTTTGAGCATTTACTAGAACAGGATGAACAAAACCTTCCTTCCTTGACCTACAATCACCTTGATTCCAGGTTAAGGTTTCAAGAGAATTGATTTGATTCTTAGATGCAATGCGAAACAAACACCCTCCTGTAGACATTGGAAGGGGGAGGCTGAAATGGATCTGCCACTAAACCACGTTGCCTTTCATCAGTAGCCACCTGAGCAAGAGGGTAACCACTAGCCTAGAGGTGAAAGGCCCATAGCCCATGCTCAGAAGCCTTCAGCGGCTAGATCTTAGGAATGGAAAAGCTTAATGATCTTTCTCCGGGGTGTTACTTCCAAAGACTTGTATATAGCGCTGGGTGAAAGGTTTTGGATGAATATTATATTTAGTGAAATATTTTGGTGGACCCAAAATGATTGTTTAGTTTGGTTTGGTTTCACCAAGAAAAGTGAAAAGAAAAGAAAAAGATCTTGGGTCAAAGTGCAATGTTGTTCTAATTTAGGTTAGGCTCGGTAAGAAGGAAAAACTAAATTGTTTGCACAAGTAAGTGTATTTGTGTAAAAGGGTGCAGAGGCTGGGCTTTAAGGGGCAGATAGCCATATTGTAGTAGTTGCAAGCTTTGCTTTCCCCATGGCCTCTAAAGAGTTTCCGAGCATTCTGAAGGAGGCCAGGAAGTTGCCTTCTTCTGGTTGAACTCCAAGCGAGGAAGGCAAGGTAGACTTTTGTTGAAGAGGATAACTCCCTGACCGGGAATCGAACCCGGGCTGTGGCGGTGAAAGCGCCAAATCCTAACCACTAGACCACCAGGGAGATGACAGTTGGGGGGGTTGGGCATAACTTTCTAGGCCTACTTTCTGTCCAACTGAGGCCATTCGTTCGTCTTCAAAGGAGGTTAACACAAGCTCTGAGCTCTTCGTTTCCTTACGGTTCCCTTCCTATTTTTAGCACTGATATGAAAAAGAAACAGAAAACATATTAAGACAATTTCCTGTATTGTTATACATTGAGGCCATGTCTTTTTTTTAAAAAAAAAACAGTTTTGTTGCTATCTTGTTTTACTCTCCATGGGCTTACAGAAATGTATGAGGGATGAATAAGATGTGGTGGAATCGTCAGCCTTAAGCAATCTCCATCCCAATGAAGAGGGCTGGTGGAGGATTTGAGAAAGAAGCAGTTATCTCAACTACTGAGCGCTGGCGAAGATATAGAAATAAGTAGAGAAGCTCTAGATGGCTGCTCAGGGGAGGGGGGCAATCAGCTTCTGAAAGGTTATTTTTCCCTCTCTTGCCTGGGCTAGAAGAGACTCAACTCTCTTAGGACCATGGAATTGTCAATGTGTCTTGTCTTCATGATGTACTAAAGGTCCGAGACCGCCTCAGCTGGTTGAGAGGACAAAGAGTGGATTCCGTTATGCTCTGAGACTCTAAGGGAGAGTGATGTCGAAGAGTGCAAGATGAAATGCCCAACGTGGGGCTTGAACCCACGACCCTGAGAGTAAGAGTCTCATGCTCTACCGACTGAGCTAGTCGGGCTAGGCCTCAAGGGGGTAGCAAAGGCACAGACAGTGCAAAAGAAGAGCGAAGGAAGTTTCTTTGCGTGCTGAGATTCGTTTCCTGACATTTGCCTTCTTTCCTGGTTCCTTCGCTCTCCAGCTAGCAACCAGGGCCCGTTCCAAGGCTAGTTAGATGCTGGTGTCTAGACCAGAGAAGTGGGAAAATCATCTAGCAGCTGCTCAGAGAAACCTGGGTGAGAGGGTGGAATTTAGGATTCTCCCAGCAGGAGGAGGTGCTGTTTCTCAGAAAAAGCTTCTCAGCGCCCAAAGAGGGGCAGAGAAGACAGTTCCCCGCCGGCCGCCAGACACATCTTTTCGCAGGGAATCAGAACCCCCTGGGGTAAAACTCTTCCAAGGATGTGCGGCTCCAGGAATGTCAGAGAAGGGAAGGACTGTTTGCTTTAGGAGGTGGGTGCGGGAACCTGCAGGTCCTTAGGTCCCTCCAGCGTCCGATGAAAGCATTTGGGGGG
Organism: Mauremys reevesii; assembly: GCF_016161935.1. Taxonomy (NCBI): domain Eukaryota; kingdom Metazoa; phylum Chordata; order Testudines; family Geoemydidae; genus Mauremys; species Mauremys reevesii. Next base: position 3,049,398 of record NC_052645.1, on the reverse strand, counting down.
AAGGGGCCGGAATAGACAAAGACAGGAAAGACGGGCTTGCGGCTCCTGTGCAAACACCATGTTGCCAGCGGTCCAAGAGAAGCGGGTGGGGCTTCGAGCATTTTGGCTGCTTCCTGAGGGCACGGAACTCACAACCTGGCAATGCTCAGAGCCCCGTTCCTCAGGAGTTTTCTTTCTGTTGGTCTTGTGATGCTGAGGGAGGCAGCTGAAGCATCATTTGAGTTTGTTTCAGTGCCTTCGGTTGGGCTAAGGTTGTGACCCTGAGCACAGGGGTTCCAGCTCTTAACCCCTGAGGGGAATGGACAATGGACCAACTTAATCTGTTGGACAGAAAGTAGCCAGAAAAAAATCTAATGATGCTTCCGGTTCCTCCGACAGGATCACAAGAGAAACACAAAAAATCCCAAGAGGAACAATTCTTCTCTGCTTTTGTTACCTCCATCGCAACCCTCTCCACCTCTTCTTCTGCCTACCTAGCGGCTCTTTGATGGAGAAAGATCCTGGAGCGGATAGAATTTCTGAGATACAAATTGAGAGAGAGGCTTTGAGACCTCCTGATAGGATGTTGACACAATCTAACAGGGCTCTTGGTTGTAGCTGCCTCCTGTCTCTGCTCCCTATGTTGTCAATTCTGTGCCCTCATGAAGCAGCCAAACCAGAGTACGTAGAGCACCCAGTTTAGGGCTCAAGCCCAAACGCTGAGACTAAGAGTCTTACCTTCCCTTTATCAGTGTCTACTGTACTGCTCCCTTCTTCCTCCACCTGTATATGTTTGACACCCATACCTGCCCAAGATCAAGCAATGCCAACTTTCTGGTGGGGAATAAACTGGAATTTACCCAACTAGGTGCCTTGAGCGCATGGATTCCGAAGGTATTTACGATTCCCTCTAACTTCTCTTGCCGCTACTCTAAGAAAGCTCCTAAACAAGGGCTCTTCCAATATGTTACAAGGGCAATTGAAACCAGGCCACCTCTTGAGGTGGAATCAAGAGGTTGTGTCAGGAGTGGGATTTGAACCCACGCCTCCTGCAGGAGACCAGAAGCCCCAGTTGTGGGAAAGACAGAGCCTTGAGTCTGGCGCCTTTGACCACTCAGCCATCCTGACGCTGGGACAAAAGCAGCTCTCTCAACCCTCCTTTTCTTCAATATTGTATGAGCCGCTCAAGGAGGCCAAGACAGCATCTCTCGTTCAACACCTACATCACATCTGGTTTTTTAGACACCATCACCCTCATCTAAAGTTTCAGGTTTCCTACAACCCTGTGCCTTCTGAGGTGTTCTAATCTCCCCCCTCACTTATTAGATGGACACTAGGACAGAGGCAGAATAGAGACACTTAGCTTAATGAGAACCTCAAACTCCCGCACGGTGGACCACAGAGTCAAGCAGCCAGCACTCACAATCGGTACCGGCCTTGTTTGGGTTTTTTTCCCAAACTAGCTCAGCACTCAGGGTGTTGAGCCCTTCTGGAAATCTTGCAAAAGAGTTTGGAGCCTGAATGGGTGTTGAGTTCTTAAGAAAACCTTGTTTTTGTTTTGTTTCCCCAAGAAAATTGGGGACAAAAGATTAATCTAGGGTGAACCTGGATGTTTACTGCTGTTTTCGTTCAGCTCCACTAGGCTCTTTCGAAAGCTGGTCCGTTCCCCATTACAGAGGGTCCAAGCAGAGCGAGTGAAGGAACCCCTGTGCTCAGCATCACAACCTGAGCCCGAGGAAAAGCACTGAAACACGCTCAAATGACGCTTTAGGTTCATCCATCAGAATCACAAGAGCAAGACAAAGACATCTCAAGAGGAAGAGTCCTCGGTTTTCATTTACCCCATCGCAACCCTCTTCACTTCTTCTTCTGCCTACCTAGAGGCTCGTCCAGGAAAATCACTCAACTGATTATAATTTGGGCAGAGAAACCCAGGGAGGGCTTGTGCTCCCCCTCCATGTGAGCGGATAGCACTCTGACTTCGTCTCAGGTCTCTCAGCTTTGGCTTCCCCAGTTTGTCAACTCGGTGCAGGCAGGAAGCAGGCTCTCCTCGGCTTTGGCAAGCCACTTTCTGTCCAAATTGGGAAACCGGTCCAGTCTCCATTCCCCTGTGAGAACAAGAGCAGAGAGTTCACCAGCTGAACCCAATCCGAGGCATTGAAAAAAATGGAATTATGCTTCCCGTTCCTCCGTCAGGATCACCAGGAAACACACCAAAATCCCAAGAGGAACAACTCGTCTCTGTTTTAGTTACCCCCAACGCAATCCTCTCCGCTTCTTCTGCCTCCTCGAGGCTCTTCCAGGGACAAAACTCATTGAGCTGATAGGATTTGGGGATGGAAACGGAGAGAGGGGTTTGACACCTCCTGAGAGGATGTGGACGCGATAGAACAGCTCTCCCGGTTTTAGAAGCCTCCTAGCCTGGCTCTTTTGTTGTCAATTCTGTGCCATCAGGAAGCAGCGAAAGCAGGGTAGGTAGGGCACCAGTGACGTTGCACTCCATACGTTTTATGAAAAGATGCTTATAAGTGTGAGTATGATGTAAGTGGAATATGCTTGATGCAAAGGTCTCTTGTAAGGTATCATAACAAAGGTTCTAACCTACTGAATATATGCCTCCTATTTGTATGCATGTCTCATTCTTGTCTCTGAAGCTGGAAATATGAAGTCTAACTCTGAGGTCCTATTGTAATTGTGCAAAGCGTGGGCCACTAATGGCGGTTTAAAACCTTGACGGCTCCCATTGACAATTGGTTGTAAATGGTTTATTGACCTGCAAACCTTCCTGTGTACGTGTGGGCCAACCCAGGAAGAATGGAAACTAGGGGGTCTTACAGAGACCACGATAGTGGAATCCGTCTTAAATCTGGTATTTTTCCGTTTAGAAGGAAGGGTGAGGACCCAGAGAGACAAAAGATTCCCGCCTTATGCCAAAGCTATAAAAGGGGGTGAAGCAGGACAAAGGGGCTGCCAGTCATGAGAAAACCCCTGCCAGTCATGAGAAAACCTAAGATGTCTGCTGGAAGTAACAAAGACCGAAGCAGGGGAAAGGATTGGGCCCAGACTAGGCAGGAGTCTAGTCTGTGAAAGAAGCTGATTGGAACACCTCTGAGGGTGAGCTATTCCCTGGAATCAGGTTCTTAATGTATTAGGCTTAGGCTTGCGTGTTTTGTTTTAGTTTGCTTGGTGACTTCCTTTGTTCTGTCTGTTATTACTTGAAATCACTTCACTCCTACTTTTTAACCTTAATACAAATGACTTTTGTTTATTAATAAACCCAGAGGAAGTGATTAATCCCTGGGGGAGCAAACAGCTGTGCATCTCTCTCTATCAGTGATCTAGAGGGTGAAGAATTTAGGAATTTACCCTGTATAAGCTTTATAGAGAGTACAAGGGATTTATTTGGGGTTTTGGATCCCACTGGGAGCTGGGTGCTGGAGACAGGTGCTGAGCTGTTTTGAGTTAAAGTCTGCAGCTTTGGGGGTGTGGCCCAGAGCCTGGGTCTGTGTTGCAGCAGGCTAGGGTGTCTGGCTCAACAAGGCAGGGTTCTGGAGTCCCAAGCTGGCAGGGAAAACGGGCTCGGAAGTAATTTCAGTCCCAAGGGGATCTCTGTGACCGAACCCATCACAGTGGCGTAGTCGAGCAGGATATGTGCACAGCTGATTGCTTTGAGACACTGGTAGTGATTTTTAAGCGTGTTGCCCGGAGGACAGACAAAGTGCTTATTCGGGAAAGGGAAGATGACAACTTTGGTTGCCAAATTGGCTGGGAAAGCTCTGGATATATTCAGTAAGATGCCTATTGCTGATGCTTCAAACTATGGTCTATTTAAGGAATTGGTTTTGAAACAGTTTCAGATTAGGCCCGAAACCTAGAAGGTTAAATTCACAACTCTTTCAACTCCCAGAGCCCTTCTACAGCACAGATGATTTGTATACACCTTCACCGTGAGCCAAAGTGGCAGGTTTCCGGGAGCCCTGTGAGTCCGATGTTGTTTTAGTCTCCCTGCTGATTTATTAGGAGAATAAAAGATGGACACCAGAACTGAGGCAGACTACGGACACCGCATTCTGAGAAAACAATGGTGAACCTCCAACTCCAGCAGTGTGGGCCACATAGACAAGTAACCAGCACCCACAATCTTTACAAGCTTTTTTCCAAAATAACTCATCTTTTGGAAAAATAGGTTGAGCCTTTTGACAATCTGGCTAAAGATTTTAGTGCCTAACTGGGAGCCTAGTTCTTCTGCAAATCTGGCCCTAGCGGTGGGTGTGAGACCTTCTGAAAATTCTGGCCAATGTGTCTGGAAGCTCCAAGAAGCATCGCAACTTTGAGCATTTACTAGAACAGGATGAACAAAACCTTCCTTCCTTGACCTACAATCACCTTGATTCCAGGTTAAGGTTTCAAGAGAATTGATTTGATTCTTAGATGCAATGCGAAACAAACACCCTCCTGTAGACATTGGAAGGGGGAGGCTGAAATGGATCTGCCACTAAACCACGTTGCCTTTCATCAGTAGCCACCTGAGCAAGAGGGTAACCACTAGCCTAGAGGTGAAAGGCCCATAGCCCATGCTCAGAAGCCTTCAGCGGCTAGATCTTAGGAATGGAAAAGCTTAATGATCTTTCTCCGGGGTGTTACTTCCAAAGACTTGTATATAGCGCTGGGTGAAAGGTTTTTGGATGAATATTATATTTAGTGAAATATTTTGGTGGACCCAAAATGATTGTTTGGTTTGGTTTGGTTTCACCAAGAAAAGTGAAAAGAAAAGAAAAAGATCTTGGGTCAAAGTGCAATGTTGTTCTAATTTAGGTTAGGCTCGGTAAGAAGGAAAAACTAAATTGTTTGCACAAGTAAGTGTATTTGTGTAAAAGGGTGCAGAGGCTGGGCTTTAAGGGGCAGATAGCCATATTGTAGTAGTTGCAAGCTTTGCTTTCCCCATGGCCTCTAAAGAGTTTCCGAGCATTCTGAAGGAGGCCAGGAAGTTGCCTTCTTCTGGTTGAACTCCAAGCGAGGAAGGCAAGGTAGACTTTTGTTGAAGAGGATAACTCCCTGACCGGGAATCGAACCCGGGCTGTGGCGGTGAAAGCGCCAAATCCTAACCACTAGACCACCAGGGAGATGACAGTTGGGGGGGTTGGGCATAACTTTCTAGGCCTACTTTCTGTCCAACTGAGGCCATTCGTTCGTCTTCAAAGGAGGTTAACACAAGCTCTGAGCTCTTCGTTTCCTTACGGTTCCCTTCCTATTTTTAGCACTGATATGAAAAAGAAACAGAAAACATATTAAGACAATTTCCTGTATTGTTATACATTGAGGCCATGTCTTTTTTTTAAAAAAAAAACAGTTTTGTTGCTATCTTGTTTTACTCTCCATGGGCTTACAGAAATGTATGAGGGATGAATAAGATGTGGTGGAATCGTCAGCCTTAAGCAATCTCCATCCCAATGAAGAGGGCTGGTGGAGGATTTGAGAAAGAAGCAGTTATCTCAACTACTGAGCGCTGGCGAAGATATAGAAATAAGTAGAGAAGCTCTAGATGGCTGCTCAGGGGAGGGCAATCAGCTTCTGAAAGGTTATTTTTCCCTCTCTTGCCTGGGCTAGAAGAGACTCAACTCTCTTAGGACCATGGAATTGTCAATGTGTCTTGTCTTCATGATGTACTAAAGGTCCGAGACCGCCTCAGCTGGTTGAGAGGACAAAGAGTGGATTCCGTTATGCTCTGAGACTCTAAGGGAGAGAGTGATGTCGAAGAGTGCAAGATGAAATGCCCAACGTGGGGCTTGAACCCACGACCCTGAGAGTAAGAGTCTCATGCTCTACCGACTGAGCTAGTCGGGCTAGGCCTCAAGGGTAGCAAAGGCACAGACAGTGCAAAAGAAGAGCGAAGGAAGTTTCTTTGCGTGCTGAGATTCGTTTCCTGACATTTGCCTTCTTTCCTGGTTCCTTCGCTCTCCAGCTAGCAACCAGGGCCCGTTCCAAGGCTAGTTAGATGCTGGTGTCTAGACCAGAGAAGTGGGAAAATCATCTAGCAGCTGCTCAGAGAAACCTGGGTGAGAGGGTGGAATTTAGGATTCTCCCAGCAGGAGGAGGTGCTGTTTCTCAGAAAAAGCTTCTCAGCGCCCAAAGAGGGCAGAGAAGACAGTTCCCGCCGGCCGCCAGACACATCTTTCGCAGGGAATCAGAACCCCCTGGGGTAAAACTCTTCCAAGGATGTGCGGCTCCAGGAATGTCAGAGAAGGGAAGGACTGTTTGCTTTAGGAGGTGGGTGCGGGAACCTGCAGGTCCTTAGGTCCCTCCAGCGTCCGATGAAAGCATTTGGGGGGAAGGGGCCGGAATAGACAAAGACAGGAAAGACGGGCTTGCGGCTCCTGTGCAAACACCATGTTGCCAGCGGTCCAAGAGAAGCGGGTGGGGCTTCGAGCATTTTGGCTGCTTCCTGAGGGGACGGAACTCACAACCTGGCAATGCTCAGAGCCCCGTTCCTCAGGAGTTTTCTTTCTGTTGGTCTTGTGATGCTGAGGGAGGCAGCTGAAGCATCATTTGAGTTTGTTTCAGTGCCTTCGGTTGGGCTAAGGTTGTGACCCATTCATATATATAGTATGAACTATATACACTAACTATACTACAAACGAATAAAGTTAACTACAACTATATAAATCTGAACTATATATACAAGAATTAACGAGAGAAACTACGAGTAGCTAGGGAAGTGGAGGTCAGCTAAGCCACGCTCCACTGTTCCAACGACCGACACGGGCAGTAAGAAGGAACTGAGGGGCGGGTGGGTCAGCAGTGGTATATATCTGACGCTATAGCGGCGCCACTCCAGGGGGCACCCATCTGACCCACCGAGTGTTGCTTGGGTAAAAATCTTCCGACGAACGTGCACACGGCGTGCGCACACCTAACTGGAATGCATATGAGCAATCACTCAAAGAAGAACTCCTTCTTTCTTGTATATTGCAAAGAAACCTGGTGTTATTTTTCACCAAGGAAGCTGGTAGATGTTTGAACACAAAGTATTGCAGCTTGGGAACAATCCACCAGAAATGGCATCTTCCCCCCCTCCACCCCGGAGCTTCCCAGCCTGAACGTAAAGATTGCGCAGCGTCTCTCTCCTTGCTGCTGCTGCTGCCGCGCCTAAGGGCTACAGCATAAGAGCAGTGCTAGCTGCTGTAGCACCTCAGGAGGGAGGGGACCCTGCCATTTTTGGCAGCCCTCCTCTCCCGCTACCTGGAGGAGACACGAAGGGGACTTCCGGCCAGGAGACGGACATCACTCACCTTAGCAGCTGCTGGGGCTTCTGTGAGTGTTTGACCCTATGATTCCGCCCCCGCCCCATGCTGGGGAAGGGGCAGCCCCATCCCCCATCCACAGTGAAGTTATGGTGAGGGGCAGCAACATGGAAGGCCACCTGTGATGGCAACTCCCCCATCCAGTACCCATCATAGAGGAGGTGAGTGAGCTTTCTGGACCTGAGAGGGGCCCTACGAGCATGTGCAGTGACTGTGGTGCAGAGTGAGTGTGCTGTGGGAGCAGAGGGGCAGAGGAGGGGTCCCTCCCCTGGAGCTTGCTGCTGCCAGTGGTGGTGATGGGGAGTCCTCTCTGGCCCTAGCCCTGGGGCAGCCTGTCTGCACCCCAAGTTCCTCATCCTCAGCTCTGCCCCACCCCAAAGCCTGCACCCCCAGCACCGAGCACACTCCTGCACTGTGAACCTCTCATCCCCAGCCCCACCCCAGAACCCTCACCTGAGGGGAAAAACATGCAACTTAAATTTGGTGGTCAGTTTGGAGTATCATTTTATTTAGCATGATACTTGACTATTTTACACCCCTTCAAAGTATGTAACTGGTCGTATACAGGTGTTACGAAGTGGGAATGTGCTTAATGTTTTCTCTAAATACTGTCTGTGTGCCTCAGTTTCCCCAATGCATTTCTTAAGGCTCTAGATGGTGGGATAAGGGGGTGTGATTGTTGTAAAGCCCTAGAGGGCCAGTGTGATGGTGTCTGCACAGAGAATGGCCGAAACCCTGTCTCCAGGCAACTGATGGCCTGAGCCCCTCCCCTGCAAAGGTGCCAGCTGAAGGTGTTGGAGACAAAGAGATCAGGTGAGCAGAGAGGAGTGGGGGCTGGAGGGGGTTTGGGAGTCTGGAGCTGGCTGGGGACCAGGCGTGAAGTGCAGACAAGGGGGGTCTGGCTCACTGCCCCCAGAATGGACCCGGCCTAGGGGTCCAGTTCACTGTACCTACAAGCTCTGTTTTACACCCTGTTCCTGTCATCGAATAAATCTCTGTGTTACTGGCTGGCTGAGAGTCACGTCTGACTGCAAAGTGGGGGGGCGGGACCCTCTGGCTTCCCCAGGACCCCACCTGGGCGGGCTCGCTGTGGGAAGCGCACAGAGGGGCAGAGGATGCTGAATGCTCCAAGGAGAGACCCAGGAAGGTGAAGCCGTGTGAGCTTCTTGCCCAGAAAAAGTCTGCTCCGAGGGAGAGGAGGCTCCCCAGAGTCCTGCCTGGCTTGGTGGGGAGCAGTTCCAGAGCAGCGCCCAGGGACTCCGTGACACCCGGTACCCACCACAGGGGAGGCGAGTGGGCTTTCTGGACCTGAGAGAGTCCCTAGGAGCATGTGCAGTGACTGTGGTGCAGAGTGAGTGTGCTGCGGGAGGTGGGGACGATGGGTCCCTCCTCTGGAGCTTGCGGCTGCCGGTAACAGGGAGGGGGGTCCTCTCTGGCCCTAGCCCTGGGGCAGCCTGTCTGCATCCCAAGTTCCTTATCCCCAGCCCTGCCCCACCCCAGTCCCTGCACCCCCAGCCCTGAGCACCCTCCTGCACTGTGAACCCCTCATCCCCAGCCCAACCCCAGAGCCCACACCTGAGGGGAAAAACATGCAACTTAAATTTGGTGGTCAGTTTGGAGTATCATTTTGTTTAGCACAATACTTGACTATTTTACACCCCTTTAAAGTGTATAACTAGTTGTATACAGGTGTTACAAAGTGGGGCTGTTCTTAATGTTTTCTCTGAATACAGTGTGGGTGCCTCAGTTTCCCCTGTGCATTTCTCAAGGATCTAGATGGTGTGATAAGGGGGTGTGATTGTTGTAGAGCCCTAGAGTGCTAGTGTGATGCCGTCTGCACAGAGAATGGCTGAAACCCTGTCTCCTGGATACTGATGGCCTGGGCCGCTCTCCTGCAAGGTGCCAACTGAAGGTGTTGGAGAACAGAGAGATCGGGTGGCCTCCTAATGCCTGGAAAAGAGACAAAGGCCAGAGGAGGAGTGTCAGTGCCTGTGCAGACTTCCGGGAAGCGCACGGTGTGGAAGGGGATGCTGGGATGCTTTGGAACAACTCCATACAAAGCCAGTCAGGACTCTGGGGGAGCTTTCTCTCTCGGAGCAGACTGTCTCCAGTGCAGGAAGCTTACACCTTCCTGGGTCTGACCTCGAAGCATTCAGCCCTTCCACACTGTGCGCCTTACGCAGCCAGTCTGCCCAGGCAGGTCCTGGGGCAACCAGAGGTCCCTGCACCCCCAACTCCACAGTCAGACGTGACTCTCAGCCAGACAGTAAAACAGAAGGTTTATTAGATGACGGGAACACAGTTTAAACAGAGCTTGTTGGTACAGAAAACAGGACCCCTCAGTCAGGCCCATCTTGTGGGGTGGGGAGCCCAGAACCAAGTTCTGTGTCTCTCCCCATTTCCCCAGCCAGCTCCAAACTGACACTCCCTCCTCTGGCCTCTGTGTCTCTTCTGGACAAGGAGGTCACCTGATCTCTTTGTCCCCAACACCTTCAGTTGGCATCTTGCAGGGGAAACTGAGGCACCCACACAGTATTCAGAGAAAACATTAAGAACATTCCCACTTTGTCACAACAGGTGCAACAAAATATAATACCATATATTGAAGTAGGCAAGTGCCGCTTCTGACTTTCCACTTTTAATTGACCGTTGTAATCTTGTGGCACTGACGCGTTGTAGCTTCATTTTATATCGGCTTACAGGGCGGGAGCGCGGGGGCACCACCATTTTGGGCCCCACCAAAAATTATACAAACCTGTCGCCTATGGGCGGGCATGGGGGTTTCTGGCAGGCGAGGGAGAAGGTGAAAGGAGGCGAGTGGTGGGTGGGGACTGACTAGGAGGACGCAGCAAGCCAGCGGGGGCTAGGGGTGAAGAGGGGTGTGATGGTGGGGCCCAGCAGGGAGGGGGCAGGTCCTATTATACTGCTGTGATCTGGTCACCCCATGTGCAGTTTCTTCCTGCCCCCACCGAACCTTGTTTCGATGGGGCGGAGCTGGGGAAGGAGGGTTTGTTTCCACGGGGCTGGGCGGCGCTGGGGGGGGAAGAAGGGGGCAATTTTATATTAATAAGGAAATGTTTTATAAATTTTAATAAAATAAACATTAGTGAAGAAAATCAGTTGTACAACTATCAAAACAAATTATTTTCCTGATATGAAAGTGCAAATCAGCTAATTAATATATGATGCAATGTATGTAATAGATAATTTTGTTATTATTTATATAGTCATGGAAAGTAAATAATACATGGAAGAAACGAAAGGGTTTTTTTTAAGTGTTTTTTTGTTTTAGTCATCCCTGCCGGGGCCCCATCGAAACTGTTCGAATTGGGCCCCGCACTTCCTGAAGCCGCCCTGGCAATGAGGCTAATCATCTAGTGGAACAAGCTCCGTAAGGGACGTGGTTAATTCCCCATCACTGCTCTGTGTAAATGAAGACCGCAGCTCTTGCTGCAAGACACCTGGTGTGTGGGTGTCCCTGTTCCCCCTTCAGAACCTCTGGTACATGGTGCTTCCCTCCTCCCAGTTCAAGATCCCCATCATGTGGATGCTCCCATCCAGGATCTCTGGTGGGTGTCTCTGTCCCCCACCCCATGAACTAGCTCCAGTGTGTGGTTTCCCCTGCCTGCCCCCATCCGGGATCTGTGGGTGTCTCTGTTCCCCTTTTCAAGATCCGTGTTGCAGGGGGACATCCCTCCCCCCAAGTCAGACTCCCCATCGTGTCGGTGCTCCCATCCCCCCTTCCAGGCTCTGCGGGTGTGTGTGTGTGTCTAAAAAGAGACTGTGTCTCATTGTCTTGCCCAGGCTAAACTGCAGGGGCTATTCACAGGTGTGATCCCACTACTGATCAACACAGGAGATTTGACCTGCTCTGTTTCCAACCTGGGCCGGTTCACCCCTCCTTAGGCAACCTGGAGACCCCAAACTCCCCCAGGATCACCATATTGATGCTGAACTTAGTGCGGACACCCGATCAGCACAGCCCCCTGCAGCCCAGAACTCCTGAGCTCAAGCGATCCACTGGCCTCAGGCTCCCCAGGAGCTGGGATCACAGGCACCAGCCACAGGGCCCGGCTTGTTTCTCAGCCTGGCAGCTGGAGCTTTAAACTCTGCTTGTGAGCTCTGTGCCTTGGCCAGACGGGCACAGCCTGGAACTGGGAAATGCTCCTGCTCCCCCCGCCCCCGTCTCATGTCGAGCTGCAGGCGCCGCTGTCCTCCCAGGTAAGATCCCGGATGTTTCGGTGCCCCCTTCCCCCGCCCAGGTGTCCGGGTACCTCTGCCCCCCAGACAGAATCCTGGATGTGTGGGTGTCCGTCCCTCTGCAGAGGATCCCGGAGTGTGGATGCCCTTGTCCCCCCTACAACATCCTGGGTGTGTGGGTGCCACTCTCCCCCCCCAGCAGATCTCTGGTGGGTGGGTCCCCAGGGTGTGAGTGCTCCCATCCCCCGATACAGGCTGGGGGGGGGTATAACTGGCTCTCCCTGTCCTGCCCAGGTGGTGCTACAGCAGCTGTTCACAGGGGCAGCAGCCCCACTGTCAACCTGCAGCTTTACCCTGCTCCAGGGGTGACCTGCTTCACCGTCCTGTGGGAGCCCGGGGACCCTGAACTTCCCAGAATCACCTGATTGATGCCAAGCTTAGCACAGACACCGGCTCAGCCTGGCAGGGAGCTGCCCTGAGCCCTGACAATCAGCTTCCCTCCGCCTCCTGCTGCACAGCGAGGATCCCACGCGAGAGGCTTCGTGCCTAGTTTGTTCAGGAGCGTCCCAGGCTCCAGCTGTAAACTCTGCTGGTCAGTTCTAGTCTTTGGCCACACGGGGGCGGCAGTAACGGTCCCATCTAAACGCTGTTTGCGTTCGGCCCTTCGGCTCGCAGATTGTAACCCGCGGGCAGATCTCTGAGCGCAGCCAAATCCCTCCCCAAACTCAACATTGAAGCAGCAGCTCCCATTGGAAAGATCAGGATTTTTGCCTTTAAAAACAAGGGAAATATCTGCAGCGAGAAACTGAAGAAGCTCAATTGATTTCATTGACTCCATGAATGTTCCTCTGTGTCCCCCTAGGAGTCATGCCCCACATTTTGGGGACCACTGAACCCTACTCGCTAAGCAGGGCCTAGTGATGCCAAAGCCCAGGGAAAGGGGGAACAAGTGTGGGGCCCCCAGCACTGGAGCCATGTGAAGGGGCTGCAGGAGTGGGGCAATGGCTGGTGGCCCAGGGAGTTAAGGGCAAAGGGGGCACAGGAGGGGGCAGGAGGTAGGGGTGAAGGAGGTGCAAGGGTTGGGAGTGCAGGAGCTAGCGGTAAAGGGGGAGTGGGGATCGTCCAGGGGCAGTGGGGAAGTGCCAAAGTACAAGCTTTGCCCAGGGCACCATTTTCCCTAATGCTGGTCTGAGCAAACAATTGGAAATGACCCTTCAGTGAGACCAGAACCATAGTGTAGAAAAGCCCCTTTGTTAAATGGTGGGGGCTGAGGGCTTAGGGAGATGGGTTAAAAAGCTACAGGCATTTGTCTGTGGATGTTTGATTCTTGCCTGCTAGGCAAGGCTGGGGTGTGGTGTCTCCATGGCTGTACTTCCAGTGTCTGATCTGCCACAGGGAGCCAAGTCTAGACATACTCAGAGGCTCTATGCCAGGGTTTCTCAAACTTCCTTTCACTGCAACCCCCTTCTGCCAAAAAAAAACAACTTACTACATGACCCTAGAAAGACACACCAAGCCCCACTACACTGAGCACAGGCAGAGGAGACAAAGCCTGAGCCCTGCCCCAGTTGGGGGAGGGCAAAACCAGAGCTTGAGGGATTCAGCCCTGGGTGGTGGGGCTCAGACTTTTGGTTTCAGCCCCAGGCACCAACAAGTCTAATGCCAGCCCTGGTGACCCCATTAAAACAGGGTTATGACCCACTTTGGGGTCTTGCCCCACAGTTTGAGAACCACTCCTCTAGGCTGATGGGAGAGAGTTTTCCTGGGGGTGCAGTTAATCCACTTCCCAAGAGGTGGCAGCTATGTCACTGGGAGAAGCTATATCGGTGGGTGTGCAAGCTGTGGTGTTTACCACATTTAAGAAGTTTAATCAAACCCCATTTTTAAAACCACCTGTGGTCTGGGAATGGCAAAGGAGCTCGATGAATCAGGGTTTGTCCTTCAAAGTCCTGGACATCACGATTCCATACTCCTGTTGTCATTGGGGATATTGCTCAGTGTTAGAGTGCTTAACTGCAGTTCAAATAGTCCTCAGTTCAAAGCCCTGTGTTTTCTTATAACCTTCTTTCTTTTTTTAAAAAAAAGGAAAACATTTTCATTTCCATTCTCCATTATGTTCAGGGGCTCCTCTATACAGGAGTGCTTGATATCAATGTAAACACTCAATATTTCGCTGTCCAAATGCATAAAAACCTAGCGAAGCTGTCCATCCGCTGAAATCAGTTCCAATCCTCAAAGTGTCAATTTATGTTTTCATCAGTTAAACAAAGGTATCATACGAATGTACATTTGCAGATCCCTCTTCTCCAGGAGCTATGTTGTGCAGAAGAAGAAGAACCACATCCAGCTGCAGTTCAGGAGTCTGATGACCAAAGAGCCACGAAGTGTTCTGAGGGCTGGAGAAAAATGCCTTCCTGGTGTTGGGAGGGGAACAGGAGAAAAGACAAAAGAAGCAAGAGACAAAGAGAAAGGAGGGAGGGATGGATGGAGGAAAAGGTGAAACCAAAAGGACAAACCCTAATGTCCCCAGTGATTCTAAGGGAGAAAATCCCAGGTTCGGAATAAAATTCTGCCTCCTTAAGCTCGTGTTTTCCATGCCTAGAATTCAGTGGTCACCAGATGGATCAGACTGAACAGGTTTCAAACCTCGAGGAGGCTCTTACCTTCTAAACAGGGACGGCTGTTTACTAGTAAAATCACTAAAAGGGAAGGAGAAAACTCGAAAGAGGTTCCTCCTGGCGCTCACGTCTGTGAACCCGAATACTCTCTCAGTCCTCAAAGAGAGACCTGGAGAAGGAGACTTGCTGAAGCAAAGCCACAGGGGTCTCTGAGGTTTCCCTGGCCCCTCACCCCTGTCCTGCCTGGCTGATGTCAGCATCTCTCTGTGAGGTCACCACCTCCCCACCACCTTTGACCAATAGTCTGAGGTCCTGCAAAAAGCCTTTGTGATGTCACTGCCACACCCTTCCCTTGCTGTGCTAATGTCCTGCCCCTGGGCAGGCAGTTTGGAGGTTTGAGCTACTCCCTGTGGATCACCCCACTCAAGGAGCGTTCGTTCTAGGAAGCAAGCCGGCTAGACAGGAAAACATCAGATGCTGCTCCCAATGCTACACTCAGTTTTTCAGAAATTAGTCGACTTTATGGCCAGAAGAGACAACTAGAGCATCTTATTTGACCCCCTGCATATCATAGGCCTCCTGTATGACACAATAGCTACTTTTGGGGCAAACACATTCCAGAAAGGCGTCTAGTCTTCATTAAATGACATCAGGAGATGGAGAATCCACCACTTTCCCTAGAAGACATTTTTCTCCAGCCCTCAGAACATTTGGTGGCTCTTTGCTATTGAAAGAGCTCAACCTGTTTAGCTTATCAAAAGAAGATTGAAAGGTGATTTCATTGAAGTGTTGAAGGGCCTTAATGGAGAGAAAATATTGGGTATGAAAGGGCTCATTAATTGAGCAGAGAAAAGCATAACAAGACCCAATGGCTGGAAGGTGAAAAGAGACAAATTCATATTACTACTAAGGCACAAATATTCAACAGCGAGGATGATTCATGACAGGAACAAGCTCCCAAGGAATGTGGTGGATTCTAATTCTAATTCCTTATGAATATTCTGTGTGTTTGTGCCTGCAGGGGAGGAACATGCTATATGGCCAGAGGACTTTATTCCTCCAGCCTGCAAGGACAGAGAGGATGTCAAGGAGTTGCTCCTTCAATCCCCCCCACAGAAAGGCCCTTCTTAGGAAAGGCAAAATCCTGGAGAGGAAGAGTAACACTGAACAAGACTCCAGAAAGACAGATTTTTATACTCACAGTGAGAAGTTTTTCACCTGACCAGGGACTTGAACCCTGGACCCTCAGATTAAAAGTCTGACACTCTGCCAACTGAGCTAACCAGGCTCACATAGGAAAAGTACAAGTTGGTGCAGAGGTGAAGCTATTCAAGAAAAAGCGAGATGGCCACAATAGGGGAAACCTGATGCTCTCTCTCTCTTCCCAGCCCTGGCCTGGCTGGGTATTAGTGCTGGTTAAAAAGACGGGAAAATATCGGCATCTACCAGCCATTCATAGCTGTACAAGACTCAGGCACAGTAGAGAGGTGCCCATCTGTAAGTGCCAAATGGTTGGATTGGCTAATGCAGCCTGTAGACGTCCAGGGCACTCTGGGATATAGAGCCAAGTGTCCATCACCATCATCATTTCAAAGGGATAATGATAATGGTAGCAAGGTTCACAACTGACTCAGCAGTTGCATACAAAGGTGCACGTTTGGCAGTTACATTGGCTCAGGTTGGCCACCCCGGTCTAGATGTAGAAGTTACAACATTTAAACTTGAACGAGGGGCCAATTTCCCCATCATTTCCCACCTTTACATCCAAACACGATGAAGGTAGCAGATAGAGCCAGAGCAGGTTGTCTATGGGACCAAGTATATGCAGAGTATCCTCGACAGAGGTTTGTTCAACCTGTTCTTAAAAACCTCTGAGGACAGAGACACCACAGACGCCTTTGGGAGCCTATTCCAGAGCTTAACTGCACTCAGCATCTGACACTGGTGAAGTAGGAGGCTGAGAAAAACAACACTGGCTGTCAAAAAAAAACAGCCCTCCCTGGTACTTTAAGCAGTAGGTTCTGGTGTTTTAACAGCCATGGCCTGGGTTCAATTCCTTTAAAAACCAGAAGTTTTTCAATGAAAATCTCCATTCATTTCGCATTTGAAATGGAAAGGAAAAGAGGGCTTCTTGTCCATATCAACAAGGCAAAGAATGGCTTTTTTCTCAGTAAATATTTTTAAAAGGCGCTGACTCGACCTGAAGATCTCATTTCATTTGTATTTACAATGGAATGATTCTCTCTAGGATAGACAGAAATTCTTTAGCTAGACTCGGATTCCACGGGAATACGAGAAGCGATAGTGCCTAACACCTGCCTTTTTTCGGACAACAGTGATGTCCAAGTTTTCCATGGACATTTCCCTTCCAGCACCTCAGGCCCCATGCAACAATACAAGAAACTGAAATGCACAGAAAGTTTCTCACCATAGGATTCACTGACCAGGCCGGGGGAAAAGTTTTGCCAGAACACTTGGTTATAATATCCCTCCCTGACCTTAAATGGAAAGCAAGGGGCTAACTCTCAGAGCACATAACCACAGCTTATGAGTCTCACATTCTACACTGTCCATGTACCCTTCTCCCTCCCGCTCTATATTGACCAGCCAAGCCTGCCCCCCTCAAGCCAGGCCAAGACTCTTCTGGGTAAGGAGCTTGGAATTTACCCAGCTAGGGGCTCTACACGCACCACTTTTGAAGATGTTTGAATTCCCTCCAACTTCTCTCATACAAATGCTAAATAGTTGGTGGTGTAATGTTACAGGAGAGGTTGAAATTAAGCTATTTCATCAGATAGAAGACAGTGATTGTGTCAAAAGTGGGATGTGAATGGAGCCTAGAGCAACAAATGACAGTGTTAGAGGGCTTATTCCTTCACCCTCTCCTCGTCTTGCCCTGGCCTCTGTGGCTTTTAAACCTTCCCTTGGAGCTGTCAGCACCAGACACCTCTGCTCCAGGTGCCCAGAGGAGGAGAGGTGCTGGGCTTCTGCCTGCCCAGCCCTGACTATGAAGCCTGGCCCTGGCCCTGCTTCTTTCAAGCGCCAGGTGGGCAAGAGGGAAAGCACAGTGGCAAGTGCCATACTTGTGGGCACCAGGTGAAGCCATGAGAATCCCAACCCTCAGGTGTCAGTTCTAGAGCCCTGACCCATCCAGCAGGAGGGGAAAAAAATGGTGCTTGCACAGCTGGAGACAGGGAAGTGGAGCAGCGAGAGCTCCAGGGCTTTACCACAAGGTCCCACTGAGATTTGAACTCAGATTGCAGGATTCAAAGTCCTGAGTGCTGCCCATTACACCATGGGACCAGCTCATGGAGCCTTCTCTGGCCATCAATGACCATTATGGGGCCTGCTCGTGTAAGGGACTGTTGGCCCCTTATTAAAGCTTAGTGGGGGGTTTGGTTGGCTAGTTCCCAGTCCCAATAGAAGGGGGAAGGGCCAATGGGAAATCAGGACCCTGAGACTGACAGTCCCCTGGGGCAATGGGGAGAGGCCAAAGCTCCAAGTTAGCTGCACTGACAGGCCAGGCAGTGTAATGAGGGAGTCACCAGGCCAGGGGGTCCCATCCTCCGTGGGAGTTGGAACTGCCTGGGGCAGAGTGGGGCAGAGCTAAGGAGAGAGCAGGAGCCTGAGAAGAGCCGGGGAGCAGAGCTGTGCAGGTGTAGTGCCAGAAACTGCTCCCTGTAGGACTTTGCTACCTGCAGCAGTTACTGAGACCTGAGGTTGTTCTTATTTGCTGACTTGTCCTAATTGGCTAAAACTTGACAGTGGTGGGGGATGGAAGCATAAACGCTTCATCCTCCAAGCGACCCTGCCTGGTGTCCATCTGTATCTATTACCTCTTAACACCGGATTGTAAAAAATAGAGTGAGGTCATTTAAAAATAATTTATTTTGCAGCTTCATTTACTATGCTAACAATGTAGCATCCTGACACCGATACGTCTGCCCATGTGACCTGTGGGTTGGATTCATTTTAGTGGGACACGGGACATGTGGAGGATAATTTAAACTCTTAATTTCCTTATGGTTTCCCTGCAATATACTTTTCTGCTGGTGCAATTTCTGACCATTGCACGTCTATTGTATTTATTACAATAGCACAAGTAAGTCACACAAGTGACATAGTCTAAGGGCTTGGCTACACTTGCAAGTTAGAGCCCATTAAAGCAGCCCCGGGTGCCCTAACTCCTGAGGTGTCCACACTGGCAAGGCACATGGAGCGCCTGGGCTCTGTAGGTGGAGCGCTCCTGGTAATCCACCTCCATGAGAAGTATAAAGCTCGCTGAGCCCTGCTGAAATACCCAGGCATCAGTGTGGATGATGTGTTGCATCACTGCACTGTGTCTGGCCTCAGGAAATGTCCCATAATCCCCTGAAGTCAAGTGCCCACTCTGGTCATTGTTTTGAAATCGGCTGCAGGCATGCGGATATCCCCTTTCAAAGCTCCGTTTCCGACAGCCGGCTGCTTATCTGCTCCGGGACAAAGCAACCATTAGTGTGGAATGCTGCTGCTGTGAGTGTGTGTGAGAGAGGGGGGGTCTGCTGCTGTCCGAACACACAAGACAGCATGCTGACACACTCTCACCCCCCCAAACACACTGTCGCTCCCCCCACGTACACACAACACACTCCCTGTCACACTCCACTCCCGTCCCCCATTTGAAAAGCACATTGCAGCCACTTGCACACTGGGATAGCTACCACAGTGCACTGCTCTCTGTGGCATTGCCAGAGCTGCTAATGTGGCCACTCCAGTGCGCTTGCAGCTGTCAGTGTGAACACACGGCAGCGGTTTCCCTTCTGTGGTTTAACTCCCAGTGCTCTACATCTGCAAGTGTAGCCAAGCCCTAAATTTGCCAGACCAACCGAACTCAGTAACTGCCCTCCACCACCATGTGCAGTGAGTAGGGACACAGTGAAGCACACACCACACTTGCTGGCTCAGCCTTGTGCATGCTGGGGTGGCCACCTCCCCGTTGATGAGACCTGGTCCCACCATCTCCGTGGAGCTCCAGGCTGCCCTGCTGCCATCCCTGTCTGTGTTGTCTTCTCTAGCAGTTGACTGGAAAGTGAGCATTGGCCGCATGCCATGTAGCCGTGTTGTCTCGAAGGGCAAAAGCAGGAGAAATGGTGCCTTTATAGCCCACCTAATATTCCATAACATAGTTAAGGAAAATATTTCTCAATGAACTCTCAGTAAAACACCAGAAGCAGCCAGTGTCCGCATCAGTCTACGAGCATTGGTATTTTCTTGAAATTTGTCAGACCAACCTAACTAACACCTAACACACATTTGAAGTTCTTCTTTTCACACTGTTGCTCATTCTCAGGTTCTGCTTTGTCTCCAGACAGATCCATTCTCTTTCAGAACTGCCTTGCTCTTTCTGTCTGTTTCACTCACTGAGGTGTTGGAGTAAACACTCCCCTTCCTTCTATTCTCAGATAAACACTAGTATTAAGTGTTTGCTACTGATGGGTCTAGAAAGCGTTTGTCAAGTGGAAGATGCCATTTCTGGGGGATTGTTCCCAAGATCCAGTACTTTGGGTTCAAACATCTCCTAGCTTCCTTGGTGAAAATAACACCAAGGCTTCTTTGCAATATATAAGAAGAAAGGAGTTTTTCCACCTGAGATGGGACTTGAACCCACAATCTCTGGCTTAGGAAGCCAATGCCTTATCCATTAGGCCACTGGGGCCCTGAAGAGCAGTGGAAAGAAGGATGGAAATTCCCTCTCAGGATTGCACATTCCTCACATTCATTCAGAAGCCAAATACCCATTTAATGGCCTTACAAAAAAGTCTGCATCCCCTGGCAGCGAGGCAGCTGGGCAGGTGGCTGACAGAGCTCAGCACCACCTTTCTGCCAGCCATCCTTAGAGAAGAACCCCACCCTGGAGTCACCCCTCCCTCCTTCAGCACCTCCACGGCTGTGGCTCTGAGTGGCAGTAGGATGATTAGGGGTGAATCCGGGGCTGGAAGGGGGGTAAGGTCGGCCTGTAAAGAGGAACCAGGTGGGGCAGACCCAGGGGGAGGCTGGGGGCTGCTGGTCGGTTGTTGGGATCCGAGCTCTAGATCAAAGCTGCACAGTGACCTGACACCCAGGGTTATAAGGCTGACACAGTGACCCCCTTACTGGCCTCTGTGACCCCCAAACCCTTGTTACTAAGGGCATTGAGGAGTCTCTGTCCCTTAATAATTTCTGGGAGCTCCCCAGCAGGCTGTGGGCGTCAGCCACCTCCTGCCACACAGGTTAGACTCTTGGTGCTGTGCCAGCCGCCCCCTCGCTTGCAGGCCCAGTGTAAGAAGCAGGAGGCGCGGTGCTGGCAGAAGAGGGTTTTGATTAATCGAGCTCTGTGTGATGGGCACAGGACGCTTCCACTCAGTAGCATAGCTGGGGGGGAGCAGGGGAAGCAGCTAAAATCGTGGAGGGGAGGCTGAAGCCCCACTTCCCTCCCAAAATGATTCCCATTGGGGGACACCAGGATGGGGTGGCAAGTGGTGGCCTGTGTCGGTGGTTAATGAGGTGGGTCTAGTTGTAGATTGTTATTCATTCCCCACCTTGACAATTCACACTGTCCCTTTCCCATGCAGATTCCCAGCACCTCGGTGATCCTGGTAGCAGGGGTTGGGGCCTGAGATTTTCAGGGTTCTTTTCCCCTCCACCTGGAGTGAACTCAGCTTTTCCCCCATCCCAGACAATCCATGAAATAACAACAGGGGCATAAAGAAAAGGGGAGGGAACATCTCATGGCCAGGGCTGGATGTGCCCAGGGCCCCCTGCTTGTCCATTGTTTCCATGGAATTTGGCCCCCTGCTTTGCACAAGGGACAGAGAAAGATCTTGCTGTTCCTGTGTCTGTGCAAGGAAAATTGTGCTTCCCTAGGAAAGAGAGGCGGGAAATGGCCCCATGATGGGACAATTTCCTCAGGATTAAGACCTAAGGACTCAGGCTGAGAACTGATATAACCCCACTCATCTGGGATTTAACAAATTGTCTTCCCTGGAGCAGGGCCACTTCCAGTGTTTTTGCCACCCCAAGTGGGGGAAAAAAAAGCTGCAATCAACTGCAGCTCTACCTCTGCTGCTTTTGGCATCTAGTCCTTCCCTCTGAGAGGGACTAATTGCTGCTGAAGCCTCCCCTTTCCATTGACCGCCCCAGGGACCTGCTTTCTGCGCTGGTGCCAGCCCTGCCATGGAGACACTGGGAAGATGGGGGGAATCAGGAAAATAACATGGATTTGTTTATGTTGTATGTGAAGAATAACTGAAGCATTTTTGGTTTAAAGTCACTTTTCCTTCACTGGGAATTGAACCCGGGAATTGAACCCAGGTCTTGGCAGTGAAAGTGCCAAATCCTAACTCACCACTAGGGAGGTGATGCTGTTGTTTTTCTTCTCACTTATGTTACACTTTGGGTACGTCTACACTACGGGATTATTCTGAATTTACATAAACCGGTTTTGTAAAACAGATTGTATAAAATCGAGTGCGCGCGGCCACACTAAACACATTAAATCGGTGTGTGCGTCCATGGTCCGAGGCTAGCGTCGATTTCTGGAGCGTTGCACTGTGGGTATCTATCCCGTAGCTATCCCATAGTTCCCGCAGCCTCCCCCGCCCCTTGGCATTTCCGGATTGAGATCCCAGTGCTTGATGGGGCAAAAATCATTGTCGCGGGTGGTTCTGGGTACAGCCTCACCCCTCCCTCCCTGAAAGCAGCAGACAACCGTTTCGCGCCTTTTTTGCTTGGTGAACTGTGCAGACGCCATAGCACAGCAAGCATGGACCCTGCTCAGCTCCATACCACAATCGTGAATGTTTTAAACACCTCGCACACTCTTGTGCAGTCTATGGTGAACCAGGACCTTCAAACCGAGGCGAGGAGGAGGCGGATACGGCAGCGCGGCGATGACAGTGATGAGGATGTAGACACAGAATTCTCTCAAACCACGGGCCCCTGCGCTTTGGAGATCCTGATGGTAATGGGGCAGATTCTATCCATTGAACGCCGATTTTGGGCCCGGGAAACAAGCACTGACTGGTGGGACCGCATTGTGTTGCAGGTGTGGGACGATTCCCAGTGGCTGCGAAACTTTTGCATGCGTAAGGGCACTTTCATGGAACTTTGTGACTTGCTTGCCCCTGCCCTGAAACACCATAATACCAAGATGAGAGCAGCCCTCACAGTAGAGAAGCGAGTGGTGATAGCCCTGTGGAAGCTTGCAACGCCAGACAGCTACCGGTCAGTCGGGAATCAATTTGGAGTTGGAAAATCTACTGTGGGGGCTGCTGTGATGCAAGTAGCCAAAGCAATCACTAAGCTGCTGCTACGAAAGGTTGTGACTCTGGGAAACGTGCAGGCCATAGTGGATGGCTTTGCTGCACTGGGATTCCCTAACTCTGGGGGGGTGGTAGATGGAACCCATATCCCTATCTTGGCACCGCAGCTCCAGGGCACCCAGTACGTAAACCGCAAGGGGTACTTTTCAATGGTGCTGCAAGCACTGGTAGATCACAAGGGACATTTCACAAACATCCACGTGGGATGGCCAGGGAGAGTTCATGACGCTCGCGTCTTCAGAAGCACTACTCTGTTTAAATGGCTGCAGCAAGGGAATTACTTCCCAGACCAGAAAATAACAGTTGGGGATGTTGAAATGCCTGTCGTTATCCTGGGGGACCCAGCCTACCCCTTGATGCCATGGCTCATGAAGCCATACACAGGCAGCCTGGACAGTGGTCAGGATCTGTTCAATTACAGGCTGA
The DNA here is from genome assembly GCF_016161935.1 of Mauremys reevesii. Lineage (NCBI taxonomy): Eukaryota > Metazoa > Chordata > Testudines > Geoemydidae > Mauremys > Mauremys reevesii. The sequence goes on along the minus strand of NC_052645.1, from coordinate 3,026,535 downwards.
GCAAGTGCAGAATGGTGGTGGAATGTGCATTTGGCCATTTAAAGGCTCGCTGGCGCACATTACTGACTCGCTCAGACCTCAGCCAAACCAATGTCCCTATGTTATTGCTGCTTGCTGTATTCTCCACAATCTCTGTGAGAGTAAGGGGGAGACCTTTATGGCGGGGTGGGAGGCTGAGGCAAATCACCTGGCCGCTGATTACGCGTAGCCAGACACCAGGGAGATTAGAAGAGCACACCAGGAAGCAGTGCGCATCAGAGAAGCTTTGAAAACGAGCTTCATCAATGGCCAGGGTACAGTGTGACTGCTGTGTTTGTTGATGAACACCCAACCCCCTTGATTGACTCAGTCCCTGTAAGCAACTCCCCCTCCCCCTTCGAGTACAGCTTACTTATGCAAATAAAGTCACTCTCATTTAAAAAGCATGAATTCTTTATCAATTCATTATAAAAAGAGGGAGACAAGTAAGGGTGTGGTTTGGGAGGAGGATAGGAGGGATGGAGAAGGCCATTAAAAAAAATTCACAGTAACGACAGCCTTCTGGTTGGGCTGTCCACGGGGGTGGAGTGGGCGGGTGCACGGAGCCTCCCACGCTGCCTTACACGTCTGGGTGAGGAGGATGTGGAACATGGTGAGGGTTGAGGGTGGTTATACAGGGGCTGCAGCGGCACCCTGTGATCCTGCTGCCGTTCCTGAAGCTCCACCAGACGCCGGAGCATGTCAGTTTGATCACGCAGCAGCCCCAGAGTTGCATCCCGCCACCGCTGATCTTCCTGCCGCCACCGCTGATTTTCCTGCCGCCACCTCTCATCTCCGTTGTCCCTCCTGTCCTCACGTTCATCCCTCCTGTCCTCACGTTCACTGGCCTCTTTCCTGTAATTTGATATCACATCCTTCCACTCATTCATATGAGCTCTTTCATTGTGTGTAACTTCCATAATATCCGAAAACATCTCATCTCGCGTCTTCTTTTTCCTCCGCCTTATCTGTGCTAGCCTTTGGGATGGAGGAGGGATGGTTGAAAAATTTGCAGCTGCATGAGGGAGAGAAATATTTAGAAAGATACATTTTACAGAACAATGGTTATACTCTTTCACAGTGAACAGCACTATTCACCTTACATAGCACATGTGATTTCCCTACAAGGTCGCATTTTTCATCTTAATACTGACTGCTTGCAGCCCTGGAGTTACAGATCTCACAGACACAGGTCCAGGCATCAGAATTCAGCTTGCATGCGGCCATGGTAAGCCACTGTCTTTCGGCTTCTGTAGTGATTTACCCCTCCCCCCCAACGCATGGCTAATACCATGCTAGCTCCCTGCTAATCAACAACCTTCCCACCCCCCCACCCACTGTGTGGCTGGTAGCTTGGGGAAGATCGCCGGTGACCAAACACAAAAAATATCATTGGCATTTCACTCCTCCCCTCCCCCCGCTTCGCTACGTGCAGGAAAGGTTTTTTTTTAAGCTGCTGCAGTCCACGAACCCAGTAGTAAAATGGCCACCCCCCTTACTTAAATTCCTGATTTTTAACCAAGTTATCCTGAACGATATCACTTTGCTGAGGATAACACAACAAGATAAAGAGCGGATGCTTCTTGAATGCCAGCAGTCACCGGGACCATACGCTGCTATGCTTTGCCATGCAATGATACCTGATTACTTGCTACATGCATGGCGTGGTAAAGTTTCCTACCATGGTGGGCGGAACAAGGCTGCCTTGCCCAGAAACCTTCTGCAAAGGCTTCTGGAGTACCTCCAGGAGCGCTTCATCGAGATGCCCCGGAGGATTTCCTTTCAATCCCCGGACATGTTAACAAACTTTTCTAAGTAACTATACTGTCTGCGAATGCGTCCCAAGTCCTCAGGGCAAATCAATCATTAAAAAACGCTTGCTTAAAAAACAATGTTTGCTATTTGCAAAGGTTCACTCACCAGAGGTCCCTTCCATGGCGTCATTGTCTGGGATAGTTGCTTGGGAGGGCTGGGAGCAGGGTAATTCCGTCAGGGTGAGAAAAAGCTCCTGGCTGCTGGGGCTCACGGAGTGCTGTGTGCTCTCTGCTAGGTCTTCCTCCTCTTCTTCATCTTCATCTTCCCCGTCTGCATAATTCTCAGCCATGGCAGAGATTACAACCCCCACCTCGGAATCCACGGTCAGCGGTGGGGTACTTGTGGCGCAGCCCCCTAAAATTGCATGCAGCTCAGCATAGAAGCGGCATGTTTTTCGACCTGCCCCGGACCTTCTGTTTGCTTCTTTGGTTTTCTGGTAGGCTTGTCTGAGCTCCTTAACTTTCACTCTGCACTGCACTGAGTCCCTGCTGTGGCCTTTATCCGTCATAGCCTTAGAAATTCTTTCAAATACTATTTCATTTCGTCTTTTGGAACACAGTTCTGTTAGCACTGAATCCTCTCCCCATATAGCGATCAGATCCAGTACCTCCCATGCAGTCCATGCTGGGGCTCTTTTTCGATTCTCAGGAGACTGCATTGTTACCTGTGCTGATGAGCTGTGCGTGGTCACCTGTGCTGATGAGCTCTCCACGCTGGGCAAGCAGGAAATGAATTTCAAAAGTTCGTGGGGCTTTTCCTGTCTACCTGGCCAGTGCATCCGAGTTCAGAGTGCTGTCCAGAGCGGTCACTGGTGCACTGTGGGATACCGCCCGGAGGCCAATACCGTCGATTTGCGGCCACACTAACCCTATTCCAATATGTTAATACCGATATTAGCGCTACTCCTCTCGTCGGGGAGGAGTACAGAAACTGATTTAAAGAGCCATTAAAATCGATATAAGGTGCCTCCTAGTGTGGACGGTTGTGGCGTTAATCAGTTTTACGCTCCTAAAACCGATTTAAACGCCTAGTGTAGACCAGGCTCTTCTTAGGCTACTTTCTATCCAATTTCTGAAGCTGCTCCATTGTCCATTCCCTATGGGGCTAAGAGCAGAAAGTACAGGAATCCCTGTACTCAGGGTCACAACCTGAGCCCAACCCAAGACACTGAAACAAACACAAATGATGCTTCCTTCAGCAGGATCACAGAGCAACACAAAGAAAACCCATCAGGAACAATCCTCCTCTGCCTTCATTTACCCCATTGCAAGCCTCTCAGCAGCCAACTCTTGTGGGAAGGACACTGAGCTGATAGGAGCTCTGGCACAGAGACCAAGGGAGGGGTGTTGCACCCCCTCAGTGTGAGCTGGTCACATTCTGACTCTGGAGGAGGAGGGAAAGGTGATGGCCACATGATGGGGCCAGTATGTACCACAATATGGTTCTTTTATGTGGGATGACTCTGAACACTGACTGATCTCCACTCCCTTGGATTTGAAGAGATGTTTAGTTGTGCACTTGGGAACCTGTAAGGCTGAAGCAATTTTATGGATGGTGACACCACGATTAAAGGGTTTTTTAATGTTGTAGAAATTGTTAAAAACACTGAGCTTAAACAGGAACTGCCTGTTATTAAAGGCTGGTTTCCCCACGTCAGTTCCATAAGCTCTGCTAGAAACACCCTGGCTTCTCTCCTGCCTCAGTGGGAACTGGAGGGAATCGTCCCCTGCTGCCCTTGGCTCCAGGCTGGTTTTTCTGGGGAGGGAACGTGGAATTGATTTGTTTGCTGTTGAGAAGGGAGCCGGGCCAGTTCTCAGGGAACGAGAACTCCCAGCATCTTCCCAGCCCAGCCCAGGCTGCTGCCCTGTCCCAGCCTCTGTTCCCCTGGGGGCCCTGCGTGTTTGACTCTAGAGCAGGCCGGGAGCAGCAGCTTAGGACAGCCTGGGCCGGGCAGATAAGAAGGAGTTTAGCCAGCAAAAAAGGTAAAATGGCAGTGGAGTATTACCTTGGACTCGACGGCATTTCTCCATTGGTCTGTCTGCTTGGGGGCGGGGACAATAACACGTCCTGCTGCATTCGTTATTTCAAAGGGCGGTTTAGGATTTTCATTCTCACACACGGTGCACAAAGCAGGATCCAACCTTTGGCATCAACTAAACAAGCTGCCCACAGATTCTGGCAGCCACAATGAGCATTTGGGTGAGAGCTCAGACCTGCCCCTGTACCAGAGGGAGACAGGGGTCATCTGTGTGGGGACTGGACCACTGACCTACCAGCTCTTAACTCCCAAACTTTCAGTAACTCTGTTATCAGTGCCTGTGAGTGTAATTTAAACCATAAGAAAAACCACACTGGGCCAGACCAAAGGCCCATCTAGCTCTGAATCTTGTCTTCTGACAGTAGCCAATACCAGATGCCCTAACAACCCGTCAACAAGGCACCACTGGGAGTGGAACCCAGGATAGTCTGTTTATGAAACAGATGCTTTAAGCCAGCTAAGCCATGGTGCCTGTGGGTGGCTAAATCAGAGTGTCTGCCCACACCTGACTTCCTGCCATCTCCACCAGGGCCTGACAAGCTTTGCTTGTGTTTGGATTCTGCAAAGCAGAGGAGCAGGTGACGTTTTCCTTGCAAGCTCTGTGTGTGTGTGTGTGTGTGTGTGTGTGTGTGTGTGTGTGTGTGTGTGTGTGTGTGTGTGTGTGTGTGTGTGTGTGTGTGTGTGTGTGTGTGTGTGTGTGTGAATCTTTGGCCAGGTCTGCACTACAAAGTTGTTTCAGCAGACTTATATTGCTCAGGTGTGTGACAAACACACAAAGCTCTCTCGGTCGGTAGCTTGTGGCTGGTGTACACACTGCAATGCCACGTCTGGTGACAAAACTGCCCTGTTTTGCTGACAAAATAAAACGACTTTGATGAGAGGTCTGGAGCTTTTTGCAGCAAACTTAAATTAACAGAGTAAACACTGCTGTTCATTATATCACCATAACTGGCCTCCTCCAGTATCCCACAATGCCCGCCGTGAACTCGCCTGTCCTGCATTCCTGCTACAGAGCCTTGGGCCCCTCCCCTTTCATCGCTCCGGGAAGTTCTCACAGCTGAGCCTGCTGCTCTGCTCCGGCAGCCAGGAGCAAATCACTGCCGTGGATGCTGCTCTCTCCCGCCCTGCGAACACAGAGCTGGAGGCGGGAACTTCCTTACATGGGGGGCCACTGGCATCTGAACTGTGACACCCCCAGGACACCCCTTCCCTCGAGGAGGCTCTTACCTTCTAAACAGGGACTTCTGTTTTCTAGTAAAATCAGGAAAAGGGAAGGAGAAAACTAGAAAGAGGTTTCTCCTGGTGCTCACGTACGTGAACCTGAATACTCTCTCAGTCCTCAAAGAGAGACCTGGAGAAGGAGACTTGCTGAAGCAAAGCCACAGGGGTCGCTGAGGTTTCCCTGGCCCCTCGCCCCTGTCCTGCCTGGCTGATGTCAGCATCTCTCTGTGAGGTCACCACCTCCCCACCACCTTTGACCAATAGTCTGAGGGCCTGCAAAAGGCCTTTGTGATGTCACTACCACACCCCTCCCTTGCTGTGCTAATGTCCTGCCCCTGGCCAGGCACTTTGCAGGTTTGAGCTACTCCCTGTGGATCACCCCACTCAAGGAGCGTTCGTTCTAGGCAGCAAGCCGGCTAGACAGGAAAACATCAGACACTGCTCCCAATGCTACACTCAGTTTTTCAGAAATTAGTCGACTTGATGGCCAGAAGAGACCATTAGAGCATCTAATCTGACCCCCTGCATATCACAGGCCTCCTGTATGACACCAGAGCTACTTTTGGGGCAAACACATTCCAGAAAGGCATCTAGTCTCCATTATATGACATCAGGAGATGGCAAATCCACCACTTTCCTTGGTAGCTTGTTCCTGTGGTGAAACATCCTCGCTGTTGAATTTTTGTGCCTTAGTTGTAATATGAATTTGTCTCTTTTCACCTTCCAGCCATTGGGTCTTGTTATGCCTTTCTTTGCTAGATTCAAGAGCCCTTTAATACCCAATATTTTCTTTCCATTAAGGCCCTTCAACACTTCAATGAAGTCACCTGTCAATCTTCTTTTGATAAGCTAAACAGGTTGAGGTCTTTCAATTGCTCCCTAGAAGACATTTTTCTCCAGCCCTCAGAACATTTGGTGGCTCTTTGCTGCCCCAGCTCCAATTTCACAACATCTTTTTCAACCTCCTGTGATGTTATTGACATAATCTGTAACGGTATAGATCACTGTTGCGACCACTGTTCTATATTTGCAGCCAATATGGTAGAAAGGTTGTCGTGTAAGGGGTCTATGGAGAGGTTCTGATTGGCTGATTATAATTATGCTATTTCTATAGGTGTATCATTTTTGTAGTTGACGTTATGAATATTGGGTCTATGCTGCCCATATTTCAAACTTGTGCTACGCTTCCGGGGAACACCCCAGCCAGACAAGTTGGTGTCAGTTCTGCCTAGCCTGCTTGATGGCTCATTAAGGACCATCAGCTGTACAATCGACCCATTGAGAGAAGGCAGATACGCCTTGTGCCTCAGCAAGGTACGCAGGGACCTGCCTATGGACAGAACTCTAAGGTTTTTCTATGCCACATGCTGGATAGAGTGTCCTTGAGACAAAGAAAGCAAAGACCACTTGGCAAGAGACTATACAAGGCTGATGCCTCATCTCCATCTTGTCTTCAGTCCTGCTTCATACCTCTGGAGGGACTTTGCTACAAACTGAAGCTCTAGACAAAGGACTGAATGACCCATCCCAGCTGTGGATGGACTCCAGAGACTTGATTTGAACCTGCAGTTTATTCCATCACTGCTACAAGCCTGAACCAAGAACTTTGCCATTACTAAATGTGAAGGGTTAAAATCCATCTGCATTTTGTATAACAACCTGGTCTATGGATTTTGCTAGCTCTTTTCCAGACCCAAAGTCCAGAGTGTGGTCAAGGGACCAGAGGCCTAGCAAATCGTGATCAGCTAAGAGAAAGCTGGGTAAACAGAAAGCCTTGCTTGCTAAGATAGGCCTGGTCAGCAAATTGCCAGGTGTTGGAGCTAAGAACTAAAGAATTGTGTCTTATTCAGAGTTGCAGATTGAACAAAGAATCCCTGTTCCTATTGTGTTAGTCTCTTCTGTAGGGAGACGGTCTTCCCACAGATCCAACCTTGAGTTTATGAGAAGTTGGCCCATGTCAGTATAAGATATGGCATCCTTCCACCTCCCTTCCCAGGGACCATGTAGTAATTTTTTTGGCAGAAGGGGGTTGTAGTGAAAGGAAGTTTGAGAAACCCTGGCATGGAGCATCTCCATTAATGAGCTGCAGTGACATAGAGACAGTGTTTGAAATGTTGACTTGTCCTTAGCCTCTGAATACGTCTAGACTTGACGCACTGTGGGTGATCTGACACTGAAAGTGCAGCCATGAAGATACCACACACCAGCCTTGGCTTGCTGGCAATAATCAAGCCTCCACAGAAAGACACCCATGGTTTTCTAGCCCAGCTCTCTAAGCTCTCAGCCACAACCACTTAACACAGGGGCCTTTCTACACTCTGGTTCTGTTCTCACTGAAGGGTCATTTCCAATGGTTTGCTCAGACCAGCTTCCTCAGCACACTCACTGCTGTGCAGCTCTGTATGTGTGGCCATGGCTGAACAGCAAGAATTCCTGCCCATTTCCCTACTGGCTGAAGCATGGTTAGAGTGTGTTTATGGTTAATGATGCTGCTGTAGATTGTTCATTCCCTGCCTTTGCAATTCAGACAGTCCCTTTTCCCGTCATATCGCCAGCACCTCTGTGATTCCAATAGCAGGTCAGGTTTTCTCTGGGCACTGAGATTTTTCAGGGAGTTGGTGGCTCCTTTCTTTCCTGGAGTAAACTCAGTTTTTTATTCCATCCTTGAAGTCTCATGGAATAACAACAGCAGCATAAAGAGGAGAGGGAATATCTCACTGCCGGAGGGGATGGGGGGGAAGGTGGCCACATCCCCTCTGTCTGACCATTGCCATTGCAGGAGAGAAGGTTTCAATGGAATCGAATGCCCTGGCTCAGACAAGAGACACAGGGAGGTTTTGCTGTTCTTGGATCTGTACAAAGGAAATTGTGTTTCTGTGTGAAAATGGGGAGGGAAATGAAACACCCACATGGTGGTGCCTAAGGCAGAAGGGACCCCTATAGGATTAGAACAGGACACGTTCTCAAGCAGCATGTTTCTTACTTTGCCCATCTGTCAGTTTTGATTATTATCGATGGAAATATTTTGCCATTGGGTTTTGTGTTTACACAGAAATTGACATTTACCAACAAATACGTAATTCTTCCAGTCCTGCTGAGTCTGCCGGTGGTGAGTTTAGAAGGACAGAGTCACTCCTCCCACTCCCCATGCCAGGCCTGTGCTCTCCAGAGTGTCAACTTCCCACACAGCTGGGATCCTTCCCTGATCTCCCCTCAGACCTCTGCCCTCCACCCCCACTTCTGGGATCCCCTCCCAACACTGTCCAACTCCCCTGCTGGCCAGTTCCCTTCCCATTCTTTTCATTTCCTGCCTCCCCTCTGAGCAAAAGCTCTGGACAGTTCCCACACTGGGAATTGAATCCAGGCTGCCTGCATGAAAACACCAATAATCTTGGCCACTAGACCATATGGGACTTGCACAAACAACAATCCATTTACACATTCACTAACACATTCATGGGTGGCAAGTTTGTAGAAATTTTGGTGGTGCCCAGAACCCGCCCCCCAACTCCGCCCCCCCAAACTCCGCCCCCACCTGCCTAAGGCTCTGGGGGGGAGGGAGGTCTAGGGTGCAGATCCTGGGCTGGGGATTAGGGTGCAGGAGGGGTGCAGGGTGCAGGCTTTGGGATGGAGTTTGGGTGCAGGCTCTGGGCTGGGGCAGGGGGTGAGTGTGCAGGAGGGGGTGAAGGGTGCAGGCTTTGGGACGGAGTTTGGGTGCAGGTTCTGGGCTGGGGGTGGGGGTGTAGGAAGGGGAGGGTGCATGCTCTGGGAAGGGGTGCATACTCTGGGAGGGAGTTTGGGGATAGGAGGGAGTGCAGGGGTGAGGGCTGTGGGGCTGAGGATGAGGGGTTCATGATGCAGGAGGGCTCAGGAAGAGGGTTGGGGTGTGGGGTGAGGGCTGTGGGGCTGAAGGGTTCATGATGGGGGGGCGCTCAGGGCTGTGGCTGAGGATTAGGGTGTGGGGGGACGAGGGCTCTGGCTGGGGCTGAGGATTAGGGTGCGGGGGGATGAGGGCTCAGGGCTGGGGCTGAGGATTAGGGTGCAGGGGGATGAGGGCTCTGGCTGGGGCTGAGGATCAGGGTGCGGGGGGATGAGGGCTCTGGCTGGGGCTGAGGATTAGGGTGCAGGGGGATGAGGGCTCTGGCTGGGGCTGAGGATCAGGGTGCAGGGGGATGAGGGCTCTGGCTCGGGCTGAGGATCAGGGTGCGGGGGGATGAGGGCTCTGGCTCGGGCTGAGGATCAGGGTGCGGGGGGATGAGGGCTCTGGCTGGGGATGAGGATCAGGGTGCGGGGGGAGCAGAACCAGGGCTATGGCTGATCTATGGGGCACCAGGTGAGTGGCAGAGGCTTCAGGTGCTGAGAGTTTGCCTGACACCTCAGGGACACAGTGTGAGGGGGTGTCCCAGGGATCTCTGTGAAAGGAGCAGAACAGAATTTACTTGGGGTGGGGAGAGAATTGAGAGTGTCTCAGGGGGTTGGACAGAAGTATTGCCCGGGTGAGGGACTGGCTAAAACACAGGCCTCGCTGCGAGCAGGATTTGAACCTGCACAGGGGAACCCTATTGGAGTTCGACTCCAACGCCTTAACCACTCAGCCATCAGCACAAAAATGCCCCAATGCCAGAGAAACTGGTAAATAATCCCAATGCCCAGGCGTGAAGTCATCTGAACTACAGAATTCCCACCGCAAACCTGGCCCCCAAAGCACAGGGGGGATTGGGGGTTTGTTCTCTTTGCTTAGCCATGTGCAGTCGCACAGAGAGCGCATTTAAAAGTCTCCCCTCCCACAGAGCGGGAAGGGGAAATGATTCTCAACTTGAAGCCTGATGCAGAGTGACCAGACTTCCCAATTTTAACGGGACTGTCCCGATATTTGCCTGTTTGTCCCGCGTCCCGACCGATGTTTGGTCGGGACACTGGACAAACAAACAATTTTGCTCTTTGCTTCGGCACACAGGCAGAGCCCGGAGGGACACTCGCCCCCCCAACTCCGCCCCCTCCTTCCCCCATTGGATCCCTCCCCAAATCCCCGCCCTGGCGCTTCCCCCAGCCCCACCCCCTCACTGCCCCATTGGATCCCTCCCCAAATCCCCGCCCTGGCCCTGCCTCTTCCCCAAGCAGGCGGCATCCTCCTCCCTCCCAGGTTTGCACACGGGCCATGGCCAGGAGCACAGCATGGAGGCTGCTCCAGCCCTGGAGCCTGCGGGGCAGCGCAGTGGGGCTGGGGGCAGTGGGGAGCGGGCAGGACCCATGTGGGTGGGGGGCAGAGACACACATGGGGCAGACACGCTTCTGCCAGGAGGGCCCGGGCCCGGCTGCCTGGTTCGCCCCTTGCCCGGGAGCTGCAGGAGGGACCTGGAGTGCGGCTCGGCTGCAGAGCTCGGAGCCCAGGCTGGGCCCAGGAGCGAGGGGACAGGGGAGCTGGGGGTGTATCAGGGGTCGGAGCCGAGACTTGGGTGGAGACGGGCTGTGCCACTGCCGCCTGGCGGGGAGGGGAGCCTCCGGCTTTTTTTTTGCTCTGCCCCACGTCCCGATATTTCATCTTTGACATCTGGTCACCCCAGCCTGATGTGAATGAGGACGTCTGGACCAAGGGGGCAGGGACTGGCCTTTGCTAGAGAAACCACTGTCAAGTGTTAGCCAGTTAGGACAAGTCAGCAAATAAGAACAACCTCAGGTCTCAGTAACTGCTGCAGGCAGCAAAGTCCTACAGGGAGCAGTTTCTGGCACTACACCTGTGCAGCTCTGCTCCCCGGCTCTTCTCGGGCTCCTGCTCTCTCCTTAGCTCCGCCCCACTCTGGCCCAGGCAGTTCCAGCTCCCACAGAGGATGGGACCCCCTGGCCTGGTGACTCCCTCATTACACTGCCTGGCCTGTCAGTGCGGCTAACTTGGAGCTTTGGCCTCTCCCCATTGCCCCTCGGGACTGTCAGTCTCAGGGTCCTGATTTCCCATTGGCCCTTCCCCCTTCTACTGGGACTGGGAACTAGCCAACCAAAAACCCCACTAAGTTTTAGTAAGGGGCCTACAGTCCCTTACATGAGCCAGCCCTGTGAGGGTCACCACTGTTCAGAGAAAGCAACACAAGCTGGTCCCATGGTGTAACAGGCAGCACTCAGGACTCTGAATCCTGCAATCTGAGTTCAAATCTCAGTGGGACCTTGTGTTGGCTTGTGGTAAAGCTCCCAGTGCTCAACTTCCTTGTCTCCAGCTGTCTAAGAGCCAATCTTTCCCCTCCTGCTGTGTGACTCGCCCACTGGAGCTAGGTCTTGGGTGGTGAATGGCCAAAATTGGTTGGGGCTCTAGAACTTGTGACCCTGATTCCTGTGGTTTGACCAGGTGGTTGGGATTCTTGCTGCTTCACATGAGGCCCACAAGTTTGGCCATTTTGCTTTCAGCCACGTTACCTCTTGTCCACCTGGCACTTGAAGGAAGGAGGGCCAGGGCCAGGCTTCATAGTCAGGGCTAGGCAGGAGGGAGGCAGAGTCCCAGGCTGGAGCCCAGCACCTCTCCTCCTCTGGGCACCTAGAGCAGAGGCAGCTGGTGCTGACAGCTCCAAGGGAAGGCTTAAAAGCTACTGAGCAACCGAGGGCAGGGCCAGAGGAGGAGAGGACCATGCCTATGTGTGGCCAGCAGACGGCCACAAAGACACTCGGTCAGCCTGCTCCCTGGCATGGCAAACCCCTACTGAAGACGTGCTTAATCCACTTGCTGATCAGGAGGAAAACCTGTCAAAATCTGTGTGCGAGGAGAACCCGCTTGGCTCAGAAGGAGCGAGGAAAAAGAGCAAGTGAACAAAATAACTTGTGACAGAGCAAGCGAAAAGAATGTGAAAGGCAGAGAAAGAAATAAAGGGAGAGAAAAAATATTAGAAAAAGAAGGAAAGAAAGGAAGAGCGTGAAAGGCAGAGGGGAAAAAAGAAAGCAAGAACATACAAGCTAGAGAAGGAAAGGAATGAAAAAGAACGAATGAACCACAAGCGCTAGTTGAAGCTGGAATGGGAGAGTCAGAGAAAGGACAGACTGACCCGTTAAGTAAGGTTGCACCCGATTCTCCATGTTGGGGGCACAGGCCTCCCATTTCAGTCCTGGCCCTGCTTGGGGGGACCATCCATAGGTGCCTATTGGTACCCCCATGCTCTGAGCAGGGGACAAGCCCCCCCATACCCTCCCCTCGGGACATGGGCTCTCCCCAATCCTGACCCACTTCCCGCACGCTCCTGGGAATGGGGGAAGGTGGGGGGTAGGCGTGTGCTGAGCAGCACCGTGGGTGTCTCTCTCTGGGGCGAAGGAAGAGGATATTTTTTGTACCAGAAGGAAAGAGCAGGGGGCGGGGGCGTTTGTGGAGCCGGGGCGCACACCAGAGACAGGAACTGAACACAGCCCAGCGTGAGCCCAGTGCCAGTTGGAGCCGAGACGCCCGTACCTGGAGGACCATCTGCAGAACCTACCTTGATGGTGCCGTCCATCGCCGCTCCCACATGGAGCTTCCCGCCTAGACCTCCCTGGACGAGGTGAGGTGGTGCATTGGCAAAGGGGGCTGTTTGAGCAGGGTGTGTGTGTGTGTGTGTGTGTGTGTGTGTGTGTGTGTGTGTGTGTGTGTGTGTGTGTGTGTGTGTGTAAAATATTTTGTGAAGTGAGGGCACAAACTGCTGGGGCTGGTTTCCTGTTGGTGTGAGCTTTATTTTTTCTCTCTCATCTTCTTGTTTTAGGCTAGGCTGGGTGGTTTCTGCACTGCTGCTGACAAGGGCAGCGGCACAAGGGGCCTTAGGTGCAGAATCGGGAGGGGAAGGGTGCACGGAGGTCACAGGGATAAGAATCACATTTAGCCCTTGCACGGTAATGGTGGTGCACTCACGCACTGCCACATCTTTTACTATCACGACTATTTATCTGTACAACAGCAGCACCTTCAGAGACCGGCAGAATCAAGGCCCCTGTTGGGCCAGGCGCTGCCCAGACACAGCGAGAGACAGGCCATGCCCCAGAGAGTTTACAGGCTCCACACCCAAAAAAGTGGGAGGAGAAACAGAGGCCCAGTATCACACAGCAGCACTGAGAATAAAACCCAGGAGTCCTGGTTTTCCTGCTCTAATTCACTAGACCCCACTCTGCTCCCAGAGTTGGGGACAGAACCCAGGAGCCCTGGCTCCCAAAAGGGCGGGAGGGGGTCTAGTGGTTAGAGGAATGGAAGATGGGTGTCAGGACTCCTGGGTTCCAGTCCCAGCGCTGGGTTAGAGAGGGAGTCTCCTATGTTAGCACAGGTGAGACTGGGAGCCAGGACTCCTGGTTCTTCCCATCCCCAAACCATCTTGCACAGCAGGAGGGAGCTGGGCAGGAAGTGGTGATGGGGTTAAACTACCAAGAAATGCAAACCCTTGAAGGAGCTCAGCCAGACAATCCAGCACGAGGGGGAGAGGATATGTGGCTGGGGGAGGAAAAGCCTTGGGCTGCACTGGGGGAGCGAGAGCAGGGTGACACCCCAGAAACCTGCAGCAAAGGGATGGACAGGTGGGGTGGGTGGATAGAAGAGGCAGCGAGACTAAAATCTAAAAGGAGTGTGGAGTCTAGTGGTCAGAGTGGGGCGGGTTTGGTGGTCAGAATTCCTGGTTCTATCTCCAGCCCTGGGAGGAGAGGTGGTCCAGTGGTTAGAGGTGTCAGGGGAGAGCCAGGACTCCTGGTTCTCTCCCCTGGCTCTGACTCTCTTGTGCAATCCTCGGCAGTTACCCAACTCACCAGCGCAGTGGGAGCGAGGGGCTGGGGCCGGTTGTGACACAGCCCAGAGTCCCATACTGCCTCTTTGTTACCCAACCCGGGTAGGGTGGGGATGGCCTGGGAGACCCGCTAAGAAAGGCGCTCTGGTGGGTTGTGTGTGGGTCACGCTGCCCCCTGCTGGATAGACCCTCTAGGTCAGAACCAGTCTCAGTCCGGTCAGACCCTGGGAGCCCAGCCCCTCTGTCGCCACGGCCATGTCTATTGGTCTCCTGGAAAGGTCCATTCTCCTTGGTAACTGTCCAGTGGCAGGGAGTTCCACAGGCCCCTGCACACGCTGTGTGCAGGAAGTCCTTGTGTTGGGAGCAGGGAGGAACTGTGTGTGGTTGTGTCTCTGAGCACAGTTGTGAATATTCTGTGTGTGTGTGATTGTGAGTGTGGCTGGGGGTGATCGCTTTCTCAAGTGGGTTGGGCCAGCATGCCTCTCTGGGTGTGTGTGTGTGAGTGTTTTTGGGATTGTCTGAGTCCCTTTGTGCGCCAATGTGTGTGTGTGTCACTTGCAGCTGGATACAAAATCCTGCAAAGCCACCCCCACACACACACACAGAGCTGGGCTCAGCCCCAGCAGGGGCAGCAGGGACACACACGTCTCTCCTGGGCCAGCTTGGACACTTTCATCACGACCCGGCACAGTGCTGGTGTCACACACGGGGTGGGCAGTGACCGGCGGGGGCAGATGTGCTGGATTCAGAAGGAAGCACTTTGGGAAAATCAGTCAAGGCCCTTAGCAGAGCTGGGACAGACCCAGTGACCCTGCACCACCCTGGGAGGGGAGTGGGGTCGAGTGGTCAGAGCAGGGAGGGGCTGGGCACCAGGACCCTGGGTTCTATCCCTGGCCCAGGGAGTGGAGGTCCAGAGCAGGGGGACTGGGAGCCAGGACTCCTGGGTTCCATAGGGGAAACTGTTTTTTTCTGTACTTCCCTCCCTAGAGATCCCAGCCCCGCCCCCTAGTGGAGAGTGAGTGGGAGCAGGGGAAGTTACTCCCCCACATGATTCAACCTCCCACCACCATGGGCTGTGACATCATGGACCCTCCCTCCCCAAGGCAGACAGTAGAGCTCCTGCCCCAGAGAAGCTGGGCTCCAGTTGCACCCACAACAATCCCACTCATGGTTGCAAAGAAACCCCACCCAGCCCCACAAACCACCGCTAGGGACAGGATCTGCTGCTTCTTTTCATTTCAGGAGCTGCTCTCGCCAGGCACCACACCCCATTCACACACCCCTTGGTCACTATGCAGCTCAGTGGCAATCACTGCCCTGAAGTGACTTCCGGCGCAGGCACTCACAGCACGAACTCCCACACCGGATTCTGTCCACACGCAGAGAATACTCCGCCGGGCTCTCTTCGGTTCCTTCTCGCTGCTCCCCGTCCTGCCGCCAGACACTGCTCATCTGCATAACCCCGCCCATGGACACGCGACACCTTCTGTCGTTTTGGTCTCCAGTGAATGAGTCGCCTGCAGAGAGGAACACGTCACCGGATATCAACAGCAGCCCAGCGCACGTCACAGCCGCCGGCGGGGATTGTCTGTGAGCTCGACGCTGGGGGCGGGGCTTCAGGAGTGACCCAGCCCCATAGACAGACTGGGGCAGGAGCCATTGGGGGAGGGGATGAGGGATGGGGGAGAAGGGGGAGGGAGAGACCCAGCCCCATAGACCTGCAGGGACAGGGGATCTTGGGGTCAGGAGGGGAGAAGGGGATTGGCAGAGACCCAGCCCGGGTGCAGGAGAAATGGGGTGGGGTGGAGGGAGACATGTCGGGTGTGGGGTGGGGTGTGAAATGTTGGTCCAGGGAAACTGAGTCACTCCCAGGACATCGTGCAGGGGGGAAGCACAGGGGCAGGAGAGAGCCCCAGCCCCACAGAGCCCCAGAGGGATATTGGGGCAGGGGAGGGATGGAGGGGGAGAGACCCAGCCCCATAGGACCCCTAGAGGCAGCGGGATATGGGGGGTAGGAGTGGGGATGGCAGAGGAGATACCCATCTCCTTAGACCCCCAGAGGCAGGAATGGAGGGGAGACGGGGGGAGGGAGGGAGCCAGCCCTATAGACCTGTAGGGGCCGGAAGCTATTGGGGGCAGGAGGGGAGAAGGGGGGTTGGCAGAGACCCAGCCCGGGGTGCAGGGGAAATGGGGTGGTTGGGAGGGAACTGGGGAGGAGAAGAGCCACAGGGCAGGACACATGTTGGGACAGGGAAACTGACCCACCCAAATACATGCGGAGCAGGGCAGGGCGGGAGGCAGATCATGCTGGTCCCAGGTAATTTCTGGGGTTCTGATTCCCACTCAGCCGGGGGCCTCTGGGCTGAGGAGACCTGGAGTGGGACGGCAGGGGCTGTGTGTGTGTGTGTCAGGCTGGGGGAGCTGCCTGGGCAGAGGGGCTAGAACCAGGGGCGGCTCCAGGCACCAGCACCCCAAGTGCATGGTTGGGGGGCAAGCTGCAGGGGGCTCTGCTGGTCACCACTAGGGCAGCAGGCATCCCAGCCCCTCACCCACTCTACCCCCCTCGCCCCACTCCCCTCCCGGAGCGGGGGAAAACCCAGGCGTCCTGGCCCAGCCCTGCCCCCTCCCCACTCTACTCCTCACCCCACCCCTCCCAGAGCTGGGGAGAACCCAGAGTCCTGGCTCCCCTCCCCTCCCCTCCCCTACCCTCCCAGAGCGGGGGGAGAACCCAGGAGTCCTGGCTTCAGCCCTGCCCCTCCTCTGTATTTCCATATGGCTCAATCCAACAGCTCCCTACCCCTAGTCGGGAGAGAGAGGAGGCCAAGGAGAAGCAGGCGGGAGGGGGCGCTGGGGCGCGTGTGGCTGCGCGGGGGGGTCGGGGTCTTGGGGGAAGGGGCGATGCAGGGGCAGGGATTAGAGGGAACAGGTGGTGCAGGGGTGGGGTCTTGGGGCAATGTGAGGACAGGACCCCAGGGGAAGGTGCGGTAGGGGCGGGGTCCCAGGGGACGGGGCGGCAGGGCAGGGTCTCAGGGGAAGGGGCGGTGCAGGGGCGGGGTCTCAGGGGAAGGGGCGGTGCAGGGGCGGTCCCAGGGCAGGGGGCGGCAGGGGCGGGGTCTCAGGGGAAGGGGGCGGTGTGGGGGCGGGGTCTCGAGGAGAAAGGGAAGCCTCAAGGGTGGGAACTGGGGGAAGGGGGCCATGGGGTGGGACCTTGGAAGGTGCAGGGGAGGTGTATTGGGGCAAATGTGGAGTGGGGAGTCGGGAAGGGGCAGAGTGAGGTGGGGTGCTGGGGAAAAGGGGCAATGCGAGGGTGGTGCCTTGCGGGAAGGGACGGGGCGGGGCAGGACTTCAGGGAAAGGGGCGGGGATTAGGGGGAACAGGCGATGTGAGGGCAGGACCAGCGGGGGGGCAGGGCATTGGGGAAAGGGGGTCCGGGGGCGGGCACAGCGAGGGGGCGGGGCTTTGCGGGCGGCACAGCGGGGGTGGGCAGGGGGGCTTTGGGGCGGGCACAGCGAGGGGCGGGGCTTTAGGGGCGGGCCACAGCGGGGGCTGGGAAGTACTCATTCCGGCCAGGGGCGGGTCTGTTCAGTGACGCTGTCCCTGCAGCGGGTGGTTGGAGCCGGGCTCCCCGGGGCAGGGGGCGGGGCGGGCCGGGGGCAGCGGGAGTCGGGGGGTGACACGTGGCCGGTGCCTGGGCCCGGCGGACCCACCCAGACCCGCTGCCACCCCAGCCGGGGCAAGGGGCGCTGGGAACATCCCGCGGGGCGGACACGTGGATCCAGCCCCGCACAGAGCCAGACCTGGCCCCGCCCTGCCCCGCCAGGGGAGGCGTTTCGACGGCGGGAGCTTCGCCCCCCCTGCGCGCTCCCGCCCCCGCTGCTTTGTGCCGGGGGGGGGGGAGGGGCGACGCGGCGCAGCCCGGTCCTGCGCGGGGCAGCCTCACACCCTGCCCGGGGGGCGCCGGGGCCTCTGGGGCGGGGCGGGGATGAGGAGTTGCGTTGCGGGGAGGTGTCAGGTGGACTCCAGGGACCCGCCCTCACCTGGGCTGGGAGGACGGAGGCGCCCCTGGGCAGGCTGGGAGTTGTAGTTCCTGGCCTGTCTCAGAGCGGAAGTGACGGAGAGTTGCTCAGACAACGCCCCTCCCTGTGCACCTGGGAAGCGTAGTTCTCCTTTCACACACGCGGCCTCTATTGGAGGAGGGGCCGTAACTCGTCACTTCGCCGCGCCCCTCCCTGATTGGCGGAGAGAGCGCGGGACAGAGACTCGGCGCGTGGGGGGAGGCCCCGGTTCCCCCCCCATGCTTTGCTGCCCTCCGGGCGATAAGCGCGCTGCGGCTGTTGGGACTGAATCCCGCGTGGATCCGGGCTGGGGCCCAGGGCAGAGGCAGCGCGGAGTGAAAGGGCTTCACCCCAGCTGGGCCTGGGGGCAGCAGTGGGGAGAGGGCTCAGCCCTGCCTCCTAATCCCCTCTGTAGGGCCCCAACAGCCCCTTCAAGCCCCCAACCTGCCCCCATGTCCCCCCCCTCTGTTGTGACCTCACGCCAGCCCCACCCCCATCTGTGGGGATCCTCGCCCCCAGCATCCTCTCCCCACCCTGTCCGATCTGCCTGGCCTTTCCCTTTCACCCTCTGCCCTCCTCCTCCTCCTCCTCCTCCCCGTCCTCAGTGCCCTGCCCCAAACTCCCTCCTCCTCTAGCCCCACCCCGACATCCTCCCAGCACCCTGCCCCCTTCCTCCTCCTCCTCCCCATCCCTGTCCTCAGCGCCTGCCCCACTAATTGCATCCAGCCCATTTCCCCATGGCTGGGCCCCACTTTCCCATCCCCCCACTGCCCCAGTCCATCCCCAGGGTGGGAGGTTCCTCATCTCCAATCTCTGCTGCCCCCCAACCTGCCAGGTTCCCCAGCCACTGGGGTCCTCCAACCCGCCCCACCCATCCACTCTGGGCTCTAAATCCCACATTCCCACAATGCCCCTTGCAACCCCACCCTCCTCTATCCCTAATCCCCTCGTCCCTTCCCCTGGGGTCCTCCTGACACCCCAACCCACAATCCGCCCCCACATACATCCCAGTCCTCATTCACACGCTGAGCTAGTCCTTCAGGGGCCCCCACAGCCCCCAAACCTCCTCCATCCATGAGCCCCGTGGGCCTGTGGCCGAAGTGGGGAAGCTCCCACTGTGGCTGGGCTGTGGGGGTGTTAATCTTTCCTGGTTTGTGTGTGCTGAGCTCACAAAGGCTTTTTGCTCCTCGGGTGGGGGTGGGCTTTACGAAGGTGACGTGCTTTGCAGCCCTGTGGATGCTGGCGTGGTGTCTGAATGGGGCGTGTGCCCATCATGCCCCTTCCTCTGCCTGCAGAGCTGAGGACAGACAGGTCTGAGGAGTGTGTCTGTCTCACGTGTCTCCCCGCCCCCCACCCACATGGGTCCTGCCTGCTCAGCACAGCCCATAGCCCCACTGCGCTGCCCTCCAGGTTCCAGGGCTGGAGCAGCCTCCATGCTGCTGCCTCGGCCATGGCCATGGCCCGTGTGCAAACCTGGGAGGGAGGAGGATGCTGCCTGCTTGGGGAAGAGGCAGGGCCACGGCGAGGATTTGGGGTGGGATCCAATGGGGCAGTGAGGGGTGGGGATGGGGCAGGGCCAGGGCGGGATTTGGGGAGGGATCCAATGGGCAGTGAGGGGTGGGGCTGGGGCCAGGGCCAGGGTGAGGATTTGGGGAGGGATCCAATGGGGAAGGAGGGGCGGGTCGGGGGTGAGTGTCCCTCCAGGATCTGCCTGTGTGCCGGGCAGAGGGCAAATTATTTGTTTGTCCAGTGTCCCACCAAACATCAGTCGGGACGTGGGACAACAAGCAACATCGACAGTCCCGGCACAATCAGGACGCCTGGTCACCCTACATCAGGCTCCAAGTTGAGAATCATTTCTTCCCGCCTGTGGAGCGGAGACTTTAAATGTGCTCTCTGTGCGACTGCACGTGGCTACAAAGAGAACAAACCCCAATCCCACCTGTGCTTTGGGGCAGGTTTGTGGTGGGAATTCTGTAGTTAGATAACTTCACACCTGGGCATTGGGATTCTTTACCAGTTTCTCTGGCATTGGGGCAGTTTTAGGCTCAGAGCTGTGATGGCCGAGTGGTTACATGCTGAGTCGAAATCCACTAGGGTTCCCGCAGGTTCAAATCCTGCCTACAGCGAGGCCTGTGTTTTAGCCAGTCCTCACCCGGGCAATACTTGTCCAACCCTGAGACACTCTCACCCTCCCACCCCAAGGAAATCCTGTTCTGCTCCTTCATAGAGATCCCTGGGACACCCTCACCCTGTGTCCCTGAGGGGTCAGGCAAACTCTCAGCACCTGAAGCCTCTGCCACTCACCTGGTGCCCCAGATTAGCTGTGGTTCTGGCTCCTCTCTAGCTTGTGAAAGGAGCTGAGTCAGCAACTCCATGGGAGCTACGGGGCTGCAGAACCAGCAGAGAAAAAATAGGTGCTCAGCGCCCACTGGCAGCCAGCTCCCGCCCCCCACTACAGGCCTTGCTGACAAGCTCCTCCTCTTCCCCTTCAGCCCCTCCCACCTGCCAGTGATCAGCTGTTCAGTGGGGTGCAGGAGGCGCTGGGCGGGGAGGGGGAGGAGCAGGGAGAGGAAGAGGTGGGGGAGGGAGAGGAATGGGCAGGAAGGTGCAGGCCAGGAAGAGATGGGACAGGGGTGGGGCTTGGGGGAAGGGGTGGAGGAGTGCAGGGCCTGTACAGAAAGCGGGGTGGATTTGTCCTGGGCCCTGCACCCCTCTAGGGCCGGCCCTGCAGGGAAGCACCAACTCTCACAGTGACAATACAACTGACCAGCATTGCGGGGGAGGCTGAGGGAGATCTGCACTCACCAGGTCTCTTCTCTCCCCCACGGTGAGCCAGACACTGCTCTCCCCTGGCTCTCACTCTAGCAGCTGGACGCCAAGGAGCCATTTCCCCTCAGGAAGTGCATCGAGTGCCCCTGTGGTGCTGGGGGGCTGGCGCTGCTGCTACTGCCTGTGGGGCTGGCAGGGGGGCTGATGTCTGCACAGACTCTCAGCTGCCAGGCTGGAGGGGGCACTTGGGACCTTACCAGACCGGCTCAGTGAAGACGGGGGGTTGACAGAGCTATACAGACGCTCTCCAGAGCACGGAGCAGCAGCCGCCCATGCAGCCAGGCAATGAGCATTTCCCACAGCCTGGAGCCGAGGGGGAGGCGGCAGCTGCTGTTCCAGCTCCTCCGGGACAGGCCCTGTCAGCCAACAGCCACTTCTTACTCCCCACAGCTAAGGGCGCCGGGGGTCTCCTCCCGGTGGGGTGTGGAGCAGCTGTCTGTTTTCCTGTCCTTTTTGTGTGCAACTGCTGACAAACACATCCCAGACAGAGAAGCAACAGGCCAAACAGCTGTCACACAGCTGCTAAAGTAGCTCAGCTGGGAGAGCGTTAGACTGAAGATCTAAAGGTCCCTGGTTTAACCCCAGGCTAAGGCAGGTCCTTTCATCCCCTTTGTGCAGGAGGTGGTTTGTTCTCTGGGAGCACAACCAGAGGTGGCAGGCATGTATAACCTTTTGGTGGTGCCTCCCCCCCCGCTCCCGCCCTGTAAGCCGATATAAAATGAAGCTACAACACGTTGGCACCACAAGATTACAAGGGTCAATTAAAAGTGGAAAGTCAGAAGCAGCACTTGCCTGCTTCAATAGACGGTATTATATTTTGCTGCACAGACTGAGAGGCAAGGAAACAGAGGGGCAGTCAGTGCTCAGGGAGGAGAGAGGTCAGTGATTCACACCCAACAGGGGACACTGTCTTTTTGAGGCGAGTGCAGCTGGCTTGGGATGGTGCTGACGATGGATAGAAAAGAGGCTGGAGTCAATGACAGACGAGACCACAGAAGGGGAAGGGGAATGGCAGCCCCACAGAAGGTCCTGGGTGCTCAGATGCCCCAGTTATTGCACCCTGGCCTGTCACAGAGAGAGAAAAGACTCCAGCGGGACCCAGCCCCCTACAGTGATCCCATGGACAAGAACCTGGCTGGGAGTGGGGTGAAGTTCCTCTGGCAAAGGGGGAGCTGAAATCCTCAGTGTCCTGGAATTTAAGCAATGGAAGCTTCAAACCCTGCACGGGTGTGGGCTGAGGCATCAGCAGAAGGTTGGGCTGACAGGGGTGGCAGGTTTGTACACTTTTGTGGTGCCCAGAATGGGACTGAGTCTCTCTGCCCCACCCCCACCCCCACACACCTGCCTAAGGCTCTGGGAGGGAGTTTGGGTGTGGGAGGAGGAGGGGCTGGGCTCTGGGAGAGTTTGGGTGCAGGGCCTGGGCTCAGTCAGGGGTTGTGCTGCAGGAGGATGCAGGTGCAAGCTCTGGAGGGAGTTTGGGTGCAGGTGTGGGGTCTGCGTTGGGGTCGGTGCAGGAGAGGTGAGGGGTGCAGCATTTACCTCGGCATCTCCCAAAAAGCAACCTGCACCCTCCTCTGGCAGCAGCCCTGCCGGAGGGCTAGGTGTCTCTGTGCATGGCTGCCCGCAGACTTCACCCCCGCAGCTCCCATTGCCACAGCTGGCAGAGTTGGCACATCAGGGCGGGGCAGCGCACGGAGACCTCCCCACACCAGGAGGTGCCAGCTGCTCCGGGAGTGACGTACACATGGAGTGAGGGCGGGCAGGAAACTGCCTTAGTCCCCTTGTGCTGCTGGCGGGTGGCGGGGTCCTGGGCCCTTTAAATTGCCCAAGGGTGGCAGGCAGCACTGAGGGGGACACTCCCAAGGGCCTAACTGCTGTTGTGCACAATGATAAATCTTGGAACAGGACAGAAATGAAATAGCAGCAGAACCTAAGGAATTAAAAGCCTCCGGATTCTTGTGTGTGCACTGACTCTGAACGGAAACTGTAATTTGACTCGCTTTGTGTCTGCGGCTGGTAAAATATCAAGGCAAAATCATTCCAGTGATCGTGACCCTGGGATTGAGGAGGCTTTGGTCTTATTAAAATGTAACTAGCATGTTACACTTGTGTTTTTAAAGGTGGCTTCCCCAAGCAATCCCAAGTTGTTCTTCCCACAGCTGGCTGATGGGGGGCAGCAGGGATCTCCTAATCTGGGGGAATCTGGGGCCCCACTGTTAATTCTCCATCCTTTCTCCCCTAACCATGCCCACTCTCCCCATTATCAATGTTTTGGAGCAACCCTCCTCCCCTTTATGGGATACAGACTCTGTGACAGAGACTGACTGGGGCCTTCTCTGCATGGCCCCAATGGGGAAGGAAAGAGACTGGAGGGAGGGGAGAAGACGAGCAGAAGGAGTCAAATGGGGCAAAATCAAAACAGAGGAGATTTTCTTCTGTCAAAATGTCCTGGAGTCTCATGGCTGAAAAGTCGTGATCTTGAGTTAGGTTTGATGCATCAACCTTTCAATTACCAGGCAAAGGTGTGAATCACAGAGACTGATAACTGCCTGCTTCCCAGCTTTGCTAAAGAAGCACCTGCACTGGTGCAACTGGTTAGCGCAGAGGGGCTACTGCTGGGGTTATGAATTCAAGCCTATTTGGAGCACTGGTTTTATTACCTGTGTAGTTTCCCAACTTGCTTTGCTTAATTTGCATGGAAAGTGCCCTACTAGGAAAAGGAGAGTAAGTTCTAAAGGTGGCAGTAGGTGCACAGCTTGGAAACATCCCCCCTGTGCTGCCATTAGTTCCAGTAGATTGTTCACTGGCAGCCTGAATTGATTTCTTTGCTGCTGTGAAAGCTGCCATGAAAAGTCTCTGGTCACCAGAGCTCCTGCTTCTTCCAGCACATTTCTGGCTCTTTCCTGCCCCAGTCATGGCTGTAGGAGGGTCCTATATACACTGAGCCTCAAACTTTTCCAAGCCTTTAGCGCAGTTGGCAGCGTGTCAGTTGCATAATCTAAAGGTCCTGAGTTCAAGCCTCAGAGAAGGCAGTGGGTTTAGCTCCTGCTTCAGATTTTCTACAGGAAATCAGAGAAAAGAAACTAGAGGAGAGTGGTTTCTAGACACCCTCCCACCCATCTCACACACACACA
The DNA here is from genome assembly GCF_016161935.1 of Mauremys reevesii. Lineage (NCBI taxonomy): Eukaryota > Metazoa > Chordata > Testudines > Geoemydidae > Mauremys > Mauremys reevesii. The sequence goes on along the minus strand of NC_052645.1, from coordinate 3,002,711 downwards.
CAGACTTTTCTAAGGCATTAACTTTTCCTTCTCTGCAGTTTGTATTCTCCATAGAGCAAAATAAAACAAAACATGCAAGTCCAAGCCTAATACAGTATGAAACTCAATACAGATCAAATCTCACCTCAGAGATCTTCCAATGCTTCTTTCTGCAGACTAGACTTATTTCTTGTCTGGGCCCAATCTTTTCACCTGGTACAGTCCTTGTTCCAGCTCAGGTGGTAGCTAGGGGATGTCTCATGACTACAGCCACCTTTCTTCTGTTCCACCCCTTATATAGCTTTGGTACAAGGCAGGAATCTTTGTCTCTCTCCTGGGGAAGAGCCCCAGGTTTAAGATGGATTCCTGTACCAGGTGACATGGTCACATGTCCTGTGAGACCCCAAGCCTTCATTCTTCCTGGCCTGACTCACAGATGGTGCAGGACAGAGCCATCTCCAGTCAGTTGTCCTGGTTAATGGGAGCCATCAAGAGTCCAAACCACTACTAATGGCCCACACTTTGCATCATTACAACAGGACCTCAGAGTTATAGTTCATATTTCTAGTTTCAGATACAAGAATGATTCAGTCATACAAATAGGATGAACACACACAATAGATAATAAGCTTTGTAATGATACTGTACAAGAGACCTTTTGCATGAAGCATGTTCCAGTTACATTATATTCACAGGTTTCAGAGTAGCAGCTGTGTTAGTCTGTATCCGCAAAAAAAACAGGAGTACTTGTGGCACCTTAGAGAATAAGAAATTTATTTTAGCATAAGCTTTCATGGCCACAGCTCACTTCTTGGATGCATCTAAAGTGATCTGCAGCCCATGAAAGCTTATGCTGAAATAAATTTGTTAGTCTCTAAGGTGCCATAAGTACTCCTATTATATTCACACTCATTAGCATAGTTTCATAAAATCATCAACGTCACAGCAGGGAAAGGGTTTTACTGCAGCACCTGGGAGCAGTTGAGTTTCATGTTCAGGCTGTGGTATGAGTTCCTCCAGGTTTCTCGTAAGCACACAGGGACCTTAGCAGGTGCTCTTGATACAGGAATGGCCCTGACAAGATAAAGTGATGGGGATTGCATTGTCCTTTTTTAGTTTTTTATTTCCAATGACATTTCTGTTTGTGATTTCGTTTTGCTTTGTATAACTGTGTTTTCTCCTGGATTTGATATTTAACTAAAAAATCAATAAGGCCTCAGGGCGCTGGATGGAGGAGCAGGCTGGGGCTAGGACTGCTAAGAGAGCGAGAGTAGCAGGTTTTCTGTATTGTTTCCTGCCCTCATTTTCATGACTAGTTTCTCTTCTGCATGAAATTTGTTTTTGTTTATATGTGAGCCTGACTAGCTCAGTTGGTAGAGCATCAGACTTTTAATCTGAGGGTCCAGGGTTCAAGTCCCTGGTCAGGTGAAGAAGGACCCCTTCCCCTCAAAATGGAAGAAAGTGTCTCTCCAGGATGTTATTCGGCATCACCTTTTTTTCCCCAGTACTTGGCTTTTCACTAGGAAGGGTCATGTACTGCCTGGGACTGAAGAGGCAACTTCCTCACATGCCCACTGGCCTCTCAGTCAGGATTAAGAAAGGCCTCTGGTAGCTGCAGCAAACTGCTGCATGACAACTTGGTGAGCAAATGCAGGGCTGCCTGCACAGGGTCATCCTCACCAGAGGTCTGGGTGTTTCCTATTGGTCCCATGGTGTAAGGGCCAGCACTCGGGACTTTGAATCCTGCAATCTGAGTTGAAGTCTCAGTGGGATCTGAGGACAATTCCTGTGCCACAAACCCTGCTGGGTCTTCCAAGGCTCTGTCTTGCTCTCTCCAATGCCATGAATGCCTGTCTTTCACCCGCTAGCTGTTGTGACTTGAGCACAAGAGGGGATGTTTGATCCAGAAGCCTGGCCGTGACTGGAGTCCTGTAGGTAGGGATGCGAGCTCCATTTCCTCTGAGTCCTGAAGCTGGACTGCAGCCTGGCCTAGGAGGCAGCCCTATTGGTTGACCTACTGGCCCAAAGTCACTCGGGCGGTGTTGTCTTTCCCCAGGGATGTTGAAGGGCCTAAGGGAGGACGCTCAATACCCCGCCATCAGTCAGGCGGAAGAGAAGGGCTGCAAGAGTGGGCAGGTTGATGAGCTGGGCCTTCTAGCATTCGGTTGGGGATGACGTGGGGAACACGAACTGGGAGAAATGGTTGCTGGCCTGTGAGGAATGACTCAGCCAGTGATGTAGGTGGACCTTGTCATTAGCCTACAAAGTTGTGATGCTCAAGACCCATCTGTGGGGAATATCTTCAGCCAGGTATTTCCCCCTGCTCCACGAGTGCTGCTGAGACCGAACACGATGACCTTCCACTTCTTGTGGGGCCATAGGACGTCCCTACCTAGTCAGAAGTGCGGCTTTTCTGTTGTATTAGAAGAGGGTTGGGCCGGGTGGGCTTTGAAGACTTTTACGGCTCTAATTTTATGTTTTTCAATTTTCAGGGGGTGGCTGAGCTGGAGGGCAGGTCAGGCCCGAGGGGAATGGTGGGGCAACCACGAAGAACACAACCGACTCTTCCAATATGGCTGTATTTTTTTACCCCACTGGGTGCAGCACCAGGTATGGGATGGCCGATGGTGGCAGAAGGGGAGGAGATTAGAAACCTCCCCTCCCCAGTGTTCTTCTATTCCCACCTTACATCCTACAGGATTTTCAGTGGGTGGCTAGGTGGAAGGTGCTTGTAGGATGGCTTCATCCGCAGCAGGGCCACCCTCACAGCAGTGGCAGCCACAACAGCAAGGCCCCCCCTTCGGCTCAGTCTGAACAGAGATCAATGTACCACTGGGTGAGACAGGCCAATTTTAAGGAGCTTCCTCTGAAGGTGAGCAACTGTGCCCAGAACTTACTGACAGGAGTTTTAAAGTATTTGCAAATGTGCACGGCCGGCATGTGCAAAGCAAAGGCTTCCCGGGGCACTGTGTCAGGCTCTGGCACCGCTAGAGACAATGGACCATCTTCAGCCACCAGGTGACCCAGGATCTAAGGCAGGAATGGGGTGAGGAAGCAAGTCAAGCTGAGCAAGGCAGGAAAAATTCATCTTGCCTTCATGGGCGCTCGCAATGATGTCCTCTTTGGGTGCCAGTGCTGACAAAAACATCCCAGACAGAGAAGCAGCAGGCCAAAAAAGCAGCAGGGGTATTCTGTCTGCTACCCAAGATCCATAAACCTGGAAATCCTGGATGCCCCATCATTTCAGGCAATGGCACCTGACAGCAGGATTGTCTGGCTGTGTAGACTCCTTCTCAGGCCCTACGCTACCAGCACTCCTAGCTATCTTCGAGACACCACTGACTTCCTGAAAACTACAGTCCTTTGGTGATCTTCCAGAAAACACCATCCTGGCCACTATAGAGGTAGAAGCCCTCTACACTAACATTCCACACACAGATGGACTACAAGCCGTCAGGAACAGTATCCCCGATACTATCACAGCAAACCTGGTGGCTGAACTTTGTGACTTTGTCCTCACCCATAACTATTTCAGATTTGGGGACAATGTATACCTTCAAGTCAGGGCACTGCTATGGTACCATGGCCCCACAGTATGCCAACATTTTGTGGCTGACTTAGAACAACGCTTCCTCAGCTCTCATCCCTAATGCCCCTACTCTACTTGCGCTACACTGATGACATCTTCATCATCTGGACCCATGGAAGCAAAACCCTTGAGGAATTCCACCAGGATTTCAACAATTTCCATCCCACCATCAACCTCAGCCTGGACCAGTCCACACAAGAAATCCACTTCCTGGACACTACAGTGCTAATAAGAGATGGTCACATAAACACCACCCTATACCGGAAACCTACTGACCGCTATAATTTCCTACATGCCTCCAGCTTTCACCCAGACCACATCACACAGTCCATTGTCTACAGCCAAGCTCTAAGATACAACCACATATATGCTCCAAACCCTCAGAGAGACAAACACCTACAAGATCTCTATCGAGCGTTCTTACAAGTACACTACCCACCAGCTGAAGTGAAGAAACAGATTGACAGAGCCAGAAGAGTACCCAGAAGTCACCTACTACAGGACAGGCCCAACAAAGAAAGGAACAGAACCCCACTAGCCATCACCTTCAGCCCCCAACTGAAACCTCTCCAGCGCATCATCAAGGATCTACAACCTATCCTGAAGGACGATCCCTCACTCTCACAGATCTTGGGAGACAGGCCAGTCCTTGCTTACAGACAGCCCCCCAACCTGAAGCAAATACTTACCAGCAATGACACAACAAAAACACTAACCCAGGAACCTATCCTTGCAACAAAGCCTGTTGCCAACTCTGTCCACATATCTATTCAGGGGACACCATCATAGGACCTAATCACATCAGCCACACTATCAGAGGCTCATTCACCTGCATATCTACCAATGTGATATATGCCATCATGTACCAGCAATGCCCCTCTGCCCTGTACATTGGCCAAACCAGACAGTCTCCATGTAAAATAATAAATGGACACAAATCACATGTCAAGAATTATAACATTCAAAAACCAGTCGGAGAACACTTCAATCTCCCTGGTCACTCGATTACAGACCTAAAAGTCGCAATATTACAACAAAAAACCTTCAACAACAGACTCCAATGAGAGACTGCTGAATTGGAATTAATTTGCAAAGTGGACACCATTAAATTAGGCTTGAATAAAGACTGGGAGTGGATGGGTCATTACACAAAGTCAAACTATTTCCCCATGTTTATTTGTCCCCCTACTGTTACTCACACCTTCCTGTCAACTGTTGGAAATGGGCCATCCTGATTATCACTACAAAGGTTTTTCTCCTGCTGCTAATAGCTCACCTTAACTGCTCATTCTTGTTAGAGTGTGTATGGCAACACCCATTTTTTTCATGTTCTCTGTGTATATATATATATCTTACTGCTTTATTTCCACTGCATGCATCCGATTAAATGGGTTTTAGCCCAGCAAAGCTTATGCTCAAATAAATGTGTTAGTCTCTAAGGTGCCACAAGTACTCCTTGTTCTTTTTGCAGATAAATTAATGGAGATTAAGTCCATGAATGGCTATTAGCCAGGATGGGTAAGGAATGGTATCCCTAGCCTCTGTTTGTCAGAGGTGGAGATGGATGGTAGGAGAGAAATCACTTGATCATTACCTGTTCAGTCCCTCTGGGGCACCTGGCATTGGCCACTGTTGGCAGATAGGATATGGGGTTGGATGGACCTTTGGTCTGACCCAGTATGGCCATTCTTATGCTCTTATGAAGGGAGAGGCAAAACCCTGTGACAGAGTTTCTGTAGTGTAGTGGTTATCATGTTTGCCTAACACGCAAAGGTCCCTGGTTTGAAACCAGACAGAAACACAATGGCTTAATTTTCCCAGCTCCTACTGGCCTATCTCTGCTGTTGTAAGAGCAGGAGTGATTTCTATGCATGAAGGTCTCTTATACTTCCCCTGCTCCCACTTTTGTCTCCTCTCCTCTCTGAATGCCTGTGAAGTGGTTTTCCCCCTCCTGCTCCCTCCTGGAATGCTCCTGGGATGAATGTTCTGGTTGAAGAGCAGAAGAGCTCCCAGGTAGACAAGGTGTCTGGGACTCTAATTGGGCAGCGATCACACACCCAGAGCATGGACACTGCCCAAGGTGGAGTGTGACCAACCAGATGCAGCCAAGTCATCTCTAGTCGCAGGCCATGAGGTGCAGGCCCTTAAAGGGGGGGCCCTGTGCTCAGGAGAGCACTCTGGCTTGTACCTCCAGTGAATGCCCTTTGCCCGGACCGCCTGGCCAGTGGTTCTCTGCATTGTATTTCATTGTGCCTCAGGGAGAGTTACCTTCATCGCACCATCCATAGCTGTGCTGTGGGACACTTACCTTGCAGAATCCTGACATCTCCAGTTCCCTGCCAGTCCTGGGAGCGTGAGTATGCGAGTGTGACCCCCTCCCCCGCTTATTTTGAGCTTAGCTGTCATTATAACAAATGTGCTGCTTTCTGCCAAACTCTGGTGGGTCATTAGTCCTCCCTACGCTGACTAGCTGGCCCAATTTCGGGTAACACCTGCGATAAACCCCAACCCCTGCATGGCAGAGGGTGGTGAAATGAGCTGAGGAAAAAGCCTTGGCATCAGCAGGGGAAAGCTAGAGGATCTTGGCCAGTCACCTTTTGAAGCCTTGTGGCTTGGTCTCCTCTGCCCTTGGAGGTTGGCCTATGGCGGCCGGCTCTTCCTGCTGCCTCCTCTGCGTGACTTGCCAAAGGAGGGAGTGAGGCAAGAATGGGGCAAAAGAGGAAAGTCGAGCTGAGGAAGGCAGGGCAGAAGCTAAGCGCCTCAGTGCGGCTAAGTAGGGTTAGTAGAGCATCACCATTCGTTCTGCAAAGCCTGGGGAGGTGCGGTTGGCTGCTGGGAGGTAGAATCCTGTGCCTGCCTCTTGGCTTCCCAGGGATGGCTACTTGCAGCTCAGGAGAAGAAGGGCGGTTCTGGGTGAAAGGAAGACAAGCAAAGCTCTGGGAGGAAATTTGGGTGCGGGGTGTGGGCTCTGTGCTGGGGGAGGGGGTTGGAGTGCAGGATGGGTGACGCTTACCCTGGGCACTGCAGCTCCCAAAGTGACTGGTACACACAACCCTGCATAAGCAGCTCGTAGGTGGGTGGGGCCAGGGGGTCTCCGTGTGCCGCTGCCTGCAGGCGCCGCAACCAGAGCTCCCATTGGCTGCAGTTCCTGGCCAATGGGCGCTGCGGAGTTAGTACCAGGGCAGGGGCAGTGAATGGAGACACTCCCCCCACACCAGGGGATGCTGGGACATGCTGGCCATTTCTGGAAGCGGCACAGTGTGACGGAGGCAGAGTGGGCAGGGAGCCACCTCAGTGCTGCTGGCACATCTCTGCACACCCATGGGGAGGGGAGCAGAGGGCCTCCATGTGCTGCCTGGGGTAGGGGCAGTGCACAGAGCTGCCTCCGCTCCCGGGTCTATTACAGGAGTGGGTGGGTGGGGTCTTTTGGCCTGCAAGGTGCAGCAGGTTGGACTAGATGATCACATTGGTCCCTTCTGACCTTAAAGGATCTGAGTCTAAAAGGGAGAGGGAAGTAAAGGATTTAAAAAAAAAAAAAAAACCTAACATTGTAATACCAGGATAACTCCAACAGCTCATTGTATAGTCCTGCCCCTTTCTTCCTCCATTGTGTGTTGAATGACCTGCAGCACATGGATTTTGTCATTCCATTGATAAACTGATACAATGTGACTGAAATTAAACCAATTCCCAGGAGAGAAAACATCACATCCCTGCATTGGCTGGGAATCGAGCCCAAGTCAGCTGCTTGGAAGGCAGCTATGCTCGCTACTATACCACCAATGCATCTAAGAAAAGCAATACTTATGCTTGCCCAATGAGGCTAGAGCAGCATTGAGAAGATTTTCTGCCTGTTAAAATGTACTGGATTCTCATCACTAAAAAAAAACCACCTCCATCTTCACTTGGGTTTGAACCATCAGCCTTTCAATTAGCCACCAAAGTTGTTAACCACAGGGTATGTCTACACTATGGGATTATTCCGATTTTACAGAAACTGTTTTTGAAACAGATTGTATAAAGTCGAGTGCACGGAGCCCCAGTAAGCACATTAATTCGGCCGTGTGTGTCCATGTATCGAGGCTGGCGTTGATTTCGGAGCATTGCACTATGGGTAGCTATGCTATAGCTATCCCATAGATCCGCAGTCTCTCCTGCCCATTGGAATTCTGGGTTGAGATCCCAGTGCCTGATGGGGCAAAAACAGTGTCGTGGGTGATTCTGGGTAAATGTTGTCACTCAATCCTCCCTCCGTGAAAGCAGCGGCAGACAATCATTTCACACCCTTTTCCCTGGATTGCCGGGCAGGCGCCATAGCACGGCAACCATGGAGCCCATTCAGCCTCTTTTCACTGTCACCGTATCTCTACTGGATGGTGCTGACAGACGTGGTACTGCAGTGCTACACAGCAGCATCCCTTGCCTTTTGCAAGTTAGCAGAGACGGTTACCAGCCATACTGTCCTGTCTGCTGCCTTGCAAGTTGACAATAACAGTTCCCAGTTATACTGTACCGTCTGCTGCTGTCATGGGTGCTCCTGGCCGGCCTTGGTGAGGTCAACTGGGGTCACAGGGACAAAAATGGGAATGACTCCCCAGGTCATTCCCTTCCTTAAGTATTGTCTAATGGGAGAGTCAGTCCTGTCTGGACTATCGGGCAAACCTACTAAAGAACCAGAGAGTAAATGGTCATTCCCATTTTGCCCAGGTGCCCCCGGGCGACCTCACGGAGGCCAGCCAGGAGCACTCACGGGACAACGATGACGGATAACAGTCCTACTGTACCGTCTGCCGGCCAGAATGGAAGGGAAGGGGATGCTGCTGTGTAGCGCTGCAGCACCACATCTGCCAGCAGCATCCAGTCGACATAAATCAAAAAATGATTTTTCCCCTTTGCGTTCATGGGGGTAGTGATGACATATACCCTGAACCACCCGTGACAATGTTTTTGACCCTTCAGGCTTTGGGAACTCAGCCAAGAATTCAAATGGTTTTGGTGAGTGCGAGAACTGTGGGATAGCTACACTTGTCAGTCGCCCCTCCCTCCGTGAGCGTCCATTTCATTCTTTGGCTTTCTGGTACGCTTAAGTTTCAGCACTGTGTTGAGTCTCTGTTGCGGCCTCTATCTATCATGGCCTTGGAGATTTTTTTTAAATGCTTTGGCATTTTGTCTTTTGGAACGGAGTTCTGATAGAACAGATTCATCTCCCCATACAAAGTTCAGCTTCAGTATCTCCCCTACAGTCAATGCTGGAGCTCTTTTTTGATTCTGGGACTGCATGGTCACCTGTGTTGATCGGCGCTCCACGCTGGGCAAACAGGAAATGAAATTCAAAAGTTCATGGGGCTTTTCCTGTCAACCTGGCCAGTGCATCCGAGTTCAGATTGCTGTCAGAGCGGTCACAATGGTGCACTGTGGGATAGCACCGGAGGCCAATACCGTCGAATTGTGGCCACATTAACCTAATCCGACATGGCAATGCCGATTTCAACGCTACTCCTCGTCGGGGAGGAGTACGAATACGGTATTAAGAGACCTTTATATCGATATAAAGGGCTTTGTTGTGTGGATGGGTGCAGGGTTAATACAATTTAACGCTGCTAAATTTGATATAAACTCGTAGTGTTGACCAGGCCAGAGAGAGCAGGTTTCCCATATTGTTTCCCACTCTTGTTTTCTTGACTAGTTTCTCATCTGCACCAACTTGCTGTTTTTCTTTGTGAGCCAGGCTAGCTCAGTGGGCAGAGCATCAAACTTTTAATATGAGGGTCCAGATTTCAAGTCCTGGTCAGGTGATAAACAGCTCACCAAGATCTCACACTGTCTTGCTGGAGTCCTCTTTGATGTTACTTTTTCTCTTCAGGATTTTCCCTTTCCTCAGAAGGGCCCTTTTGTGTGTGGTTTGAAGGGGCAACTTCCTGACAGCCCCTCTGTCCTTGCAGCCTGGAGGAATAAAGGCCTCTGGGCATAGAGCATGTTCCTCCCCTGCACGCACACACACACACACACACACACACACACACACACACACACACACACACACACACACACACACACACACACACAGAGAATATCCCTAAGGAATTAGAATCACCTGCTGCCTTCCCCTGTCCTGTTGGATCCCCAAATGAAGATGCTCTTCAGCCTAAACCCATGTCGCCTCTTTTCCCAGTGCCCCTCAGACCCAACCCTCAGTCCCTCCTATGCTCACTGCTCCTCACTCCCAACCGGAGCCTGCTCCTCTTCACCCTTCTCCTCTGTCCCAACCCACAGGCTCCTTCTCCTCATGCTGCTCCTCAATCCCAATCCACGGCTCCCTCCTTCCCTCCAGCAGCAGGTGCTTCAGACCCCCTCAGGAAGATTTTCTTGCAAGGTTTCGTGTATGAGTCTGCATGTGGATTTTACAGTATGTTGGAAATAGGTTGGGTTGCTTGCCGAAATGATCACTTGTGGTTGGTGTTGGACTCCCAGTCTCCATGTTATAGGGGCAGGAGAAATAAAGGGTTGTTATCCTTGTTGTGTGAATCGAGGGCAGCACAACTGTGCTTGGCAGACCCCGACTGAGGGACTCACCCTCAATTCAATAGCACTTGCTAGGCAGGGGACGGGTACTAAAATGTAGGTATCAGACCAACGTTAGGACAGGGTGGCTGTAGAGGGATGAGTGAGTCCCTAGACAACATAGTGAGTACGGTGCCTTCTTATTTCCCCCCCCTTTCCACCCAGGATGGCAGGTGAACTCTACAGAGGCACCTCTGGGCTTGCTCTGACTAAGGACAACAGCTGTGAGTGGGGTGCAGAGAGGGGATGGCTCATGTTAAAGGACTTTTGGTTGCTGGACTTACGAACCGTAGGGAGAAGGACACTGTCCAGCTTATCTGGGGGGTGGGTCTTTCCCTCGTGGTTTATGTTTATGTGTTGGGGCTGCTGACATGACTTCTGCTAACCCTGGGCTTACATTGCAGTGTAGACATACCCTGAGAGGGCATCTATACTGTGACAAAATCCCGCTGGCCTGGATGGTCTGATTTGGGCTCCTATGGGCTCAGATTGTGGAGCTAAAAACTACAGCGTAGACATTTGGGTTCAGACTGGAGCCCAGGCTTGAGCCCCTCACCCCTCGTGGGGTCTCGGAGGCTGGGCTGAAGCCCAAGTGTCTACACTGTCATTTTATAACCCTGCAGCACAAGCCCCACAAGCCTGAATCAACTGACCAAGGGTTTGAGAATAGTGACTTGGGTGTGTTAATGGCAGTGTAGACATAATGCTAGGCTATGTCCGCCCTGCGATGAAACACCCACGGGTGTCCCATGCCAGTTCAGGATCCCAGGCAAGGGCCATGAGGTGGTAAATTTGCAGCGTAGACATCTCGGCTCAGGGTCAATACTGGGCTCTGGGAGCCCTCAAGGTTGGGAGGGAGTTTAGCAAGCAAAAAAGGTAAAATGGCAGTGGAGTATTACCCTGGACTCAATGGCATTTCTCCATTGGTCTGTCTGCTTTGGGGCAGGGACAATAACACGTCCTGCTGCATTTGTTATTTCAAAGGGCGGTTTAGGATTTTCATTCTCACACACGGTGCACAAAGCAGGACTCATCCCTCGGTGCAAACTAAATGAGCTGCCCACAGGTTCTAGCAGCCACAATGAGCCATTTGGTTTGTTAACCCAGACCTGCCCCTGTCCCAGAGGGAGGGGGACATCTGTGACAGGCTGAACCACTGACCTATCAGCTCTTAACTCCCAAACTTTCAGTAAGTCTGTTATCAGTGCCTGTGAGTATAATTTAAACAACTATACTGGACCAGACCAAAGAGCTCTGTCCTCCCACAGTAGCCAATACCAGGTTGCCCAAGAGCTAGTTAATAAGGCACCACTGGGAATTGAACCCAGGATCTCCTGTTTACAAGACAGGTGCTTTAGCCAGCTAAGCCATGGTGCCTGCCTGTGGCAACAGCACAGTGTCTGCCCACACCTGACTCCCTGCCATCCCCACTGGGGCCTGACAAGCTTTGCTTGTGTTTGGATTCTGCAAAGCAGAGGAGCAGGTGAGGTTTTCCTTGCAAGGTGTGTGCGTGTGTGTGTGTGCGTGTGTGTGTGTGTGTGAGAGAGAGAGAGAATCTTTGGCCAGGTCTGCACTACAAGGTTATTTCAGCATCATTATATTGCTCAGCTGTGTGAAAAACACACAACGCTCCCTCGGTCAGCAGCTTGTGGCTGGTGCACACACTGCAATGCCACGTCTGGGACAAAATTGCCCTGTTTTGGTGACAAAATAAAACCACCTCTAAGAGAGGCCTAGTGCTTTTTGCAGCAAACTTAAAGTGACAAATGTCAGAGTAGACGCTGCTGTTCATTATATCACCATAACTGGCCTCCTCCAGTATCCCACCATGCCTGCCGTGAACTCGCCTGACCTGCATTCCTGCTACAGAGCCATGGGCCCCTCCCCTTTCATAGCTCCAGAAAGTTCTGACAGCTGAGCCACTATCTAACCGGGATTAGCTTGATAGAACTGCATTGCCAGCCTAAGCCATGTAATTACACCAACCTAATTTTGTAGTGTAGACCTGTCAAAGAATCACACACACACCTGGGAGCAAAACTTCATCTGCTCCTCTGCTGTATAGAATACAAACACAAACAACACTTGTCAGGGCCCAGTGGGGATTGGCAGAGAGTCAGGTGTTGGCCATCTTTATCCCAGGAGAGATGGACTCTAAGGGTACGTCTCCATTGCAATGTCAGCCCAGGTGTGGCAGGCTGTGCTCAGAGCAGCACCTGGAAGCCCCATATTCACCACTCTCATATAATGATTATATGGTTTGTTCAAAGTCTGCCTTGTGACGTATCATTTCAAAAGTCTTGATCTGTTGAACATTAATATCGTGTTGGATTGTGTGTGCTCGCATTGGTTGGGAAGTTATGAAGTTTTGCTCTGTGTGTGTTACTGAAATATGTTATGAGGTTGAGAAATGCCCCCCACCAGCCTTTCAGGTGTGACAAGGAAGGAGCCAGACTCGCTGCTGGCCCATTGAAGGGATCCACACTCCCAAGGACTATCCAGGAACCGTGTACAATGCAGACTTCTCCGAGATAGCACAGAGACAATGGACACTGCTTGAGTCACATGGTAACAAAGGAGCTTCCTAGCAAGTTGGAAGAAACTATGAAAGAGGGGAAGAGACATCATGACTTGGCCTCTCTCCCCCACAACTCAGCAGCTGGAAACACACCTGGAGGACAAAGACTGAACTGAACTGACTCAGAAATCAGAAGAGAATAATAACAATAATACTTGCAAACCAAAGTCCCCAAACAGACTATTATTGGTTTTCAGCAGAAAATTTTCAGTTTGGGGAATTTTGTTTTCTCAGTCAGACCTTGCCAAGGGAAGCAGGGAGAAAATGTTTGAGTTGCCTCCTTCAGAACAGCTTGGCCTAGACACTAGCTCTGGTTCACTGCTCTGGCCTTGCTCAGGTTGAGGTATTTTAATAATTTGGGCAGGTCCCAGGGTGTTTGGGGAGAAGATGAGGATGTTACCTCTTGAGATAAAAACTAAGAAATACAGCACTAGAAATTTCTTTTTAAAGAAATATGGGATTTAGACATTTTATTTAAAGCAAGGGAGTTCTGAGTTTCCGAGAAGGTTTTTGTTTGCAAGGAGCAAGATCGTTTGAGCTGTCATTGTACCAAAGGGGAGATGGTTGTCTACAAAGGAGGGTGAAAACTAAATGCATCTGATGAGGATGGGATTTGAACCCATGCGTGCAGAGCACAATGGATTAGCAGTCCATCACCTTAACCACTCAGCCACCTCATCTGAGCTGTTAAAAGGGACAGGAGGAGAAATCTAAGGCCAGCAGAGCTAGGGACAATAAGGAGTTTTTAAATACTACGCAGAAGCAGGGGCTGAATGAGCTCCCCCTCACATCTAGTGAGGAGCTGGGAAAGACTTCAGGAACAGGCGTGTTTGCACAGACACACCTACTCTGCCTAGGTATGCAGCATGATGGGGCTGCTTTCCCAAAATGACCAGTTTCGGCTGGTGGTGGGTTACAAATCACTTTAGGATTCAATGGAATGAAATGTTATTATCCTTCCTGCATGAGTGAAGGGCAGCAGAACATACCTAGACTGTCCTGATGGAGGGTGGGTGGGTGAGGAATAGCTTTTATTGGACTTCATAGAAGTGATTGAGAACATCACCTAAACCAGTGGTCCCCAAACATTTCACTCTGTGCCCTCTTAGCCATGGCTGTGGCCCTTTGGAAGCCGCAGTCAGAACTGAGCTGGGAGTGGGGCTGTGGCTTGCTGGGAGAGGGGTGCAGACAGGGGTAAGGGGTCGAGGCTGAGCTGGGAGCCAGAGCCCCAGGCTGACGTTGGGGTTGGGGAAGAGCTGGGGCAGAGTGGGGCTGAGTGCTGCTCCTCCATGGGGCTGGCTCAGGCCCTGAGGTGCCCCATGAATGTTCCTCTGTGTCCCCTAGGAGTCATGCCCCACATTTTGGGAACCACTGAACCCTACTCGCTAAGCAGGGGCTAGTGATGCCAAAGCCCAGGGAAAGGGAGAACAAGTGTGGGGCCCCCAGCACTGGAGCCATGTGAAGGGGCTGCAGGAGAGGGGCAATGGCTGGTGGCACAGGAAGTTAAGGGCAAAGGGGGCACAGGAGGGGGCAGGAGTTAGGGGTGAAGGAGGTGCAAGGGGTGGGAGTGCGGGAGCTAGCGGTAAAGGGGAGTGGGGATCGTCCAGGGCAATGGGAAGTGCCAAAGTACAAGCTTTGCCCAGGGCACCATTTCCCTAATGCTGGTCTGAGCAAACAATTGGAAATGACCCTTCAGTGAGACCAGAACCATCGTGTAGAAAAGCCCCTTTGTTAAGTGGTGGTGGCTGAGGGCTTAGGGAGATGGGTTAGAAAACAACAGGTGTCTTTCTGTGGAGGTTTGATTCTTGCCTGTTAGGCAAGGCTGGTGTGTGGTGTCTCCATGGCTGTACTTTCAGTGTCTGATCTGCCACAGGGAGCCAAGTCTAGACATATTCAGAGGCTCTATGCCAGCGTTTCTCAAATTTCCTTTCACTGCAACCCCCTTCTGCCCCAAAAAAACTTACTCCATGGCCCTGGAAAGATGGACCAGGCCCCTCCACACTGGGCAGAGGCAGGGGAGACAAAGCCTGAGCCCTGCCCCAGTTAGGGGGCAAAACCAGAGCTTGAAGGATTCAGCCCTGGGTGGTGGGGCTCAGAAATTTGGCTTCAGCCCCAGGCACCAACAAGTCTAATGCCAGCCCTGGCAACCCCATTAAAACAGGGTTATGACCCACTTTGGGGGCCTGACCCACAGCTTGAGAACCACTGCTCTATGCTGATGGGAGAGAGTTTTCCTGTGGGTGTAGTTAATCCACTTTGCAAGAGGTGGCAGCTATGTCAGTGGGAGAAGCTATATCGGTGGGTGTGCAAGCTGTGGTGTTTGCCACATTTAAGAAGTTTAATCAAACCCCATTTTAAAACCACCTGTGGTCTGGGAATGGCAAAGGAGCTTGATGAATCAGGGTTTGTCCTTCAAAGTCCTGAAAATCACGATTCCCTACTCAGGTCATTGTGGGGGTATAGCTCAGCGGTAGAGTGCTTGACTGCAGCTCAAGTGATCCTCAAGTGGTCAGATTAGATGCTCTAATCGTCTCTTCTGGCCATAAAGGCGACTAATTTCTGAAAAGCTGAGTGTAGCATTGGGAGCAGCATCTGATGTTTCCCTGCCTAACCGGCTTGCTGCCTAGAACGAACGCTCCTTGGTGGGGTGATCCACAGGAGTAGCTCAAACCTCCAAAGTGCCTGGCCAGGGCAGGACATTAGCACAGCAAGGGAGGGTGTGGCAGTGACATCACAAAGGCCTTTTGCAGGACCTCAGACTATTGGTCAAAGGTGGTGGGGAGGTGGTGACCTCACAGAGAGATGCTGACATCAGCCAGGCAGGACAGGGGCGAGGGGCCAGGAAACCTCAGAGACCCTGTGGCTTTGCTTCAGCAAGTCTCCTTCTCCAGGTCTCTCTTTGAGGACTGAGAGAGTATTCGGGTTCACAGATGTGAGCGCCAGGAGGAACCTCTTTCGAGTTTTCTCCTTCCCTTTTAGTGATTTTACTAGAAAACAGCCATCCCTGTTTAGAAGGTAAGAGCCTCCTCGAGGTTTGAAACCTGTTCGGTCTGATCCATCTGGTGACAGTTGAATTCTAGGCATGGAAAACACGAGCTTAAGGAGGCAGAATTTTATTCCGCACCTGGGATTTTGTCCCATAGAATCACTGTGGTCATTAGGGTTTGTCCTTTCTGTTTCACCTTTTCCTCCATCCATCCCTCCCTCCTTTCTCTTTGTCTCTTGCTTCTTTTGTCCTTTCACCTGTTCCCCTCCCAACACCAGGAGCGGTGTGTGTGTGTGTGTGTGTGTGTATGTGTGTGTTGTGGGGGAGTGCTCTGCAGCTCCCACTGTGGGAGGTCCACCCAAAAATGTGGGGCTGAAATAGTGCTCAGGCAGTGATCCCCACCAGTGACCTGGGCCATCCTTTGGGCTCTCTGGTGAGAACCCTCAGCCTCCCGTCCTCAGTCTCTACCCTGATTGGCTGAGCAGGGGGTTATTGACAGGGAGGAGATTCAGGTCCTTGTTGTTCTCTTTTAAGACCAAGGAAATAAGTCATAACCTGTTATATGTTGACAAATTTTGCTGCTTTGCTGCATTAATGGTCTCTGAGCAGTTCATGATTCTCTCTAACATTGCAGGTCTCCTCAAATACTTGCTGAATAATTACTGTGAACTGTTGTTGGTCTGGAGCTCATCTGAGAGCACTTTATTCAGGTCATTCAGTGTTTGAAATTCACGATCTGATGGTTAGTTTCAAAATCAGGGCTCTTGGGTCCTATTCCCAACTCTGCCACTGGCTGGCTGTGTGACCTAAGACAAGTCAATTCTCCTTTCTCAGCCTTAGCTTCTCCCTCTCTCAAGTAGGGATAATGATGATCCACTCCTACCTAGCTCAAGGTGGGTGGAGGATGGGGATCCATTGGAGAGTGTCACTAGGAGTATCAGAGGGGCCGTGTTAGTCTGGATTTGTAAAAGCAGCAAAGACTCCTGTGGCACCTGGCTAAGCAAACAGAACAAACCCCAAATCCCCCCTGTGCTTTGGGAGCCAGGTTTGCTGTGGGAATCCTGTAGTTCAGATGACTTCACGCCTGGGCATTGGGATTCTTTACCAGTTTCTCTGGCATTGGGGCAGTTTTGTGCTCACAGCTGTGATGGCCGAGTGGTTAAGGCGTTGGACTTGAAATCCAATAGGGTTCCCCTGCGCAGGGTCAAATCCTGCTCACAGCGAGGCCTGTGTTTTAGCCAGTCTCTCACCCGGGCAATACCTCTGTACAACTCCCTGAGACACTCTCAATTCTCTCCCCACCCCAAGTAAATCCTGTTCTGCTCCTTTCATCGAGATGCCTGGGACACCACCTCACACTGTGTTGTTGAGGGGTTGGGCAAACTCTCAGTGCCTGAAGCCTCTGCCACTCACCTGGTGCCCCATAGATCAGCCATAGCCCTGGTTCTGCTCCTCTCTAGAGTGTGAAAGGAGCTGAGTCAGCGACTCCATGGGAGCTACGGGGCTGCAGAACCAACAGAGAGAAAAAAAGGTGCTCAGTGCCCACTGGCAGCCAGCTCCCCCCCCCCCCCACTACAGGCCTTGCTGACAAGCTCCTCACACTTGCCAGTGATCAGCTGTTCAGTGGGGTGCAGGAGGCGCTGGCGGGGGAGGAGCAGGGAGAGTGGGAGAGGGAGAGGAATGGGGCAGGAAGGTGCAGGGCGGGAAGAGATGGGACAGGGGTGGGGGCTTGGGGAAGGGGTGGAGTGGGGCAGGGCCTGGGGAGGAAAGGGGATTTGTCCCATACCCGGATCCCTCTAGGGCCGGCCCTGAAGGAAGCACCGACTATCACAGTGACAATAAAACTGAGCAGCCTTGCGGGGGAGGCTGAGGGAGATCTGCACTCACCAGGTCTCTTCTCTCCCCCAAGCTGAGCCAGACACTGCTCTCTCCTGGCTCTCACTCTAGCAGCTGGACGCCAAGGAGCCATTTCCCCACAGGAAGTGCATCGAGTGCCCCTGTGGTGCTGGGGGGGCTGGTGCTGCTGCTGCCTGTGGGGCTGGCAGGGGGGCTGATGTCTGCACAGACTCTCAGCTGCCAGGCCGGAGGGGCACTTGGGACCTTACCAGACTGGCTCAGTGAAGACGGGGTTGACAGAGCAATACAGACGCTCTCCAGAGCACGGGCAGCAGCCGCCCATGCAGCCAGGCAATGAGCATTTCCCACAGCCTGGAGCCGAGGGAGGCGGCAGCTGCTGTTCCAACTCCTCGAGGACAGGCCCTGTCAGCCAACAGCCACTTCTTAGTTCTTACTCCCCACAGCTAAGGGCACCGGGTTCCTCCGGTGGGGGTGTGGAGCAGCCGTTCGTTTTCCTGTTCGCACTCCTCTGCGGTGTGAAAATCGGGGAGGGGAGGCAGAAGCCCCATTTCCCTCCCGAACTGACGCCCAGTGGGGGAAGCCAGGACAACAGGGTGGGGCGGCAAGTGGTGGCCAGACTCTCGCCTCCAGGGTCTAGTCTAGCTCAGGGTCCAGCTCAACCTCCTCCCCATGTCACTGGCCCCCAGTCCCCTTCCACCACCAGGTCAACCCGGCCACTAGGGCAGGAATGGGGTGAGGCAGCAAGTCAAGCTGAGCAAGGCAGGCAAAAGCGAGTCTTGTCTTCATGGGCCGCTCCCAATGACGTCCTTTTTGTGTGCAACTGCTGCAAAAACCTCCCAGGCAGAGAAGCAACAGGCCAAAATGCTGCTATACAGCTGCCAAAGTAGCTTAGTTGGGAGAGCGTTAGACTGAAGATCTAAAGGTTCCTGCTTCAATCCCAGGCTTTGACAGGTTCTTTCATTCTCTTTGTAAAGGGGGGCAGCTTGTTCTCTGGCAGCCCTGACTTCTTCATTCATCCCCTTTTCCTTATTTCCTGGCTGAGGCGGCGGCCTGCCAGGGAGCTCCCTGGCACCTCTGGCTGCCTGGGCTGAAGGCAAGAGGCAGGCCTAGGCGTGGTGAGGGCCTCCTGTCCGGGCATGAGGCTGCAGTGCTTCCTGGTCCCCTTTTCCCACCACCCCGGCAGGCGGCGGCTGCGGGAGAACACGAGGGAGGCTCTCGGGGCGTTAGGCAGCGCTGTGTGTGTGGCTGTCAGGGGAAAGAGCCGAGGCTCCCGACTCGACCTGCCATTGACTCGCGTGGCTCTGCGCGGCCGTCAGCCGGGGCGGGGTGGGCCAGGCTGCGGACGTGACTCAGGCTTGGGCCGCATGGCCGTGCTTTCCTGACGAGGTAGAACCCTGGGTGTCAGGTCGCTGTGCAGCTTTGATCTAAACTGACCAGCAGCCCACAGCCTCCCCCTGGGTCTGCCCCACCTGGTTACTCCTTACAGGCCGACCTTACCCCCCTTCCAGCCCCGGATTCACCCCCTAATCATCCTACTGCCACTCAGAGCCACAGCCGTGGAGGTGCTGAAGGAAGGAGGGGTGACTCAGGGTGGGGTTCTTCTCTAACGATGGCTGGCAGAAAGGTGGTGCTCAGCTCTGTCAGCGACCTGCCCAGGTGCCTCACTGCCAGGGGATGCAGACGTTTCTGTAAGGCCATTAAATGGGTATTTGGCTTCTGAGTGAATGTGAGAAATGTGCAATGATGAGAGGGAATTTCCATCTATCTTTCTACTGCTCTTCAGTGGCCTAATGGCGAAAACATTAGCTTCCTAATCCAGATATTGTGGGTTCAAGCCCCCTCTGGGGTGAAAAACTCCTCTCTTCTGGTATAAAGTACTGGATCTTCAGAACAGTCCTCCAGGAACAGCATCTTCCATTTGACAAATGCTTTCTAAACCCATCAGTAGCAAACAGTTAATACTAGTGTTTGTCTGAGAATAGAGTGAAGGGGAGTGTTTACTCTGACACAGACAGAAAGAGCAAGGCTGTTCTGAAAGAGAATGGATCTGTCTGGAGACAAAGCAGCCCATGAGACTGAGCAACCGTGTGAAAAGAAGAGGTTCAAATATGTTAGGTGTTATGTAGGTTGGCCTGGCAAATTTAGCGCTTGGCTACACTTGCAGATGTAGAGCGCTGGGAGTTAAACCAGCCCTCGGAGACCACAGCAGGGAAAATGCTGCTGTGTGTTTACTCTGACAGCTGCAAGCGCACTGGAATGGCCACACTAGCAGCTCTTGCAAATGCCACAGAGAGCAGTGCATTGTGGTAGCTATCCCAGTGTGTAAGTGGCTGCAATGTGTTTTCAAATGGGGCGGGGTGGAGTGTGTATGTGGGGAGACACAGTGTGTTTGGGGGACTGAGAGTGTCAGCATGCTGTCTTGTAAGTTCAGAGAGCAGCAGACCACCCCTCCCCCACCTCTCTCTCTCACACACACACCCTGCATCATCGGCAGCAGCATTCCCCAGTAATGGTTGCTTTGTCCCGGAGCAGATAAGCAGCCGGCTGTCGGAAACAGAGCTTTGAAAGGGAATATCCGCATGCCGATTTCAAAACAATGACCACAGTGGGCACTTGACTTCAGGGGATTATGGAACGTTTTCAGAGGCCAGTCACAGTGCAGTAATACAACACGTCGTCACACTCACACCTGGGCATTTCAGCCGAGGCAAAGTGAACTTTATGCTTCTCATGGAGGTGGATTACCAGGAGCGCTCCAGCTGCAGAGCCCAGGCGCTCCATGCCTTGCCAGTGTGGACAACTCAGGAGTTAGGGCACCCGGGGCTGCTTTAATGGGCTCTAACTTGCAAGTGTAGCCAAGCCCCTAGACTTGCGACCTGACACCCAGGGTTATAAGACAGACATAGTGACCCCCTTACTGGCCTTGGGGAACCCCAAACCCTTGTCACTAAGGGCATTGAGGAGTCTCTGTCCCTTAATAACTTCTGGGAGCTCCCAGCAGGCTGCGGGCGTCAGCTGCCTCCTGCCACACAGGTCAGACTCTTGGTGCTGTGCCAGCCGCCCCCTCGCTTGCAGGCCCAGTGTAAGAAGCAGGAGGCCCGGTGCTGGCAGAAGAGGGTTTTTATTAATCGAGCTCTGTGTTATGGGCACAGGACACTTCCACTGTGTCCCGCTGCTGGCTTTTCTTCAGCAGCGCCTAGCGGCCCTGGCTCCAGGCTAGTGCCTGGTGAGCTCTGGCACTGGCAGGAAGCGCTGCAGGGTGCTGGGCAGCGGCCCTGGCAAACCAGCTGCTGGTAGGTGTCTCTGTGGTATCATGGGTCAGTGAGTTCAGCTGTTAATGGAAAGGAGGGGGGGTTATGCTCCCCCAGGGATGCCACTGAAGGCTCCTTGTGGGCTCCTCAAGGTCTGCTGGGAGCCGTGATGTTCCCCTTTTGCCGCCTCAAAGGCTCCCTCTTGGACACAGTGGGGTCACCTGCTGCCTACAAGAGTGTGGGGGCCGCGCTGCAAAAGCGCATCTCCCAGCAGCCATGCCAGAGCCTCAGGTTTAATCCTCAAGGCCGAGCGCAAAACCTTCAGCCGGGAGCGTTTCACTCCTTCCGCCTCCGCCCAAGCAGCAAGGGAGAAGCGGAGGATACACTCCGGCTCAAAGACACCTCCCTCCCACTTCCCTGTACGCTGTACAAAGCTCTTGGCCTGCCTCATGCCTCGTCAGGAAAGCACGGCCATGCGGCCCAAGCCTGAGTCACGTCCGCAGCCCGCCCCGCCCCGGCTGACGGCCGCGCAGAGCCACGCGAGTCAATGGCAGGTCGAGTCGGGAGCCTCGGCTCTTTCCCCTGACAGCCACACACACAGCGCTGCCTAGCGCCCCCAGAGCATCCCTCGTGTTCTCCCACAGCAGCCGCCTGCCGGGTGGTGGGAAAAGGGGACCAGGAAGCACTGCAGCCTCAGGCCAGGACAGGAGGCCCTCGCCACGCCCAGGCCTGCCTCTTGCCTTCAGCCCAGGCAGCCAGAGGTGCCGGGGAGCTCCCTGGCAGGCCACCGCTTTGCCTCAGCCACCTCTTGCCTCACGGCCTAGGCTCTTGGGGCTCTGCTGGTCACCGGCTCACTGGAAGGCCCAGAGGGAAAACAAATGAGCACACAGGTAGTAGAGGATGGTTTTGCTCCACTGACCTCTGGGCCCAGCACACTTCCACTGCACCACTCTGCTAGCTTTTCATCCTCTTACCCCCCAGCCACCACTATCCGGATTAGTGCCTTACGAGCTCTCGTGCTGGCAGGCAGATGCGCAGGCTGCTAGGCAGCTGCCCTGGTCACAGGATTTTACAGCTTATAGAGGGTAAAAGGGATCTATTTGGAGTTTGGACCCCATTGGGAGCTGGGCAGCCGGTTTAAGATCGGGTGGCCTAAGGAATACACAATCTGCAATAGCCCCGATTGGGGGTAAAGGGCTTTGGTGTGTGGAAGGGTGCAGGGTTAATTCAGTTTAACACTGCTAAATTTGGTATAAGCGTAGTGTAGAGCAGGCCTAACAGGGATCTCTGGGGAACAGGCGTCATTGCTTTAGAGCAGATTGCTTAGTGTGTACATCTCTTCTGAAGCACGTTAGCACCTTTGGCTCTTGCAATGTGTGCTTCTTGTGCGTAACTGTTCCGATCGTCATTCCAACGTAGCCAGTTCCAGTTTGTTAGTCCGCCTCTGTGAGTACAAGCTATGGAAGAAATATCTGATTGGCTGAAGAGGTGTTCCTCTCTTAGTTAGAAGAAGTGATTGGTGAAATTCGAGAAGACGTTTATTTGTAACAGAACCTAAAAGGCATTTTAAAAAGTTTCTTCATATGTTAGGTGCCACAATGAGACATGCATACAGTGTGCTGTTTGTCAGTCTCGCTGTCTCTGTGATCATAGTGAGATTTGATGTATTAAATTACACTCTGTAACCACTAAATATAGGCACTCTAGACGTTAGACTATAGCCGTGGGAGGTTGTTTTAACACAAAGTGATTGGTCTCCCTAAGTAGTGTCTGTTACAGCTATCCCCCTATTCCATTTTGTCTGTTACAGCTATCCCCCTATTCCATTTTGTTTCTTACAGCTGTCCCCTTACTCCATTTTGTTTTGTTCTCCTCCTGTGGCCGCCCCTCCTGGCTGTTAAGTTGTTTACCAGGGCCACTGCCCTTCTCAAAGGAGGGCCCCTTAAGTTGTTGCCAAGAGCCATTGCCCTTCTCAAAGGAATGGCCACTTGTGCTGCGTGCTAAGTGGGACCACTGCCCTGTTCAAAGGGTTAGTCCTGTTATCACCTTGTTAAACCTGGGCTTGGTGTAGGGTAGGCAATGTCCAGAGCTGCAAGACCTAAAGTGGCCACATAGCTGAGCATATGAGTCATATCTGTGAGCTCAGAACTTGCCCAGGCATGTCATGTGCCTATCTGCAGTTTTTCCCTGTGTCTCCTCCCCTGTGACAGAGGGAGCCTATCAGGATTACTGGTGGGAAACTGCCTAAGTTTGCCTTTATAACCAGACATTTTCTGATCAGACCTCAGAAAGGTTTCTGCATTGCTGCCTGGTCTGATCAGCCAGGGGTCCTGGGGGGTCCTTTCTCCGCTCTCATTTTATTTTTGAGCATACCCCCATTTTTAACTCCCCTCCCACGAACAATGAATTTTGCCTGGAAATCTCCTGATTATTGTAAGCGAATTGAGTCCTCTCTGTGTCCTCTGATGCTGCTGCTGTTCCTGTCTCTGCCTTTGCTGCTGCCTTGGGGACTGGTAAGAATCCTTCTGAGAAACTTTCTATACTTTTATTTTATTATTTTAGCTGCTGGCCTTGTTTCCCCAGCAGACAAACCCAAGCTAACTCCTTGGTCTGTATCTGTAATCTGCTTCTAGCTCCACAGCGCCTTTGCTGCTAGAAATAAGCCTGCTTGCAGCCGCCCCACTGCTGCAGCCACCACTGGGCACACACCACTGTGCCCTCTGGAACTACCCCTAGTATAAGGTGCACCCATTAGGTTAGGTTTAGCCTTTAGTCTAGATAAATTGTAATTTCATTTTGCATAGCTGTGGTTAAGTTAGGCTTAGAGAATTGTTGCATTGTGTTTGTTACTTGCTAATTTGTGTAGTCTTGGTTAAGTTAGATCATAGATAAGATTTTGCTGTGTTCTGTATAATTGTGATTAAGTCTGTCTTCCCACTGTCAGCCCCCCTCCCCAGGCTTCCCAGTCACTTACAGTCTGTTTGTTCTCTGTGTCTCTCTAAGTTTAAATCTCCCTCCATAGTGCCTTTGCCTTGTGCTCCTCGTCCCCCCTCCCAATCTAGCATAAAACCCCATTGGTTACTTTTTTTCCCTCTGATACACCTCACATTCTACATTTACACCACTGTGACACATTTTTACCTAGAATTGTTTCCTATTTAACATATTTTATCCATAACTGTTAGTTGGTTAGGAGTACTTGTGGCACCTTAAAGACTAACAAATTTATTTTAGCATGAGCTTTCGTGAGCTGCAGCTCACTTCTTCGGATGCATAGAATGGAACACACAGACAGGAGATATTTATGTGTGTGTTCCATTCTATGCATCAGAATGAGCTGTAGCTCACAACTCATGCTAAAAAAAATTTGTTAGTCTTTAAGGTGCCACAAGTACTCCTGTTCTTTTTACGGATACAGACTAACACGGCTGCTACTCTGAAACCTGTTAGTTGGTTATATGCTGCTGTGACACACCCTTTACATAGAAATTGTTAGCTACCTGTTACATTTATATTTCTGTGTTAATTGGTTACCCACCGTGTTGTATCCTACTGTATTGTACCCCACTATTGAAACCCCCCTACTGTTCACCAAAAGAAACCCCTCCCCAATGGTCTACCATAACACACCCCACCCCCCTCACTAGTGAATTTTCCCTGTTTTTGCATTTTCTTAATAAAGTTGATTTTGCACCCCACCAGTGCAGTAATTGCCCCCCAAGATCCCTACCTGCTGGCAGGGACAAGTAGGAGGATGAGTTAAAGTGCTTTTGCCTGAGTGTAAAGCAAGTAAGCAGTATTGCTTTGATGCAGTTGTTGTCTGTTATTGATGATTTTTCTTTCTTCTCTCTGGGGAAGTAGAAGGGAAAGAACACAGACTGAGTGGTTAGTCTGTATAAACTACATTAAAAAACATTTTTTGGAAGTTGGTGTTTAACTTCTGTTTCTGATGTGTATATTTAGAGAAGGGATGTAGTGATTGTAACTAATTTTTAGTATATGTATTGCTTCTGTATTGTGGGAGGATGTGGGTGTTTTCAGTGAGTTTTCTAATAGCATGAGAGAAGAAAATGCAGTGTAAAAATACAACAGTTTTTTATGTAAACAGTTGCTTAGTTGAACCTCTAATTGCTTAAACTTCTAAGTCCACCTTTTTATGCAGTGTCCCTCTCTTTTGTCCTCCCTCGTTCTAGTTTAAACTTATAGACTCATGCATATTAATTCTGCAAGTTCTCTCCACTTTCCACTTTTTCTTCTTTTCTCCACCCTCTCCCCCGTTTCGAGTAGCCCCTATTTCTACCCCTAATGCTCTGCCAGTTTGTTGGTATGCAACTTTCTCGGAGCCTCTCTGAGCCCTTAATACAGTGCGTAAGGTGGAAGTGGGGGAGGAGAAAATGGGACCCACAGAACCCCTGGCAGGTAAGGGGACTGGGAGAGCTTGACTTGGGAAGGAGGGAGGAATGGGGGAGAAGAGGCAAATAGGGGTGCACACAGTCTCTACAGTGGTGGAGAGAATGGGGGCCCTGAAATGAAGCGAGGGGATAAGTGGAGGTACACAGAACCCCTCGTCCTATGGAGATTAGAAGAACCTGGCATGGGGGGAAGGGAGGGTACACAAAGACCCTGGCATGGGGGAATAGAGGGAACACAGAGTCCCTGCCATGGGGAAGTGGGAATGGGGGTGAGAACAGAGCCATTGGTGTGGGAAGAAGTGTGGGGAACTTGGTATGGGGAGAATAAGGGTGAGGAGATTCTCTGGTAAGGGATGAGATTGGGGGAATTTCAGGGAGTCCCTAAAAAGAGTGGGATGGGAGAGGGCACATAGGGAGCTTGCGGGAGGGAATTGAGGGTGCTGGGAGCCTCGGGGCGGGCAATAAACTCGACCTGTACAAACTACAAAGTGTGCTCCCCACTGCTGTGAAGAACGTGGCCATCTGTTGACAAAAGGCTGTTTGCAAAGGTCCGATCCATTTTCTTTCGTGACCCCTTGTTTTAAAAAACGAGTCATTACGGCGTTAATCAGGGTAGCCGGGATTGGCAGCAGGGAGGTGTCTTTGCAGGAGAAATGGCGGCGCTTAGCTAGAGGCGTGCTTGCCAAAGGGATTGTTGGAGGACGATTTTTACCATGTTTTCTTCCAATCCGGCACGAATAGGCGGGATTGCTTGAATGCAGCTGCTGTCTGGCGCTGATGCCGCTGCTTCTTCCGCTGGACAGTCTCTAAGGAAAAGGATAAATGGACACAAATCAGAAATTAGGAATGGCAATATACAAAAACCTGTAGGAGAACACTTCAACCTCCCTGGCCACACAATAGCAGATTTTAAGGTGGCCATCCTACAGCAAAAAGACTTTAGGACCAGACTCCAAAGAGAAACTGCTGAGCTCCAGTTCATCTGCAAATTTGACACCATCAGCTCAGGACTAAACAAAGACTGTGAATGGCTTGCCAATTACAGAACCAGTTTCTCCTCCCTTGGTTTCACACTTCAACTGCTAGAACAGGGCCTCATCCTCCCTGATTGATCTGACCTCGTTATCTCTAGCTTGCTTCTTGCTTGCTTATATATACCTGCCCCAGGAAATTTCCACCACTTGCATCTGAAGAAGTGGGTATTCACCCACGAAAGCTCATGCTGCAAAACGTCTGTTAGTCTATAAGGTGCCACAGGATTCTTTGCTGCTTTTACAGAACCAGACTAACACGGCTACCCCTCTGATACTAGAGAAGTGTGGTTGAAAGTGTCTGACCTTGCTAACCACGATGAGGAGTTAAAGTGTTCTCTTCTGAGCATGAAGTGAGTGGATAGTGGTGCTTTAATGTATCTGCTATTGATGAGTGTTCTTGCTTTTCTTTTGGGAAGCTGAGGGGAAGAGAACACAGACTGACTGGTTAGTCCTTATAAAACAAGTTTAAAAATAAATGTTTTGGGTTTTTTTTCTGTTATCTGAATTTATTTAAAGCTTTTGTGCAGTTCTGTTTAGGGGCAAGTCTTAGTTTGTTTTGGTAGAATTTAGAAGAAAAGTAAAGGTAGTGTGAAAATGATATTTTAAAGGTTTCTAATTCAATACTTACTGAAAGATTTTTTAAAATTTCTTTATGCTGCTCTCTCTCTTTATTTCTTGTAATCTATTTAAGAATTTAGGTAGGGTCCTGTGTCTGCACGTTCTCTTCCTTTACCACTTGCTCCTCCGCTTCTCTCTTCTTCCCTTCCCATTTTCAGGAAGCTCCTATTTTTACTTCTCCTGCTCTGGCAGAAGTGCAGTTGCTCTTGGCTAAGCCCATCAGACAATCCACACAGGATCTGAGAGTTGCTGTCTCTTGGCCGTATAGTGGGTAGAGGGTTCTAAAGCTGTCTCAGGGTATGTCTACACTATGGGATTATTCCGATTTTACAGAAACCAGTTTTTGGAAACAGATTATATAAAGTCAAGTGAACGTGGCCACACTAAACACATTAATTTGGCAGTGTCGTCCATGTACCAAGGCTAGTATCAATTTCAGAGCATTGCACTGTGGGTAGCTATCCCATAATTCCTGCAGTCTCACCGCCCATTGGAATTCTGGGTTGAGATACCAGTGCATGATGGGGCAAAAACAGTGTCATGGGTAATTCTGAGTAAATGTCATCACTCAATCCTCCCTCCATGAAATCAACGGCAGACAATCATTTTGCGCCCTTTTCCCTGGATTGCCCGGGCAGACGCCATAGCACAGCAATCATGGAGCCCGTTCAGCCTTTTTCACCGTCACTGTATGTCTACTGGATGGTGCTGACAGACATGGTACTGCAGTGCTACACAGTAGCATCCCCTTGCCTTTTGCAAATTAGCAAAGATAGTTGCCAGCCACACTGTACTGTCTGCTGCTTTGCAAATTGACAATGACAGTTACAAGTTATACTGTACTATCAGCTGCTGTCATGGGTGCTCTTGGCCAGCCTCAGTGAGATCAGCTGGGGGCGCATGGACAAAAATGGGAATGACTCCCCAGGTCATTTCCTTCTTTAAGTTTTGTCTAATAGAGAGTCAGTCCTGTCTAGACTATCAGGTAAGCCAATTAAAGACCCAGACAGGCAAATGGTGGCTCAGGTCAGAGCCCCAGACATCCAGCAGAAATGATGAGCTGCATGCCATTCTAGGGGGTGCCCCTGCAACAACCCCACCCATTGCTTCCCTTCTCTCCCACCTCTCCTGGTCTACCGTTATCCCCCATTTGTGTGATGAAGTAATAAAGAATGCATGGATTTGAAACAACACTGACTTTATTGCCTCTGCAAGTAGAGCTCAAAGGGGGGAAGGGAGGGCAGCCTCCAGCTACTATGATATTCCAGGCAGGACTGAATCTCCAGGAGACAAAGCTTAAAGAAGAGAATGACCTGGGAGTCATTCCCGTTTTTGCCCTGGCATCCCTGTCCGACCTCACTGAGGCCAGCCAGGAGCACTCGCGGGACGACAATGACAGATACCAGTCCTACTGTACCGTCTGCCGTCCGGAAGGGAAGGGGATGCTGCTGCACCGCGTCTGCCAGCAGAATCCAGTAGACATACGTTGACATTGAAAAAAGGCGAGAAACAATTTTTTTCCATTTGCTTTCGGGGGGCGGGGGGCGAGATATACCCTGAACCACCCGCGACAATATTTTTGACCCTTCAGACTTTGGGAACTCAGCCAAGAATTCAAATGGTTTTCAGAGAGTGCAGGAACTGTGGGATAGCTACAGACGTCAGTCGCCCCTCCCTCCGTGAGCATCCATTTCATTCTTTGGCCTTCTGGTACGCTTGTCTCAGCTCCTTAAGTTTCAGCACTGTGTTGAGTCCCTGCTGTGGCTTCTGACTATCATGGCCTTGGAAATTTTTTCAAGTGCTTTGGCATTTTGTCTTTTGGAACGGAGTTCTGATAGAACAGATTCATCTCCCCATACAGAGATCAGCTTCAGTATCTCCCGTACAGTCCCTGCTGGAGCTCTTTTTTGATTCTGGGACTGCATGCTCACCTGTGCTGATCCAGCGCTCCATGCTGGGCAAACAGGAAATTAAATTCAAAAGTTCGCGGGGCTTTTCCAGTAAACCTGGCCAATGCATCTGAGTTCAGATTGCTGTCCAGAGCGGTCACAATGGTGCACTGTGGGATGGCGCCTGGAGGCCAATACCATTGAATTGTGGCCACACTAACCCTAATCCGACATGGCAATACCGATTTCAGTGCTACTCCCCTCGTTGGGGAGGAGTACAGATACCGGTATTAAGAGCCCTTTATATTGATATAAAGGGCTTCGTTGTGTGGATTGGTGCAGGGTTAATGTGATTTAACGCTGCTAAATTCAATATAAACTCGTAGTGTTGACCAGGCCAGAGAAAGCAGCAGGTTTCCCCTATTGTTTCCTGCTCATTTTCTTGACTAGTTTCTCCTCTGCACCAACTTGCTCTTTTGGTTTCTGAGCCTGGCTAGCTCAGTTGGCAGAGCATCAGACTTTTAATCTGAGGGTCCAGGGTTCAAGTCCCTGGTCAGGTGATAAACTACTCACCAAGATCTTACACTGTCGTGCTGGAGTCCTCTTTGATGTTACTTTCTCTCTTCAGGATTTTCCCTTTCCTCAGAAGGCCCTTTTTGTGTGTGGGTTTGAAGGGGCAACTTCCTGACAGCCCCTCTGTCCTTGCAGCCTGGAGGAATAAAGGCCTCTGGGCATAGAGCATATTCCTCCCTTGCGCACGCACACACACACACACACACACACACACACACACACAGCTTGCAAGGAAAACCTCACCTGCTCCTCTGCTTTGCAGAATCCAAACACAAGCAAAGCTTGTCAGGCCCCAGTGGGGATGGCAGGGAGTCAGGTGTGGGCAGACAGTGGGCTGTTGCCACAGGCAGGCACCATGGCTTAGCTGGTTAAAGCGCCTGTCTTGTAAACAGAAGATGCTGGATTCAACTCCCGGTGGTGCCTTGTTGCTTAACTTTTAGGGCACCTGGTATTGGCTACTGACAGAGGACAAAACACAGAGCTAGGTGGGCCTTTGGTCCAGCCCACTGTGGCTGTTTAAATTGGGATTGAGGAGAAGGGTGAAGAGGAGCAGGCTCTGGTAAGGGAGTGAGGAGCAGTGAGCATAGGAGGGACTGAGGGTTGGGTCTGAGGGGCACTGGGAAAAGAGGGGACATGGGTTTAGGCTGAAGAGCATCTTCATTTGGGGATCCAGCAGGACAGGGGAAGGCAGCAGGTGATTCTAATTCCTTAGGGATATTCTGTGTGTGTGTGTGTGTGTGTGTGTGTGTGTGTGTGTGTGTGTGTGTGTGAGAGAGAATCTTTGGCCAGGTCTGCACTGCAAAGTTATTTCAGCATCATTATATTGCTCAGGTGTGTGAAAAACACACAACGCTCCCTCGGTCGGTAGCTTTTGGCTGGTGCACACACTGCAATACCACGTCTGGCGACAAAACTGCCCTGTTTTGGTGACAAAATAAAACCACCTCGACGAGAGGCCTAGAGCTTTTTGCAGCAAACTTAAAGTGACAAATTGTCAGTGTAAATGCTGCTGGTCATTATATCATTATAACTGGCTTCTACCAGTATCCCATAATGCCTGCTGTGAACTCGCCTGCCCTGCAGTCCTGCTACAGAGGCTGGGCCCCTCCCCTTTCAGAGCCTTCCCATTTTTAAAAGCCCTGGGGTGTTGTTCCCCCCTGGTCAGGCACCCCTGGGGCCCTGCACGTCACACAGCTCTCCCTGATTTCAGTTGTTAGTGAGGGAGCCTCACTGCTAGCGCAGACTGGACAGTTTCTTGCATGAGAGACACTGTCCCAAAGCAGGACTAAAGTTTGGGAATAGATTCATAGCCTTAAGGTCAGAAGGGACCATTATGATCATCTAGTCTGACCTCCTGCACAATGCAGGCCCCAGAATCTCACCCACCCACTCCTGTAACAAACCCCTAACCTATGTCTGAGTTACTGAAATCCTCAAATCGTGGCTTAAAGACTTCAAGGTGCAGGGAATCCTCCAGCAAGTGACTCCGTGCCCCACGCTGCAGAGGAAGGCGAATGTCCGAGAACAATTCTAGGGGCAGGTGAATGCAGAGCAATGACACTGGAGATGCCCAGACCTCCAATAGGGGCAGCGTGGAAATTAATAATGGGAAGATCATTTGCAAAATTAGTCGTCACTGACAAGCTTTGTCTCTGTTCCTATTTCACGCTGTGGTGTTAGTTAGAGGAATCAGGACAGATTTTTTTACTATATTGATTAAACACTTAATTTTATTTAACTGAGCCAAAAACTTAATGTCACTTATTTTTTCTCTGTCCTAGCAAGAATGAATTGAATGTTGTGACTTTCTGGAAAGTGCAGCGAGATTAAATGTGGGGAATTCAGTCTCTGTGTTTGTGAGCTGATGTTTTCCTCTCACAGGTCAGTGCCTGCATTGAAATGCCAAGAGGGATCTAAGGGCTGGTGTACGCTGGGCACTGAACTGGCAGAGCGACGTCTCTCAGGGTGTGAATCCCCCCTCCCCCCAAACCCTTAGAGTTAAGGTGATCTAAGCCCTGGTTAGTTAGTGCTAAAGAAAAGGAAGAATTGTTCTGTCCATGCAGCTATTACAGGGATGGGAAAACCTCTCCAGTCACTGTCTACTCCAAAGTGCTATAGCAGTGCCACAGCAGCATTTTAAGTGTTGACAGAGTGAAAGTAGATCTGGCTCCAGTTTGCACTGTGGATGCTCAGGTACTAAGACTACAGTAATCATAACAACAGTGCAGAGCTTGCGTAGTTGGCAGGATTTGAACCTGCACAGGGAGACCCCAATGGATTTCTAGTACATCACCTTAACCACTCGGCCACAACTACTTGACATACACCCATTTCCCTACATGATGATTCTGTTCTCACTGAATTGCCACTTCAAATTGCTCAGACCAGCTTCCCCAGCACACTCATGACTGCGCATCAGTGTAAGTGTGTCCTTGGCTGAACAGCGAGAATTCCTGCCCATTTCCCTTCCAGCTGGAGCAGGATGAGAGTGTGTTTGTGTGAATGACATTGCTGTAGATTGTTGTTCATTCCCCACTCCGACAATTCAGACAGTCCCTTTCCTAGTCAAATCTCCAGCACATCGTTCCAATAGCAGGGGGCAGGATTTCTCTGTGGCACTGAAATTTTTTCAGGGGGCTGGCGCGTGAACTCAGCCTTGCATTCCACCCTTGATGTTTCATGGACTAACAACAGCAGCAGAAACAAAGAGCCGAGCCAATATCTCCCTGGCAGGGATGCAGGTGCCACGTCCCCTCTGTCTGACCATCACATTGCAGGAGAGAAGGATTCACTGGAATCGAATGTCCTGGCTCAGACCAGAGACACAGGGAGGTTTCACTGTTCAAGGATCAGTGCAAAGGAAATTTTGTCTCTGTGTGAAACTGAGGTCAGAAATGAAACGTCCACATGGTGGCCCAATGCTCTAGGGAATGTGGGTGAAGGACTCGGGCTGAGAAATGATTTAACAGGGGTTTGTATCAATTTATTGCCCTGATTAAAATCTATGGCTAAAAGGCAGCAACTGTTGTTAGTACTTGTACCTGTGTAGGGACACCCCAGTGGGTGCAAGTCCATTGCCTTCACCAGGGGCAGTCGATTATTTTATCAAGGTACAAATTTCTTGGTCAAGGCCTAGGCTCCAGAGAAAACAATACACTGCTGATAAGAAGAAGGACATAAAAATTTTTTGCAGCCACCTTGGGCATAACTATGATGTGTCGTGTTTCACTCTTTATACCTGGCGCCACCTCCTTTCCCTTTAGCCTTGTAGTTGACCAAGGGCAAAGCTGAACATCTCCTCAGATACCAGGGAGTGTTTATGTCCATTCCTGCGAGCTACACAGGGGTTTGATGTTGCTGCTTTCAGTCCTCTGGCTCTGCCGGGATAAGGAACAATTCAGGCTGACACTGAACTGAAGGAGGAAGATCAGATTTTGACAGGCAGAGGGACGCCTCCTCTTAAAGGTGTTTGTCTGGCTGGCAGTCCTGGTTCCCAGGTCTCGCCCGTGGGGCTCCAGCAGTTTTGGGACCAGGTCACTCCCTTGGCCCCACCTGCTGCCCCCAGGCGCTCCCCCCCCCAGGGGCCCCGGCAGTGCAGTGGAGCTGAGCAGCATCTGCCTGCTCGCTCCAGTGGCTGCCGGCCCCTCCCCATGGCAGGGCAGGGTGGGTCTGTGCCTCCATGTGCTGCCCCCGCCCCGAGCCCCTGCAGCCAATGAGATGATGCAGGGGCAGTGTCTGGGGGCAGCAGCACATGGAGGCCCCAGCCCACCCGCCTTGGAGCCCCAGGTAGCGCCACACTCCTGACTCCTCCCAGGCCTGCACCCTCCCCTGCCCACATACCCCTTCCCACTCCCAAACTCCTTTCCAGGCCTGATCCCCTACACACACCCCTGCCCCAACTCCCTCCCAGAGCCTGCACCCCTCTCCTCCATACCCCAGCCCCCAAACTCCCTCCCAGAGCCTGCACCCCTCTCCTTCCCACATGCCCCGTCCTGCCTGCCCCAGTCTCCCACCCAGAGCCTGCACCCCACCCCTCTTCCTGTCCCCGCTACCCCCAGCCCCATCCCAGAGCCAGCACCCAGCACCCAAACTACATCCCAGAGCCTGCACCCCAGAACCCCTCCCCCACTGAAAAACCCTCCCCGAGCCCAAACTCTCACCCCATCTGCACCCAAACTCCCCCCAGAGCCTGCACCCCAATCCCCAGCCCAGGGCCTGCACCCTAGACCTCCTCCCCCCACCCAAACTCCCTCCCAGAACCGTAGGCAGATGTGGGGCAGAGGTTTGGGGGCGGGTTCTAGGTGGTATGAGTGATATTATTGGCCCACTGGGAGGACTGGAGGACTGGCCTGGCCTAAGGTAAATTGAGGTTGAGACCCTGCTTTAAGGGATTGGAGCAATGCTGGAGAGACTGACGGGCAGGGAGCTGGGGAGCTGTGTGTGCCCCAAGGAGAGTTGTTGTTGTGCTCTGGTGACACAGAGCGGGGGTGGGGAGTTTGTAAGCTGTGGTGTTTGTACAGAGATAAAGTTTACTAACCCCCAGATTAAAAACTGTTCCTGCTCTAGGCTACACATGACACTCCTTGTTGAGAGTATAGATCAGCGGTTGAATGTTTCCCTGCAGGGTAATGGGTTCCTAATGCCCTCCCTGGTCAGAGCTCCAGCACCTTCTGTACTCGCACCATGAATGTGAAGAACAAGACTCCAACCCCATCATTCTTCCCTGGCCCGGAGGACCAGAGAGATGGGCCCTTCCTCCAATCACCCTCTGCCCATCGTCCTATCCCAGTTCTGACCTCCAGACTCACAGCTCTGCTGGTGCCCCTCACTCCCAACCCGCAGCCCCCTGGGTTCCCCCCAGCTCTAGCGGTGCCCCTCACTACCAACCCGCAGCCCCTGCTATCCCAGTCCTGACCTCCAGATTCACAGCTCTGCTGGTGCCCCTCACTCCCGACCCGCAGCTCCTGCTATCCCAGTCCTGACCTCCAGACTCACAGCTTTGCTGGTGCCCCTCACTCCCGACCCGCAGCCCCTGCTATCCCAGTCCTGACCTCCAGACTCACAGCTTTGCTGGTGCCCCTCACTCCCGACCCGCAGCCCCTGCTATCCCAGTCCTGACCTCCAGACTCGCAGCTTTGCTGGTGCCCCTCACTTCTGACCCGCAGCCCCCTGGGCTCCTCGCTGAGCTTCCCAGTCACTGCGCTGGTGGTGACCCTCAATCCCGACCCGCAGCCCCTGCTATCCCAGTCCTGACCTCCAGATTGAGAGCTCTACTGATGACCCTCACTCCTGACCTGCAACCCCTGTAAAACTGATGAATGAAATTGTTTTTAATTGTTCACTTTATCAATGTAACTTCTGTTCACCATTCACTACACTTGTCTATATTGTAACTTCTGTTCACTGTTTGCCATATTGTAATTCAAACCCCGTTTTAAAACGCTCACTCCATTTTGTAATAGCTTCCGCCAACCTTCATTTTTGCAAACCCTGCTGTAATCTTATTAGTTTAGTTTAGATGTGTGACTGAAGTATGTATGGATGATGGAATCAACCTCCAGCCCCAGCCTGTCCTGATGAAATAAAGTTCAAACCCCGCTGGCTGAAGATGCAGACAAGAGACCTAACAAAGTAAGAAGAGGCCACCCTAAAAAGAAAAGGTCCAATAGAAGGAAGATCAATGCCAGGTCCCGGGCTGAAAGTCATGCCTGCAATTGACCGGTGATCAATCACCAAACCCAGAGGCAGTGACACAGCAAGACCTACAGACTCTGGATTCAAACTAAAGCCTACAAAAAGGATGGGTGAGAGGGGAGACTTTGGAGGGTAACATTCTGTTGCCAACATGGAAGGACATCGGTGCAGGCCCAACAGAGACCCAGCTCGTCCTTGTGCCCGGCTTTCCTGGCCAGTTACTGCCACAAGCTACGAACCCAAGCTGCAAACTCAAGCTGTCTTCGGGACTGGTAACTATGCAGCAGCTGCAGAACATCTGATGGGTGTTTGTGTGTGTGTGTGTGTACAGGTATTAGGTATAATGTGTGTGTGTACGGATTAAAATATTAGTTATTGGTCATAAATCAAATTGTTATCATAATAATTGTGGCATCTTTGTCTTGCCCCCTGAAAAGATCCTGTGTAGCTTTGTCTGTCCAACACTTGTGGCTTGCCCGGGCAGGCTCCAAGCAGGGGACACCAGGTGCTGCAGGGCGGTTGCCCCCCAACACCACAGCCGGGCGGCCAAAAGCAGCAGCAGCAGCGGAGTTATAGGGGGCGGGGCGCTGCCATGCGGGGCCCGTGTCCCACTCTCTGGGGCTGTGCTCCCTCTGGAGCTACCCTGCCCCAGCTCCTCAGCCTCCTGCCGGGACAGTCCCCCGGCTCTGCCCTCCCAGGTCCCAGCCGGTCCTGGAGGCGGGAGCCCTGGCTGGAGGGACCCTGGGCTGAGGCCTGGCCCGGGAGCCCCACTGCTTACCCCGACCCTGCCAGCACCCGACCAGCTGGAGGCGAGGGGGGAGCGGGCAGTCAGCACTGGTGGGGGGGTGCCCAGGGCCGGGGCAGTAGGGGTGTGGGTGTGGGTGTGGGTGTGGGTGGGGTCGGGGGGAGAGCCCAGCACTGGGGCAGCAGAGGGTGTGGGGGGGCACAGGTGGGAGGGGGGTGAGAGCCCAGGGCTGGGGTGGAGGGCAGCCAAAAATTTTTTTTTTGCTTGGGGCGGCAGAAAGCCTGGAGCCGGCCCTGCAGGTGGGCCAGAAGCCCCCACGCTGTTGTCCTGCTGGGGAGCTCAAAGCCAGGTACTTGCCTCAGGTAAAGGAGCTTCCAGAGGACAAGCTGCCCCTGCACGAAGAGGGATAAAAGTACCTGTCAAACCCTGGGATTGAACCAGGGACCTTTAGATTGTCATGCAACTGAACAAGATTTCTGTGTATGATGCTTCTCTATCCAGGAGGTTTTTGCCGCAGTTGCACACAAAAAGGACGTCATTGGGAGCGGCCCATGAAGACAAGACTCGCTTTTGCCTGCCTTGCTCAGCTTGACTTGCTGCCTCACCCCGTTCCTGCCCTAGTGCCCGGGTTGACCTGGTGGTGGAAGGGGACTGGGGGCCAGTGGCACAGGGAGGAGGTTAAGCTGGACCCTGAGCTAGACTAGACCCTGGCGGTGAGAGTCTGGCCACCACTTGCCCCCCACCCCCCACCCTGTTGTCCTGGCTTCCCCCACTGGGCGTCATTTCGGGAGGGAAGTGGGGCTTCTGCCTCCCCTCCCCGATTTTCACACCGCAGAGGAGTGTGAACAGGAAAACGAACGGCTGCTCCACACCCCCACCGGAGGACCCCGACGCCCTTAGCTGCTCCCCCTGCTCCCCCCCAGCTGTGCTACTGAGTGGAAGTGTCCTGTGCCCATCACACAGAGGTGGATTAATCAAAACCCTCTTCTGCCAGCACCAGGCCTCCTGCTTCTTACACTGGGCCTGCAAGCGAGGGGGCGGC
Organism: Mauremys reevesii; assembly: GCF_016161935.1. Taxonomy (NCBI): domain Eukaryota; kingdom Metazoa; phylum Chordata; order Testudines; family Geoemydidae; genus Mauremys; species Mauremys reevesii. The sequence continues at coordinate 2,965,903 of NC_052645.1, read as the reverse complement.
TGGCACAGCGCCAAGAGTCTAACCTGTGAGGCAGGAGGCGGCTGACAGAGCTCCCAGAAGTTATTAAGGGACAGAGACTCCTTGATGCCCTTAGTAACAAGGGTTTGGGGGTCACCGAGGCCAGTAAGGGGGTCATTATGTCGGCCTTATAACCCTGGGGTCAAGTTGTTAGCCAAAAGGGCTCGTTCTCCCTGGAGCTTACCTAATTACACCAAGGAGGCACGGAGACAGGAAGACGAGTACCACACCCTTTATTGATCGGTCAGCTGAGCGGGTGTTCCTCTCGGCTAGTGCCAGAGAAAGAGACACACCTTACATGGCCAGATGGGCCTACCTTTATACCCCGAAACAAACAACTTAGCCTACGTTTGTCTACGTCATTTGGTTGACCTGTAGAACCTGTACATGCATCTATTAGGGGATAATTGGATACGCAGGATACATATATCATTTTGTGGGGGCTACAAGATACATCTGTTGAGGATACATTTGTCATTCTGAAGGGGACACAAGATACATCCGTTGACCCTTTGTACTAGATACTTTGGATGCATACATGTGAACGCAGCTGCATACACTTGGGGAGCCAACATATACTTGGGGAGCCAAACAAAACGGATAAGCGAAATAGCTGACTTAGGTAGATACACGGCCTTCAGTCTAATGAGTTCTGTAAGCTTTCCAACACAGTTTGGACAAGCATAACATAACTTTAGTTTACTCAGGCCTAATACAAACAGGCTTCATTAGCACTATGATTTTCCAACAACTCCCCCCTTTGAGAATACTCACCAAACCTTTTGGCTGAGTTTTCTCACACTTTGAGGCCAAAAAGCAATGAAGCTCTGCAGAAATATTTACAACTGCTCTTTTAAGCTTAGTCACCCCCAACCCAGGAATGAATGCATGGACAAAAGAGTGGAACCTTGCTCATTTAACAACTAAGGGATCGGGGCACTGACTATAACTCAGGTAGGCATACTCAATGGTTTAATTTCCCAGATGCCTCGGTGAATAATTTAGTCCCATATGCATCCTCCCCATGGACCCGGCAGGATTCGGTATGTGGGAGCCCACATCCACCCTAACCAGTCCATATGCTTGGAAGGAGCACTGTAAAACTCCTTTGTTCTATATTGCAAAGAAGCCTTGGTGTTATTTTCCCCAAGGAAGCTGGGAGGCGTTTGAATCCAAAGTACTGGATCTTGGGAGCAATCCCCCAGAAATGGCATCTTCTACTATGACAAATGCTTTCTAGACCCATCAGTAGCAAACACTTAATACTAGTGTTTGTCTGAGAATAGAAGGAAGGGGAGTGTTTACTCTGACACCTCAGTGAGTGACACAGACAGAAAGAGCAAGGCTGTCCTGAAAGAGAATGGATCTGTCTGGAGACAAAGCAGAACCTGAGAATGAGCAACAGTGTGAAAAGAAGAACTTCAAATGTGTGTTAGGTGTTAGATAGGTTGGTCTGACAAATTTCAAGAAAATACCAATGCTCGTAGACTGATGCGGACACTGGCTGCTTCTGATCTTTTACTGAGAGTTCATTGAGAAATATTTTCCTTAACTATGTTATGGAATATTGGGTGGGCTATGAAGGCATCATTCCTCCTGCTTTCGCCATTCGAGACAACATGGCTACATGGCATGCGGCCAGTGCTCACCTTCCAGTCAACTGCTAGAGAAGACAACACAGACAGGGATGGCAGCAGGGCAGACTGGAGCTCGCGGAGATGGTGGGACCAGGTCTCATCAACGGGGAGGTGGCCACCCCAGCATGCACAAGGCTGAGCCAGTAAGTGCGGCGTGTGCTCCACGGTGTCCCTACTCCCTGCACATGGTGGGGTGGGGCAGTTACTGAGTTCGGTTGGTCTGGCAAATTTAGGGCTTGGCTACACTTGCAGAGGTAGAGCACTGGGAGTTAAACCACAGCAGAAACCGCTGCCGTGTGTTCACACGGACAGCTGCAAGCGCACTGGAGTGGCCACATTAGCAGCTCTGGCAATGCCACAGAGAGCAGTGCAGTGTGTTAGCTATCCCAGTGTGCAAGTGGCTGCAACGTGCTTTTCAAATGGGGGGCCGGGGTGGAGTGTGACAGGGAGTGTGTTGTGTGTACGTGGGGGGAGCGACAGTGTGTTTGGGGGGCTGAGAGTGTGTCAGCATGCTGTCTTGTGTGTTCAGAGAGCAGCAGACCCCCACCTCCCCTCATACACACTCACAACAGCAGCAGCATTCCACACTAATGGTTGCTTTGTCCCAGAGCAGATAAGCAGCCGGCTGTCAGAAACGGAGCTTTGAAAGGGGATATCCGCATGCCTGCAACCGATTTCAAAACAATGACCAGAGTGGGCACTTGACTTCAGGGGATTATGGGACATTTCCTGAGGCCAAACACAGTGCAGTGATGCAACACGTCGTCCACACTGATGCCCGGGTATTTCAGCAGGGCTCAGCGAGCTTTATGCTTCTCATGGAGTTGGATTACCAGGAGCGCTCCAGCTGCAGAGCCCAGGTGCTCCATGTGCCTTGCGAGTGTGGACACCTCAGGAGTTAGGGCACCCGGGGCTGCTTTAATGGGCTCTAACTTGCAAGTGTAGCCAAGCCCCTAGACTATGTCACTTGTGTGACTTACTTGTGCTATTGTAATAAATACAATAGACGTGCAATGGTCAGAAATTGCACCAGCAGAGAAGTATATTAAAGGGAAACCCTAAGGAAATTAAGAGTTTAAATTATCCTCCACATGTCCCGCGTCCCACTAAAATGAATCCAACCCACAGGGCACGTGGGCAGAAGTATCGGTGTCAGGATGCTACATTGTTAGCACAGTAAATGAAGCTGCAAAATAAATGATGTTTAAATGACCTCACTCTATTTTTTACAATCCGGTGTTAAGAGGTAATAGATACAGATGGACACCAGGCAGGGTCGTTTGGAGGATGAAGCCTTTATGCTTCCATCCCCCACCACTGTCAAGTTTTAGCCAATTAGGACAAGTCAGCAAATAAGAACAACCTCAGTTTTCAGTAACTGCTGCAGGTAGCAAAGTCCTACAGGGAGCAGTTTCTGGCACTACACCTGTGCAGCTCTGCTCCCCGGCTCTTCTCGGGCTCCTGCTCTCTCCTTAGCTCTGCCCCACTCTGGCCCAGGCAGTTCCAGCTCCCACGGACGATGGGACCCCCTGGCCTGGTGACTCCCTCATTACACTGCCTGGCCTGTCAGTGCGGCTAACTTGGAGCTTTGGCCTCTCCCCATTGCCCCTGGGGACTGTCAGTCTCAGGGTCCTGATTTCCCATTGGCCCTTCCCCCTTCTACTGGGACTGGGAACTAGCCAACCAAAACCCCCACTAAGTTTTAGTAAGGGGCCAACAGTCCCTTACATGAGCCGGCCCCATGAGGGTCACTGATGGCCAGAGAAGGCAGCATGAGCTGGTCCCATGGTGTAATGGGCAGCACTCAGGACTCTAAATCCTGCAATCTGAGTTCAAATCTCAGTGGGGCCTTGTGGTAAAGCCCTGGAGCTCACACTGCTCCACTTCCCTGTCTCTAGCTCTGCAAGAGCCATTTTTTCCCCTCCTGCTGGATGGGTCAGGGCTCTAGAACTGGCACCTGAGGGTTGGGATTCTCACGGCTTCACCTGGTGCCCACAAGTCTGGCACTTGCCACTGTGCTTGAAGGAAGCAGGGCTGGGCAGGTGGGAGCCCAGCACCTCTCCTCCTCTGCGCACCTAGAGCAGAGGCGGCTGGTGCTGACAGCTCCAAGGGAAGGCTTAAAAGCCACAGAGGCCAGGGCAAGAGGAGGAGAGGACCATGCCTATGTGTGGCCAGCAGACAGCCACAGGGCCAGCCTGCTCCCTGCTGTGCTGAACCCCACTGAAGGCCACCCACAGACCGGCATGCAGGGCGGCTGCTGATGTTTCTCAGGTCATCTGCTGAGGGAGCCGAGACTCTCTGGGCACAAGAAATTAAGTTCCCAGCGACAAGTGAGACTTAACTGTATGGAGCCAGGTGCAGGGCTTTGGCAGGGAGGCTCGGGCATTGGGGATTGAGGTGCAGCGGATGGACCGGCTGTCTAGGCACAGAGATTTAGTCTCCCTGAGGAGGAGGAGGAATCCTGCTGACAGGCAGTGGCTGTGCAGAAAAAGAGGAGGGGTTCCTGGGACTTTTTTTGCCTCTCTTTTGCCTGCCTGCTCGCTCTTGCCTGCACACTGGGATAATCACTCTTGTGGTGAATGGTGAAGATGTTTCCTAACAAGCCCAGGTAGCTCAGTTGGTAGAGCATCAGGCTCTTAATCTGAGGGTCCAGGGTTCAAGCCCCTGTCTGGGTGCTCAGCTTTTAAGTTGCCTTGTGTGCCAGGAGCCAAACGCTGTTCACAGCCACACAGGGATTCCCAGAAGCTGTGGCCATTTCCTGGAAAGGTTCCTTTCCTTAGCAATCAGGAGAGAGGCCACATCCACAGAAGCAGGCCTAGAACATGCAGTCTCTGGGTGGCAGGAAGTGCTGTGGGGCCAGGTGCTGAGAAAGCCCAGAGGGGGAGCAGCAGAGGTGGGGGGAAGGGAGAGAGAGAAGCAATGAGAACAGAGCACAAGTGTAAAGGGGGCATCTGGTCTGGCTATTGTGGCAAACTTCCCTGGTTTATACATGACCCTGGTGGAATTGGCCTGTGGAAGGATCTGAGTCCCCACCCCCTTACCCAGAGGCTGCCTGACCTCGAGGACTGTTAGGATACAGAGATTCAGGCCTGTCTGCAAAGGCCTGTACTTTAAGAATTTAGGTGTATTTTTATCACTTAGCTAGTTATAAAGATATAAAAGAGAGAATAAAAAATCACTGTCTGTCTGTGTAATGGCCTTCTCTTACTGTGACAGTCTGAGGCCTGGTTCTTCGGCTAAGCAGCAAAGGCAGCCATAAGCTGGGAAGTGTATGGTCACATTCACACATTCCCAACTAGTCACATTGAAATAAGGTGCTATTGGGCTGTGAGGAATACAATCCTGTCCTGATATTCCATCACCTCCAGAGAAAGGGAAACTTAGTTTGGTAGCATCCTGTCTGGCAAGAACTCACTTATCAATAGACACAGCTGGAAAACCCTTATGGTTGTACAGATGTAGTTGTGAAATCCTCCCTTCTGTATTGTTTTGTATGTTTATTTGCATGGTCTCTGTCTGGGTCTGTGATTGTTTCTGTCTGCTGTATAATTAATTTTGTTGGGTGTAACCAGTGAAGGAGGTGGAATATAACCATGTTACAGTATATTAGGACTGGCTAATCTAGAGAAGGAGTGAGGGTACCAGGCAGTGTGGCGGTCGGGGCCATGTGGTGAGTGTCCCGCTGAAGCGCTGGCCACCCCCCTTCTCTCTCCCTCCGCTCCCTCCCCTTCCCCCACTAGACCGGGCGCGCACTCTGCAGCACAGGGAGTCCCTTGGCTAGGGTTTTTTTTGTTTTTCCCCTGCTTTGCTGGCCGCGCCGTTGTTTTTCCCCCGACCCCCCTGCTTTGCTGCTCCAGCCCCACCGTTTTTGTGTTGTCCCCCCCAACTTTGCCACTCCAGCCACGTCGTGTCCCCCCCCGCTTTGCCGCTTCAGTCGCGCTGTATCCCCCCCCACACCCCCACTTTGCCGCTCCACCCCTGCCGTTTTTCCCCCGTTTTGTTGCTCCGGTGGCCCCACCCCATTTTTTTTTCTTGGGGCGGCAAAAAAGCCAGAGCCGGCCCTGCCCACACCTGACTCCCTGCCATCAGCCAAATGAGCTGCCCACAGGTTCTGGCAGCCACAATGAGCCATTTGGTGTGAGAGCCCAGACCTGCCCCTGTCCCAGAGGAGGGGTCATCTGTGACAGGCTGGAACACTGACCTATCAGCTCTTAACACCCAAACTTTCAGTAATTCTGTTATCAGTGTAATTTAAACAGCCAGACTGGGCTGGACCAAAGGCCCATCTAGCTCTGTGTTTTGTCCTCCGACAGTAGCCAATACCAGGTGCCCCAAAAGGTGATCAATAAGGCACCACTGGGAGTTGAACCCAGGATCTCCTGTTTACAAGACAGGTGCTTTAGCTAGCTACGCCATGGTGCCTGCCTGTGACAACAGCCCAGTGTCTGCCCACACCTGACTCACTGCCATCCCCACTGGGGCCTGACAAGCTTTGCTTGTGTTTGGATTCTGCAAAGCAGAGGAGCAGGTGAGGTTTTCCTTGCAAGGTGTGTGTGTGGGGGCCAGGTCTGCACTACAAAGTTGTTTCAGCAGAATAATATTGCTCAGGTGTGTGAAAACTCCCTCGGTCGGCAGCTTGTGGCTGGTGCACACACTGCAATGCCACGTCTGGCGACAAAACTGCCCTGTTTTGGTGACAAAATAAAACGACTTTGATGAGAGGTCTAGAGCTTTTTGCAGCAAACTTAAAGTGACAGAGTAGACGCTGCTGTTCATTATATCACCATAACTGGCCTCCTCCAGTATCCCACAATGCCGGCCGTGAACTCGCCTGCCCTGTATTCCTGCTACAGAGCCATGGGCCCCTCCCCTTTAATCGCGCTGGGAAGTTCTGACAGCTGAGCCTGCTGCTCTGCTCCGGCAGCCAGGAGCAAATCACTGCCGTGGATGCTGCTCTCTCCCGCCCTGCGAACACAGAGCAGGGTGGCGGGAACTTCCATACATTGTGGGGGGGGGGGCACCGGCATCCGAACTGTGATGCCCCCATGACACCCCTTCCCTCGAGGAGGCTCTTACCTTCTAAACAGAGACGGCTGTTTTCTTGTAAAATCACTAAAAGGGAAGAAGAAAACTCGAAAGAGGTTCCTCCTGGTGCTCACGTCCGTTTACCCGAATACTCTCTCAGTCCTCAAAGAGAGACCTGGAGAAGGAGACTTGCTGAAGCAAAGCCACAGGGGTCTCTGAGGTTTCCCTGGCCCCTCGCCCCTGTCCTGCCTGGCTGATGTCAGCATCTCTCTGTGAGGTCACCACCTCCCCACCACCTTTGACCAATAGTCTGAGGTCCTGCAAAAGGCCTTTGTGATGTCACTGCCACACCCCTCCCTTGCTGTGCTAATGTCCTGCCCCTGGCCAGGAACTTTGGAGGTTTGAGCTACTCCCTGTAGATCACCCCACTCAAGGAGCATTCGTTCTAGGCAGCAAGCCGGCTAGACAGGAAAACATCAGACGCTGCTCCCAATGCTACACTCAGTTTTTCAGAAATTAGTCGACTTTATGGCCAGAAGAGACCATTAGAGCAGCTAATCTGACCCCCTGCATATCACAGGCCTCCTGTATGACACCAGAGCTACTTTTGGAGGCAAAAGCAACAAAGAATCCTGTGGCACCTTATAGACTAACAGACGTTCTGCAGCATGAGCTTTCGTGGGTGAATACCCACTTCTTCAGATGCCTTTCTGGAATGTGTTGGAGGCAACACATTCCAGAAAGGCAGCTAGTCTTCATTGATTGACGTCAAGAGATGGAGAATCCACCACTTTCCTTGGTAGCTTGTTCCTGTGGTGAATCATCCTCGCTGTTGAATATTTGTGCCTTAGTTGTAATATGAATTTGTCTCTTTTCACCTTCCAGCCATTGGGTCTTGTTATGCCTTTCTCTGCGAGATTAAAGAGCCCTTTCATACCCAATCTTTTCTCTCCATTAAGGCCCTTCAACACTTCAATGAAGTCACTTTTCATTCATGAAGGACCCCCCGCCGCCAAATTGCTGCCGAAGACCCAGAGTGGAAGTATCTCCGGAGGCCCGGACCCCACAAGAGTTTTCCAGAGCTCCCGGAGTTAGTGAAGGGACCCTGCTCCAGGAGCCCCAAAAAACTCTTGTGGGGGCCCCTGCGGGGACCAGGGCAAATTGCCCCACTTACTCCACCATCTGGGCAGCCCTGATGGGACCTGGAGCTGCTGTTATTTCAGGACTCCTGTGAGACCCTCAGCTGGTTGGTTTGCACTCTGCTCTTGGGACTCTCTCTCCTCCTCCCTCTCTGCTGCTCTCCTCCCCTAGACATTGAACCCAGCCCTTGCTGCTGCCAACACCAACTGGCAGAAGGGCCTATAAGTCCCCTGCCTGAGGGGAGGCCAATGCATGTGGTCGGCCATAAGCAATATGATATTTTCTGTCTTATTCTCTATCCCTTTCTTAATGATTCCCAAGATTCTCTTTGCTTTTTTGCCCGTCGTTGCACACTGAGTGGATGTTTTCAGAGAACTATCCGCAGTGACTCCAAAATCCCTCACTTGAGTGGCAACAACTATTTTTGGCCTCGTCATTTTATATGTATAGTTGGGATTATGTTTTCCAATGTGCATCACTTTGCATTTATCAACAAATCTGTCATTTTGTTGCCCTTTCACCCAGTTTTGTGAGATCTTTTTGTAACTCTTCACAGGCTGCTTTGGACTTAACTTTCCTGAGTATTTTTGGATCATCTGCAAATTTAGCCACCTCGCTGTTTGCCCCTTTTTCCAGATCATTTATGAATATGTTGAATAGCTCTTATCCCAGAGGCCCTGGGGGGCACCACTATTGACCTCTCTCCATTTTGAAAACTGACCATTTATTCCTACCTTGTAACCAGTTATTTACCCATGAGAGGACCTTCCCTCTCATCCCATGAGAGTGTAATAGAGCAGAATAGGGCTTCCTTGGGAGGGGGAGTGAACTGAGAATATATCAGGGGGTCGTGCACATTTATTGTCCTGGTGAAAAAGTGTGTCTGATACTCAGTCTTTGCTGCTCCTGCCGGCTGTGACTGCTGAGGACATTTTCCTTCTCTGCTCCAGGGTCTCTCTTCTGCCAGATTCTCAAAAGTCAGGCCCCTGCAGACTATGGCAGAGCAGTTTGGTAATAGGCTGCAGGACTCACCACGTAAGAATGTAACTGCTGTAGCACCTTGACTGTCCATGGGCCAAATCCTGCAGCCCTGGATAACCTCCCACTGATGGTGATGGGAATTGAGCCTTTGTAACTAGCTGCTTGTACCTGAGGTCTCAGTTATGGATTAAACTGGTGGCAAACACAGCTTCAGCCAAAGAAGAGAAGGATATAAGTGAAAGAGCAAAGCTGGCCATCTGGGGAGCTGCTGCAGTCCCATCACCACAGCTGGAAGGGAGAAGAGGAAAACTCCCTAAAGTCCTGTGAGCAGCCCTGAGAAAAGGAAGTTTGTCAGTGAGATCAGTCGCAATAACTGTGAAATGAAGGAGTGCTTTCTCCTCTGTGCCGACATGGCTGAATTGTGTTACTTTACTGTGAGAATAAGCTTTAAAATATCCTGCTCTAATTTCAGGATCAGTCTGTAATCATAACTGGACTCTGTGGGAAGTGGCCTCTGGATAGTGATCTTTGGGCAGAGCTGGCTGAAGAGCCTTCCTACCCACCAGGAGATCCTGGCTTGGCCTGACAGTTCTTCCTTGCTGAACCTGGCTTTTTTTTCAGGCTCCTTTCTTTTATTTTATTTCTTCTAATGAAAAGAAAAGACCTCACTGCACAATCCTTGTAAGTGCTTGTTCAAGACACAGAGACCCTTCCTTGCAGCTAAGTCTTGGAAAGCATTAAGTGGTACGTCTGGAGCTGATGGAAAGGTTACCATGACTCAGAGTTGAGCTGAAGCTGCTGTGACTGAAACACAGAGCACTAATCAGTATCTGATCACAGCAGCTTGTGGGAGAAGTGCATGTTAGAAACCCTCTGTCAGCTCAGCTGTGGCTTTCTGTGCACTGAGCCAGCCTGCTCAAGGTCTGCAAGTCTTGAGGGAAATGGGGCACATTTTTACTTTGGAATTTGAAGGTGTAGTCTTGGACCATCAAGTGGAGTGGTTGCAAACAGCCTGTTGGGGAAGGCACCATGGCTTAGTAGGCTAAAGCGCCTGTCTAGTAAACAGGAGATCCTGGGTTCAACTCCCAGTGGTGCCTTGTTCTATAGCTTTTGTCTCCTCTGCTCACATTTTCCTGTGTCTTCCTAGGAAACAGAAGAGACCTCCCTTGACAATCCAAGTAATTGCTTGTGAAGAAAAAGGCTTCTTTCCAACGGAGCATTGGAGAGAATCAAATCCTCAGTCTGGTGTTGATGAAAAGGCTATTGGCATTGGCAAGGAGGTTGCTTCTGCTGCAATTTGCTGTGACAGGAGACCCTGTGTTGTGCGGCCATGCAATTCACTGGGGATATCTGTGCACAGAGCCCCTTCTAGAGGGTTCTCTGCAGGGCTTGCAGGAAATGGAGAATGACTGTCCTTTCACTTTTCATGTTATTGTTGATGAAAAATGGAGCAGTTCGGGGAGAAGTCCCAGAGCGTGGCACCATGGCAGAGCTTGCCAAGAGAGCTGCTGGATAAAGAGCAGATTCAGGATCCAGCATCCAGTGCTGCCTTGCTGAACGTGCCTCCTCTTGTCACATTTTGGTCAATCTTTTTTGTTAACGGAGAAGCCCGACTCTGGCTAGCCATACAAATGCTTGCAAAAGAAACGGGTCTTTTTGCTGACAACTGTCAAAAGGAGGCTTTGGATAAACATGGAAACAAGGTCAAGGTCACTGTAACTCATCTTGCATGTGCAGCTGTTGAAGCTACAAGGCAGAGCACTAAGCACAGTATTACCACGGCTGGTCACAGCAGGATCTGTGTGGTGGGATCCGCAGGGTACAATCCCAAACTGTGGAACTGCTCTGTCCTCTTATCTCTCCAGCCTGGGCTGTGTCTTACAATGCTGCACTAGTGACAAGCAGCAAAACCCCCTCCATGTGCTGTGATCACTCAGCCAACAACATGCAGCAATGCACCCAACTAAGTTGCATGAATGCTCTATAAGCCACTCCTCAATTATACGTAGAGAGATACCAGCATATCTCCCCAGCCCTCAGCCTTGCACCTCAGAAATGTACCATCTTACACTGCTCAAAAACTCTTGAAAAGTGCAAGCTCATTAATTAATTCACCCCTTCCTCAAAAAGAAAGTGAACATGCACCAGCCTTTTTAATCTGAGCAGCTTTCCCAAGAACTTTGGACAATTTCACAAGTAAGTTTAAAACATTAAAATAAGTTTATTAACTACAGAACTCCACCAGAGAGGTCCTTTGGGGCCATCTGCCTGTCCCAAGTCAGGGTAAAGGAGGAGGGTTGGGCGTGGGGCTAGCAACTCCACCCTGTAAAAATCAGCTTGCTACAGAAACGCCAACAATAGAGTTAACAGAGACTTTTAGCCTAGAAAAAGAAGGGTCTTCAACTCGAAGATGCATGACACTGGGTGGTGAAAGCCGCGAGGAAGCCACTAAGCCGATCACCCTTCTTGCAGCCAGGAGGATTACCATCGGCACATGGAACGTGAGGACCATGTACGAGTCAGGAAAGACGGCGCAGGTTGCAGCAGAGATGAGGAGCAACAACCTGACCCTACTAGGCATTAGCGAGACAAGATGGACGCAAGCTGGACAGAGACGACTGTTGACAGGAGAGCTGTTGCTGTATTCAGGACATGAAGAGAGCGACGCACACCACACACAGGGAGTAGGCTTCATGTTGTCCAAGCAGGCACAGAGAGCACTGATTGGTTGGGAGGCACATGGTCCCAGGATCATCACAGCATCCTTCAGAACTAAAATGAAGAGGATTAAGATGAATGTTGTTCAGTGCTACGCTCCAACCAATGACAGTGAAGAGGAGGACAAAGACTACTTTTACAACAGACTCCAGAAAATATTAGAGTCTCTCCCAGACAAAGACATTACCATCTTTATGGGAGACTTTAATGCCAAAATTGGACCTGATAACACAGGATACGAACAAGTCATGGGGACCCATGCTCTGGGAGAGATGAGTGAGAATGGAGAGAGATTTGTGGATCTGTGTGCACTTAACAACCTGGTCATAGGAGGCAGCATCTTTCCTCACAAACGGATCCACAAGAGTACCTGGGTATCGCCAGCAGGCATGACAGAAAACCAGATTGACCATGTCTGCATTAGCAAGAAGTTCAGAAGATCCTTGCAGGACGTTAGAGTTAGAAGAGGAGCAGACGTGGCGTCCGACCATCACTTAGTGGTGGCCAGATTGAAGCTGAAGCTGAAGAAGAACTGGATAGACGCGTCAGACAGAAGAGCGAAGTACAACGTCAACCTTCTGAAGGACCATAAGACCAAGGAAGATTTTGGATTGACGCTGAAGAATAAGTCTTCAGTACTACAGGATCGGTCTGAAGAAGAGGAAGACAGTGTACTCAACAGATGGCAGAAAGTGAGAGACACACTTAGGTCAGCATGCCAGGGAAGTGCTTGGAATTAAGAAACACCAGCAGAAAGAGTGGATCACAGCAGAGTCCTTGACAAAGATAGAAGACAGAAAGAAGAAGAAGGCAGCAGTCAACAACAGCAGGACTAGAGCAGCAAAGGCCAAAGCTCAAAAGAGTATGCTGAAGCCCACAGAGCAGTGAAGAGGAATATTAGGAAGGACAAGAGAGATTATGTGGATGGACTGGCAGCAGAAGCAGAGCAGGCAGCATACAGCGGTAACATGAAACAGCTGTGCGATACTACCAAGCGACTGTCTGGAAAGTTCAGCAAGCCAGAACGTCCCGTTAAAGACAAGCAGGGAAAGTCTATAACAGGAATAGAACTACAGATGAACAGATGGGCGGAGCACTTTGAGGAACTCCTGAACAGACCAGCACCACCAAATCCACCAGACATCGACCCAGCCAACGAGGACCTCCCAATCAATTGTGATAAACCAACCAGAGACGAGATCAGAAAAGCCATCACCATGATGAAGAACAGGAAGGCGGCTGGACCTGACGATATCCCAGCAGAGGCCTTGAAAGCAGACCTGGATGCTTCAGTGGAAATGCTGTACCCCCTCTTTGAGAAAATATGGGAAGAAGAAGTGATTCCGGCTGACTGGAAAGAGGATATCTCATCAAAATCCCCAAGAAAGGAGACCTCAACAACTGTGCCAACTATAGAGGAATCACACTCCTGTCGGTGCCAGGGAAGGTCTTCAACCGAGTCCTCTTAGAGAGAATGAAGGATGCCGTCGATCCACAGCTACGAGATGAACAGGCAGGTTTCCGGCAGAACAGATCATGCACGGACCAGATAGCAACGCTCCGCATCATAGTCGAGCAGTCTATGGAGTGGAACTCCTCGTTGTACATCAACTTTGTTGACTATGAGAAAGCATTCGATAGCGTGGATCGAGAGACCCCATGGAAGCTCCTTCGGCACTATGGCATACCAGCAAAGGTGGTCAACCTGATCAAGAATTCATACGACGGCATACACTGTAGAGTGATCCATGGAGGGCAGCTCACAAACAGCTTCCAGGTGCGAACGAGTCAGACAAGGATGCTTGTTGTCATCACTTCTCTTTCTTCTCGTCATCAATTGGATTATGAAGACATCCACTTACAAGCGTAGGAATGGAATCAATGGTCATTGTGGACCCAGCTTGATGACCTGGACTTTGCCGACGACCTTGCACTCCTTTCGCACAGTAAACAGCAGATGCAAGAGAAGACCAGCGTAATGGCAGCCACGTCATCACAGGTTGGCCTCAACATCCACAAGGACAAGACCAAGATCCTTAGGATCAATTCCATCAGCAACGACCCAGTCACACTGAATGGAAGCCCCCTGGAAGAAGTGCAGTCCTTCACCTACCTAGGTAGCATCATCGACCAGCAGGGTGGCACAGACGCAGACATCAAAGTAAGGATTGGTAAGGCAAGAGCAGCCTTCTTACAGCTCAAGAACATCTGGAGCTCCAGAGAGCTGTCTTTGGCAATAAAGATTCGACTGTTCAACTCCAACGTGAAATCAGTCTTACTGTATGGAGCTGAAACCTGGAGGACAACCAAAACAACCACCAGGAAGATCCAGACCTTCATTAATAGCTGCCTCAGAAGGATTCTCCAGATCCGCTGGCCAGACACCATCAGTAACATCCACCTCTTGGAGAGGACCCATCAACTCCCAGCAGAGGAAGAAATTAGAAGGAGAAGGTGGGGCTGGATAGGACATACACTACGCAAGCAGCCAACCAACATCACCAGACAGGCACTGCAGTGGAACCCCCAAGGCAAGCGGAAAAGAGGCCGCCCAAGAAATACCTGGCGACGCGACCTTCAGGTTGATAGCAAAAAATGGGCTATACCTGGAACCAGCTAGGCGAATGGCCCAGGATAGAAGACTATGGAGATCTGTGGTTGGCGCCCATACCGGTTGGGGTGACGGGCATGAATGAATGAATGATTAACTACAGAAAGATAGATTGTAAGTGATTATAAGTGTTAGGCAGAGAGGTCAAAGTTGGTTACGTAAATGAAAATAGAATCTTAGTGTGACATTCTAGACCTTTGGGGGAGCGGGCTGTAACCCCCATATTCCTCATTTTCATATAATCATGATCTTACATATAGAGCATGGCTTGTATGGTATCAGAGGAAAGGATATGATCTGCTGATAGTCATTTCTCTACCCATCTATGTATACCATTCATGCATATGAAGTTACGAGAATTGTGTAGTATGGTTGTCACTACGCTGTAAGTTGGGGGAATCAGCCATCACCTGCATGAGACCACAGGAGGGGAATTGCTCAACCTTGCTTGGAGAGATGCAGTGATGCTCACCTGACTCTGAAGAGGGCCACAAAGCCAATGGGGAAGGAAGGACATGATAAAAGGAGAGACATTCGCCATGCTTTATCTCTCTCTTCCACCTCCACCTACAGACACCACCACACCAAGCGACTGAGGAGCTGATCAAAGGGGAGACCCCGGCTGAAAAGCAACCAGCCAGCCTGTGGTGAGAAGCATCTAAGTTTGTAAGGGCACTGAAAGGGTTAAGATCAGCTTAGAATGTGTTTTGTTTTATTTCACCAAAACAGTGAGGAGTCTGGTGGCACCGTAAGGACTAAGAGATTTATTTGGGCATAAGCGTTCATGGGTCAAAAACCCACTTCTTCAGATGCATGGAGTGAAAACTGCAGATACAGACATAAATATTTATTGGAACATGACATGAAGGGACCTTACAAGGGGAGAACCAGTGTTGAAGGCCAATTCAGTCAGGGTGGATGTGGTCCACTGCCAATAATTGATGGGGAGGTGTCAATACCAAGAGAGGGAAAATTGCTTTTGTAGTGATCCAGCCACTCCCAGTCTCTATTCAAGCTCAAATTAATGGTGTTAAGTTTGCAAATAAATTGTAACTCTGCAAATTCTCTTTGAAGTCTGTTTTTGAAGTTTTTTGAAAGGCTACTTTTAAATGTTAATGAATGTGAATGTGTTAGTGAATGTGTAAATGGATTATTGCTTGTGCAAGTCCCATATGGTCTAGTGGTCAGGGTTCTTGTTTTTTACCCAGGTGGCCTGGGTTCAATTCCCAGTGTGGGAAAAGTCCAGAGCTTTTGCTCAGAGGGGAGGCAGGAAATGAAAGGAATGGGAAGGGATCCTGCCAGCAGGGGAGTTGGACAGTGTTCAGAGGGGATCCCAGAAGTGGGGATGGGGGGCAGACGTCTGAAGGGAGATCAGGGAAGGATCCCAGCTGTGTGGGAGAGCACAGGCCTGGCATGGGGAGTGGGAAGAGTGACTCTGTCCCTCTAAACTCACCATCAGCAGACTCGGCAGGACTGGAAGAATTACGTATTTGTTGGTGAATGTCAATTTCTGTGTAAACACACGACCCAATGGCAAAATATTTCCATCAATAATAATCAAAATTGACAGATGGGCAAAGTAAGAAACATGCTGCTTGAGAACGTGTCCTGTTCTAATCCTATAGGGGTCCCTTCTGCCTTAGGCACCACCATGTGGGCGTTTCATTTCCCTCCCCATTTTCACACAGAAACACAATTTCCTTTACATGGATCCATGAACAGCAAAACCTCCCTGTGTCTCAGAGAGCCCTGATGGGATCCTTCTCTCCAGTCCTTCCTCATCAAGCAGCTCAGTGAATGGGAATCTTAGAGTCCCCATGGTGCTTTACAGATGTGAACACAAAGAGACATTTGCAGCTACGTAGAATCATAGAAGATTAGGGTTGAAAGAAACCTCAGGAGGGTGTTTCATTGCATTGGAGACGTAGCCTAATGTTATGTCTACACTGTGATTAACACACCCAGGGCACCTGTCTCAAAGCCTGGGTCAGCTGACTCAGGGTTATGGGGATCGGGCTGCAAGACTATAAAATTACAGTGCAGACAAACGGGCTTGAGCCCAGCCTCTGAGACCCCACGAGGGGGGGAGGTTTTCTGAACCCAGGCTTCAGCATGAACAAAAATATCTGCACCACAGTTTTTAGCCCCTCAGCTTTACGTCCAGGAGCCCAAGTCTGATGACCGAGGCCAGCCCTGCTGCCATCTTTATCCCAGGAGAGATGGACTCTAAGGGTACGTCTCCATTGCAGTGTCAGCCCAGGTGTGGCACGCTGTGCTCAAAGCAGCACCCTGCAAGCCCCATATTCACCACTCTCATATAATGATGAGATGGTTTGTACAAAGTCTGCCTGGTGAGGTATGATTTCAAAAGTCTTGATCTGTTGAACATTAATATCGTGTTGGATTGTGTGTGTAGCATTGGTTGGGAAGTTATGAAGTTTTGCTCTGTGTGTGTTACTGAGATATGTTATGAGGTTGGGAAATGCCCCCCACCAGCCTTTCAGGTGTGACAAGGGAGGAGCCAGACTCGGGGCTGGCCCATTGACGGGATCCACACTCCCAAGGACTATCCCAGGAACCGTGTACAATGCAGACTTCTCCGAGATAGCACAGCGACAATGGACACTGCTTGACTCACATCGTAGCAAAGGAGCTTCCTAGCAAGTTAGAAGAAACTATGAAAGAGGGGAAGAGACATCATGACTTGGCCTCTCTCCCCCACAACTCAGCAGCTGGAAACACACCTGGAGGACAAAGACTGAACTGAACTGACTCAGAAATCAGAAGAGAATAATAACAATAATACTTGCAAACCAAAGTCCCCAACCAGACTAGTATTGGTTTTTCAGCAGAAAATTTTCAGTTTGAGGAATTTTGTTTTCTCAGTCAGACCTTGCCAAGGGAAGCAGGGAGAAAACGTTTGAGTTGCCTCCTTCAGAAAAGCTTGGCCTGGACACTAGCTCTGGTTCACTGCTCTGGCCTTGCATGGGTTGAGGGTATTTTAATAATTTGGGCAGGTCCCAGGGTGTTTGGGGGAGATGATGAGGATGTTCCCTTTGGAGAAAAAAACTAAGAAATACAGCACTAGAGAATTTTTTTTAAAGAAATCTGGGATTTAGACATTTTATTTAAAGCAAGGGAGTTCTGAGTTTCTGTTTGCAAGAAGCAACATTGTTTGATCTGTCACTGTACCAAAAGGGGACATGGTTGTCTACAAAGGAGAGGTGATGACTAAATGCATCTGATGAGGATGGGATTTGAACCCATGCATGCAGAGCACAATGGATTAGCAATCCATCACCTTAAATACTTAAATACTAAGCGGAAGCAGGGCTGAATGAGCTCCCCCTCACATCTAATGAGGAGCTGGGGGAAAGACTTCAGGAACAGACCGTGTTTGCACAGACACACCTACTCTGCCTAGCTATGCAGCAGGATGGGGCTGCTTTCCCAAAATGACCAGTTTTGGCTGGTGGTGGGTTACAAATCACTTTAGGATTGAGTGGAATGAAATGTTATTATCCTTCCTGCGTGAGTGAAGGGCAGCAGAACATACCTAGTCTGTCCTGATGGAGGGGTGGGTGGGTGAGGAATAGCTTTTATTGGACTGCATAGAAGTGATTGAGAACATCACCCTAAACCAGTGATTCCCCAAACATTTCACACTGTGCCCTCTTATCCATGGCTGTGACCCCTCGGAAGCCGCAGTCAAGAACCGAGGGTGGGAGTGGGGCTGTTGCTTGCTGGGGAGAGGGGTGCAGACAGGGGAAAGGGGGTCGAGGCCGAGCTAGGAGCCAGAGGCCCAGGCTGAGGGTGGGGCTGGGGAATAGCTGGGCAGAGTGGGGCTGAGTGCTGCTCCCTCCATGGGGGCTGGCTCAGGCCCTGAGGTGCCCCCATGAATGTTCCTCTGTGTCCCCCTAGGAGTCATGCCCCACATTTTGGGAACCACTGAACCCTACTCGCTAAGCAGGGGCTAGTGATGCCAAAGCCCAGGGAAAGGGAGAACAAGTGTGGGCCCCCAGCACTGGAGCCATGTGAAGGGGCTGCAGGAGAGGGGCAATGGCTGGTGGCCCAGGGAGTTAAGGGCAAAGGGGGCACAGGAGGGGGCAGGAGTTAGGGGTGAAGGAGGTGCAAGGGGTGGGAGTGCAGGAGCTAGCGGTAAAGGGGGGAGTGGGGATCATCCAGGGGCAATGGGGAAGTGCCAAAGTACAAGCTGCCAAGGGCACCATTTTCCCTAATGCTGGTCTGAGCAAACAATTGGAAATGACCCTTCAGTGAGACCAGAACCATAGTGTAGAAAAGCCTTTTGGTTAAGTGGTGGTGGCTGAGTGCTTAGGAAAAGCAACTGGGTGTCTTTCTGTGGAGGTTTGATTCTTACCTGCTAGGCATGGCTGGTGTGTGGTGTCTCCACGGCTGTACTTTCAGTGTCTGATCACCCACAGTGCCACAGGGACCCAAGTCTAGACATACTCAGAGGCTCTATGCCAGGGTTTCTCAAACTTCCTTTCACCGCAACCCCCTTCTGCCAAAAAAATACTTACTACATGGCCCTGGAAAGAGGGACCAAGCCCCTCCACACTGAGCAGAGGCAGGGGAGACAAAGCCTGAGCCCTGCCCCAGTTAGGGGAGGACAAAACCAGAGCTTGAAGGATTCAGCTCTGGCTGGTGGGGCTCAGACTTTTGGCTTCAGCCCCAGGCACCAAGAAGTCTAATGCCAGCCCTGGCAACCCCATTAAAACAGGGTTATGACCCACTTTGGGGTCCTGACTCACAGTTTGAGAACCACTCCTCTATACTGAGGGGAGAGAGTTTTCATGTGGGTGCAGTTAATCCACTTCCCCAAGAGGTGGCAGCTATGTCAGTGGGAGAAGCTATATCGGTGGGTGTGCAAGCTGTGGTGTTTGCCACATTTAAGAAGTTTAATCAAACCCCATTTTTAAAACCACCTGTGTTCTGGGAATGGCAAAGGTGCTCGATGAAGCAGGGTCTGTCCTTCAAAGTCCTGGAGATCACGATTCCACTTTATTGATGTGATGGGGGTATAGCTCAGTGGTAGTGTACTTTACTATTGATCAAGTGGTACTTGGTTCAAACCACAGTGCTCTCTTATAACTTTCTTTTAAAAAAAGGAAAACATTTTCATTTCCATTCTCCATTATGTTCAGGAGCTCCACTATATGTGGATGCTTAATATGAATGTAAACACTCAACATTTTGCTGTCCAAATGCATAAAACCCTAGCAAAGCTGTCCATCAGCTGAAATCAGTCCAATCCTCTAAGTGTCTAGTTTATGTTTTCATCAATTAAACAAAGGGATCATATGAATGTACATTTGCAGATCCCTCTTCTCCAGGGGCTGTGCTGTGCAGAAGAACAAGAACCACATCCAGCTGCAGTTCAGGAGTCTGATGACCAAAGAGCCAACAAATGTTCTGAGGGCTGGAGAAAAATGCCTTCTAGCGAGCTATTGAACGAGCTCAACCTGTTTCGCTTATCAAAAGAAGATTGAAAGGTGACTTCATTGAAGTGTTTAAGGGCCTTAATGGAGACAAAAGATTGGGTATTAAAGGGCTCTTTAATCTAGCAGAGAAAGGCATAACAAGACCCAATGGCTGGAAGGTGAAAAAAGACAAATTCATATTACAACTAAGGCACAAATATTCAACAGCGAGGATGATTCACCACAGGAACAAACTACCAAGGAAAGTGATGGATTTGCCATCTCCTGATGTCATTTAATGAAGACTAGATGCCTTTCTGGAATGTATTTGCCCCAAAAGTAGCTATTGTGTCATACAGGAGGCCTGTGATATGCAGGGGGTCAGATTAGATGCTCTAATGGTCTCTTCTGGCCATAAAGTTGACTAATTTCTGAAAAACTGAGTGTAGCATTGGGAGCAGTGTCTGATGTTTTCCTGTCTAGCCGGCTCGCTTCCTAGAACGAATGCTCCTTGAGTGGGGTGATCCACAGGGAGTAGCTCAAACCTCCAAAGTTCCTGGCCAGGGGCAGGACATTAGCACAGCAAGGGAGGGGTGTGGCAGTGACATCACAAAGAATTTTTGCAGGACCTCCGACTATTGGTCAAAGGTGGTGGGGAGGTGGTGACCTCACAGAGAGATGCTGACATCAGCCAGGCAGTACAGGGGCGAGGGGCCAGGGAAACCTCAGAGACCCCTGTGGCTTTGCTTCAGCAACTCTCCTTCTCCAGGTCTCTCTTTGAGGACTGAGAGAGTATTCGGGTTCACGGACGTGAGCGCCAGGAGGAACCTTTTTCGAGTTTTCCCCTTCCCTTTTCCTGATTTTACTAGAAAAGAACTGTCCCTGTTTAGAAGGTAAGAGCCTCCTCGAGGTTTGAAACCTGTTCAGTCTGATCCATCTGGTGACAGTTGAATTCTACGCATGGAAAACATGAGTTTAAGGGGGTCGAATTTTATTCTACACCTGGGGTTTTGTCCCTTAGAATCACTGGGGTCATTAGGGTTTGTCCTTTTTGTTTCATCTTTTCCTTCATCCGTCCCTCCCTCCTTTCTCTTTGTCTCTTGCTTCTTTTGTCCTTTCTCCTGTTCCGCTCCCAACACCAGGAGCGGGCTGTGTGTGTTTTGCGGGGGAGTGCTTGGCAGTGTTGAGATGAGTTCCTGTCTGCATCCTGTAAAACTTGCCCATACCGGTATTGCCCTGGCCTCTTCTTTTGTCATTCAGTGTTGAACGCATTCTAAGACAATATGCATTTCCTCACCTTTTGGGGGCGAAGCCAGACTTTAAGGCACCTGCTCCCCTACTTGGTGTAAACTTTGCTTGTGCCAATCAGAAACGGACACAAACAGGTTTTGGGCACCGTCCCCTATGACACTTCTATGCAGGGCCGGCTCCAGAGCCCGGCGCGCCAAGCAGGTGCGTGGGGCGGCGTTGTTGGGGCAGGGCGGCATTTGGCTCCGGCGGACCTTCCGCAGTCATGCCTGTGGGAGGTCCACCGGAGCCCGGGATGAGCGGACCTGCCGCAGGCATGACTGCGGCAGGTCCCCTCTTCCCGCGGCTCCGCTTGAGCTCCCGCAGGCATTACTGCAGTGGGTGCGCTGGTCCCGCGGCTCGGAGGGAGATCCCGCAGGCATGCCTGCGGATGCTCCACCGGAGCTGCGGGACCACCACACCCGCCGCAGACACTTCTGCCCCGGCCGCAGGACCAGGGAAGGGCGGCGCAGCACGGCGCCCTGCTTGGGGTCTGGTATTTTATAGAGCCGCCCCTGCTTCTATGATGTCATAGTTAGTACTTTACGCCTGCCTGCCATGTGCAGGCAGGGAGAGGAGAAAGAAAAACAAATCCTGTGTACACCCGTAACCGAGCCTGATCACCTCGAAGCCTCTCTCTCAGCTCACGTGTTTCAAACAGAGCTTCTACGTTTGCCGGTCGTTATGCGTTGGTTTGTATTTATAAGTATCAGTTATTATTAAATGCTGCACCTTTGTTTATAAATATTGTTAGTAGATATTTTAGTCATTGTGTGTTTTAAGTTTCATTAACTCTATTAGCTAATCATACGCTCCTCCCTTACCCCTTGTAATTATCCCCAATAAAATTTAAATTGATTAATTTTAGTGTGTGTGTGTGTCTGCAGTTTGCATCGTGACCCATACTCTCCTTGCATCCCTTACCGACATAGTCTGTTGCCACGTACAGCCTGGTAATTAACAGGCCTGCATTTTCTTTTGCCCCTGCGAGTCCATGGCAATCTACAGGCAGCTCCCACTGTGGGTGGTCCACCCAAAAATGTGGGGCTGAAATAGTGCTCGGGCAGTGATCCCCACCGGTGACCTGGGCCATCCTTTGGGCTCTCTGGTGAGAACCCTCAGCCTCCCGTCCTCAGTCTCTACCCTGATTGGCTGAGCAGGGGGTTATTGACAGGAGGAGACTCAGGTCCTTGTTCTTCTCTTTTAAGACCAAGGAAATAAGTCATAACCGTCATATGTTTGACAAATTTTGCTGCTTTCTGCATTAATGGTCTCTGAGCAGTTCATGATTCTCTCTAACATTGCAGTTCTCAAATACTTGCTGAATAATTACTGTGCACTGTTGTTGGTCTGGAGCTCATCTGAGAGCACTTTATTCAGTTCCTTCAGTGTCTGAAATTCAAGATCTGATGGTTACTTTGAAAATCAGGGCTCTTGGGTCCTATTCCCAACTCTGCCACTGACTGGCTGTGTGACCTAAGACAAGTCAATTCTCCTTTCTCAGCCTTAGCTTCTCCTCTTTCAAATAAGGATAATAATGATCCGCTCCTACCTACCTCACGGTGGGTGGAGGATGCAGATCCATTGGAGAGCGTCACTAGGAGTAGTGTATAATATGAGGTGTCCTATCACATTTACTCAGAGCAGATTAACACATAATAGAATAGCTGAAATAGTCTATTTCATTTGTATTCTTTTATTTTGAAATTGTGAAGAGCAGCAACTACTTAGCTCAGACTGAAGCATATTATCTAATGTTTGAGATCTAGGTGTCTCTTTGTGTGTGAGGAGACAATTTAACACACTGTGACAAACAGGAGATGCTTTTGTTTTGCAACAACATATTTTTGCAAAGAACTTTCATCCCACTTGTTATGATTTTGAGAAACAAACTGGTTTAGTCTGAATGGGCTTTTCTGACAGAAACGGTTTCAATGAAATTTCCCCACCATCTCTATTCCTGGGCTTTATCCCTGCCTCGGGGTGGTGGTGGGGTGTTTGTCTGTTAGAACAGGAGTCAGGACCGGTGGCTTCTCTTTCTGGCTCTGTCACCACCTTGCTGGGTAGGTCACTTCCCTTCTCTGTACCTCAGGCTCCTCCTCGTCTGCCCAATGGGAACAGGGACAATTCTCGAACTCTGGGCAGTTTTGAGCCTGAGTGAGATAAGGGGCATTAAAGCCCTCTGTGAAGGAGAAAGGGGAGTTTCACAGAGTTTAGCACCAAGGAATTCTAAAGTTTGCTAAAATGTCTAGTCTGCGGAAACAAGAAATGGTCGGGGCCAAACTTTTTAACCACTGCCTTTTTTAAAGCCCATTCAGGTATGTGAGTCCCTGTCTTTTAGGTACCTGGGGTTCTTTGCCAGCAGGAGAGAAGAGGTTCCTGCCTCCATTTTTGTGGCTTTAACAAACCAGGTGTTGTGCCCCAGTTCTCGTCTGAGATCCCTGGAAAAAAAATCCTCCCATCCATGAACAAGACAGGACCTACCTTTAAAATGAGAACAAAGAGACCCCTGGGACTTACAGACTAGCTAGCCTCACTTCCACAGCTGGGGAGATCCTGGAATACATTCTTAAACAATCACTTTGTCAGCAGCACCTCCAGGACACTTTGGTTCTTAGGACTAGTGAGCATGGATTTGTCAAGAACAAATCATTCCAAACCAATCCTCTTTCCTTCTTTGGCAGGGTTCCGGGCCTAGTGGAGGTGGGTAAACAGTAGATGGGATCTATCTCGGTGTTGCTAAGGCTTTTGACACAGTCCCGTAGGACATTCTCACAAGCAAAGGAGGGAAATGCGGTCTAGATGCAATCAGTGTCATGTGGGTGCAGAGCTGGTTGAAAGCCCAGACTCCAAGAGCCCTTCTCCATGTCTGGCTGTCCAACGGAGAGGGTGCACCTTGTGGGTCCGGCAGGGATCAGTCCAGGGTCCGGTACTAGTCAATATTTTCATGAATGATTTGGAAGATGGAGTGGAGAGCATGCTGCTAAAATGTGCAACTGACACCAAGCACTTTGGAGCACAGGACTGGAATTCAAAACGCCCTTAACAAATTGGAGAATTGGTCTTCTTGAGCCAAACTCCATGGCTGGGCTCCTCTCTCTAGACTGGGCTGAAGTGAAACCCCAGAGCCAAACCCTCCCCCTCCTGGGCCGTGCGCTCCGCCCTGGAATGCTCAGATGCTGCTTAGCGCTGTCAGAGCAGCTTTGGCTGGGGGATTCTCCCAGCACTTTCCACTAGCGGGAAAGTAGGAAATCCCCATTTGACTGCTGGGGACAGAGCCCTAGAGGGGGGAGCAACCTGCCCAAAGTCCCACAGGAAAAGGAAAACAACCAGCAGTGGAACCAATAGGAGACCCAGCAATGGAACTCAGGAGTCCTGACTCCCAATCCCCTGGCCCGGTCACTCCAGCGGAGCACACTCCCTCTCAAAGGCAGGGGGAGCGGCCATGAGGGCTGCTTGTAATTGCCAGCTGTGGGAGTGGTTAGCGAAGGGGCCTGGAGAGAAGGACTGCTGGGTCCCATCCATCCTTCTGACACTTGGTGTGACCCTGAGCCACTAGCTTCCCCTCCCCAGGCCTGTTTCTCATCAGTAGGGTTGGGGGCGCAGTCCTGACATCCCAGGGGGGTTGGGAGGCTCCAGGAAGGTGTGTAAAGTGCTGGGATGTCAGGATCCCGGAGCGCTGTCACCCCCGCACTAGGGTGATGTTCTGCACCCCCTGCTGCTGGCCAAGTTTCTCCTTTCCCTGGCAATAAGACAGACTCTTGTTTTCCCAGCCAGCCGATCACCCGGTGTCATCACCCTGCCTGCTGGCTGGGCAGGGTAACTCCTCAGGTCACCCCCCCCCCCCCACCCTCCAGCCTGCCTTGGGCTTGGAGAGTGAGGAGAAGGACGAGGGATGACCCTGAACATCCTCCATCCATCGCTCCGTCACCAGAGCAAGTGAGTGGCATTAGGGTTCCTCGGTGGCGTCCCCTGTCTGTCTGGGGAGAGGCAGAAAGAGGGGGAGAGAATCTCTCCCAAAGGAGATTGGATTTGCAAACAGCCCCCAGGAGCCCCTCGCTCTCAGACCGGGGAGGGGCTTCTCCAGAGCCGTCTCCAGTGTGTTTGGCAAGGCCCCAGCAATGGGGCTCCCAGCCCTTCCCTTGTGGGAGACTGTTCCCCAGGCTGAGAGTCTCTGAGCTGGGCCAGACCCGGGGAGCTGCTGAGCATGGAAATCAATGGGAAACGAGGGGGCCCTGGCCTTGCTATGCCGAGGGACTTTGAAGTGGGGAATGGTTTCCCAGGAGAAGTCCGGACTCCTGGGTTCTGTTCCTTCTCTAGCCTGGGTGGGGGGAGGAGGGGGAGTGTGAGTGTGTCCAGGGCTGGAAGGAGGGAGCTGCTTGTTCAGTTGCATCCGAAGAAGTGGGTATTCACCCACGAAAGCTCATGCTGCAAAACATCTGTTAGTCTATAAGGTGCCACAGGATTCTTTGTTGCTTTTACAGAACCAGACTAACACGGCTACCCCTCTGATACTTGAAGAGCTAAAGGTTCCTGGTTCAATCCCAGGCTTTGGTAGGTCCTCTCATCCTTCTTTGTGCACTGGTGGCTTGTTTTCTGGGAGCACAGTTGTGCCTGCACCCATGGTAAGTCCCTGAGCTTGGGCTCTGCAATAGAAAAGATACTGTGGGCATCTGCCCCTAGTTGGCTGGCCTGACCTTTAACAATGAAGGATGGGAACTGTCTCTCCTACATGAGTTATTGGTGGACCCAATATGGCAGGAAGAGAGTGAGGCAGGGTGACCCTCAGGAATGGTGCCAGAGGGCTGCTGGGCAGTGACAGGCAGGAAAAGGGGATGAAAACTCCTCTGTGCAGCTGAGCAAG
The DNA here is from genome assembly GCF_016161935.1 of Mauremys reevesii. Taxonomy (NCBI): domain Eukaryota; kingdom Metazoa; phylum Chordata; order Testudines; family Geoemydidae; genus Mauremys; species Mauremys reevesii. The sequence goes on along the minus strand of NC_052645.1, from coordinate 2,940,181 downwards.
GGCAGTACCCTGGAAGGGGTATCTGTGAAAGTGGCCAGGTGGAAGGGATTTGGGGGCCCAGGAGGAGATGCTTGATGTTCATTGGCTAGGAGCAGCTGGGCTTGGCCATGGTGGGTGTTCAGGAAATGCACATTAACAACACTAGGGTAGCTTGATGGGCAGAGGGTGATTGGTGGAAGGGACCATCTCTCTGGTCCTCCAGGCCAGGGAAGAATGATGGGGTTGGAGTCGTGTTCTTCACATTCATGGTGTGAGTACAGAAGGCGCTGGAGCTCCCACCAGGGAGAGCATTACTGGGGGGCTTTGTGCTCCATGGCACGGGTTCTGGCTATATTAGTGTGTATGGTCCCCAGTTAAGGTGTAAAAGGAAAGTTCTATGAAGGAACTGGCTCCCTTCCTCTAGACTGCATGGTGTTTGGTGTCGGGGAGGGGTGTGTGAGGGATTTAAATTGTTGCACCGGCCTGAGGACTGCTGGTCCTGTTTTTCCAACCCTCAGAGGAAACTCTTCTATGATGAGCACTACCTGGCGCAGGTCTGTAGTGAGGTCGGCTTAGAGGACGTGTTTCTCCACAGTGGAACCAGTGGAGGGCGGGCGGTAGCCTCCTATTCCTCTGACCCGAGCTCACACCATCCGCAGAGGGGATACACCTTTCTGCGGGGACAGGCCAGGAGTCGCATTGACCGGATTTCCGTGAAGGAGAGCACGTCGACAGCCCAGTGCAGGGTGGAGCCAATGGACTGTTCGGATCACGCAGCTCTCACCGTGTGCTCAATGTGGGCAATTCCCTGACCCAGGGCAGAGGATATTGGAAGCTGAACATCCAGAGCTTGCAAGATAAAGGAGCAGGGGGGTGAGGCCTGGTGGTGTTGGCAGAACGGGAAAGCAGCAGAGGGTTCTATGGCAACCAGGGGGATTGATGCGAGTCGGTGAGTTGGCGGCTTTGTTCTGGCAGTTGGGGAAACACCACAACATTAAAGAAACCAGTGGTGCCAAGTCCTGTAGCACCATCTGTGGGATTTCCACAAGAGCATCCGGGCAGGGAGCCAGTCAGCATGTGACTGTACGATTGGATCAGCGACAGCTGCCCGAGTTCCAGGAGATGAGGCTGCAGCTGGCCAATATGAGCAGGAGCACCGAGTGAACGGAGGGCGGCCTCCTGACATTTTTGCAGCCTGCAGGGAACGGAGACAAAGCAGGGGGATGCAGGGACTCAGGGCAGGACGCACAAATCCGGTAGTGCAGGACCACAGTCACTGGAGGAGGAGAGAGAGTCCTGCGAGAGGAAGCCGCTGGTGGGAAGCAATACGTGCAGAGTGCAAACCAGCCAGCTGAGAGTCACAGGGGTCTAGAAAATGAAATAGCAGCAGGTCCCATGGTGTAATGGGCAGCACTCAGGACTTTGAATCCTGGAATCTGAGTTCAACTCTCAATGGGACCTACTGGAGATAGGTTAGTTTACTGCAAAGCCCTGGAGCCCAATGTGTTTGGCTACCCTTTCTCAGGGTGAACTAGAGTGAGTTTTTTCCCTCCTGCTGGGTGACTGATGCCCACTGGATATAGGTCTTTGGTCCAGCTGGTTCAATGGGCTGGCGGCTATAGGTAGGGGTCCTAGAACTTAACAGTCTGGCTAGAGATTCCTGTGGATTGACCATATGGTTGTTTCTTGCTGCTTCACCTGATGCCCACAACTTTGGACCCTCCAGCTGCCACACTCTTCCTCTTGCCCACATGGCATTTAAAGGAAGGAGTGTCAGGGCCAGGCTTCATAGTCAGGGCTAGGCAGGAGGGAGGAAGAGTCCCAGGCTGGAGCCCAGCACCTCTGGGCACCTGGAGCAGAGGCGGCTGGTGCTGACAGCTCCAAGGGAAGGCTTAAAAGCCACAGAGCAACCAAGGGCAGGGCAAGAGGAGGGGAGAACCATGCCTATGTGTGGCCAGCAGACAGCCACAAAGACACCCAGCCAGCCTGCTCCCTGCCATGTGGAACCCCCACTGAAGGCCACCCACAGACCAACATTCGTTCTGCGGCCAGCCAGCATCACAAGGTGGTTGGAAAGCAGGTGGGGCCTCTGACCCTTCCCACTCAGGGGGCTCCTTTTGGCAGTGGGGCAGGAGATATTTCCCCCAAGAGGCTTTTTCCCAGCTGCTGAGAAGCACAGAAGTACCCGGTGTTTGCTCTTGCGGTGAAAGGGGTTAATACGTTTAGGCAGCCTGGCTAGCTCAGCTGGCAGCACCTCTGGCTCTTACTCTGAAGGCTGAAGTTACAGTTCCCTGTCTGGGTGCTTGGGGCTCCTCTTCAACAATACAACACACAGTCTGCTTAAGCCCCCACCCAGTAACCTGGGAAACTAACCCTGGCCACTGGGTGCCTCTAAGAGGCGATACTTTCCCCACTCACACGCACTGAGTGTAGAAAAGAAACTTTAATAAAAGGAGGAAAATCAGCTTGTATTAACTTGGGAAAACACCACAATCAGGATTCATAACACAACACTATGAGCAAAACACCCCCCCCCCCCCCGTGCGCGGGGCCGTGGCCTTTTGCCTCGGGCTCCTAAATCCAGACACCAGAAGCTCTTTGGATGTGCCCCTCCCTTCACTGCACCTCACCCACAGCTGCTGTCCTGGGTCAGTGAAAACCCAGAGTTCACCTCTCACCTCCTGGGGGGAAAGCCCCTTTCTCCCTCCGCTGTCTGGCCACATTGCCGGCCACTTGCCGTTCCCCCGTCACCACTCTGCTGGCCACCCTCTCTGCTCTGGGACGTCTTGTGGTCCCACCAGAGCGGAACAGGCTCCTAAAAGGAGTGGCCACCAAAGCCCGAACAGTAGCCCCATCCCGGCCACTCAACGCCACGCCCCTGCCCCACCCTTTCTCCCCAAGGCCCTGTGCCTACACTGGAGCATAGCTCAGTGGTTTGAGCATTGGCCTGCTAAGTCCAGGGTTGTAAGCTCAATCCTTGAGGAGGCCCCTTAGGAATCTCAGGCAAAAATTGGTTCTGCTAGTGAAGGCGGGGGCTAGGATTTGACCTTTCAAGGTCCTTTCCAGTTCTAAGAGATTGGTATATCTCCAGTTATTACCTCCTCCCCTGAAGACCCTTCCTACTGCTCTCTACCTTGTCTTCTCCCACCTCCACTTGCCCTTACAGTTGTTAAAAAGTGGCAAGGCAGAGCCCTCCCATTTTTAAAAGCCCTTGGGGTGTTGTTCCCCCCTGTTCAGGCACCCCTGGGACCCTGCACTTCACACAGCTCTCCCTGATTTCAGCTGTTAGTGAGGGAGCCTCACTGCTAGCGCAGACTGGGCAGTTTCTTGCAGGAGAGACACTGTCCCAAAGCAGGACTAATGCTTAGAGCTGGTTATCAGTGATTTCAGATCTGTTGGTCTGGAGCAAGACTCTCCATTGAGTCTTAACCAGCTCTGTTATTACACAGGGAAGAACAAAAGGGTCAAATGGGGCCTGGAACCCTTAAGAAGAATCCACCCCACCGAGTACAACACTTGTCGCTACCTGCTCTCAGCTCCATCGAGAATGTTTTGGGGTCACTCCTTGGCTGTATCAACCTAGGGGGTTTGGAGAAGCACAATTTACAGGTGCACCAGTGGTGCAATTGGTTAGCGCACAGTACTTATAGGGCAGTGCTGAGGAGCTATGCTGAGGTTGTGAGTTCAAACCTCACCTGGAGCCCTGGTTTTCATTAACCACATGGCTTCACCCCCTTATTTGCCCCTGTGGAATGTAGAATTCCAGCCCTGGGGACACTGAGAAGGCGAGGACTCAAAAATGCCCCCTTCACTTATTACCTCCTCTCCAGAGTGCAGATGAGCATCTATAATCCTTTCTCTCCCCTCCACTCCCCCAGCCCCTTTGCCAGGATCCCTCAAGCAGAGCCTGGAGTCCTGCCCATCCTTGACCCCTGAGCCTGGAGGGAGAGGAGCAAGGAGCCATTGTTAGAGGCTTTGCCTTCCCCCGCCCACTTCCCTGGCTCTTGTCACGCAGGCAGCAAGCAGCAAAAGACCAGAAGTCGGAAGCGCAGACAAAGGGATGTTTACTGGGGTTCGTTTCCAAGCAGGCAGATTCCGAAGCCCTTCACACCAGTCGGGCTTATCTCTATACACCGACAGAGTCTGTTCCACGTTGTTCCCTTCCCAGCTCTGACACTGCAGAGCGTTTACCCCACATCCCTACAGACAATTCTTTCCTGGGTGCTGGCTGGTGAGTCCTGCCCACACGCTCAGGGTTTAGCTGGTCGCCATATTTGGGGTCAGGAAGGAATTTTCCTCCAGGGCAGGTTGGCAGAGACCCTGGGGGGTTTTCACCTTCCTCTGCAGCATGGGGCACGGGGCACTTGCTGGAGGATTCTCTGCACCTTGAAGTCTTTAAAAAACGAGTTGAGGACTTCGATAGCTCAGACATAGGCCAGGGGTTTGTTACAGGAGTGGGTGGGTGAGAGTCTGTGGCCTGCGTTGTGCAGGAGGTCGGACTACGATCACAATGGTCCCTTCTGACCTTAAAGTCGATGAGTCTATGAGCTCTGACACTGCAGAGTGTTTACCCCACGTCCCCCTTCCCAGCTCTGACACCGCAGAGCCTTGTCTGTGTCCCTGTTCCCCATTCCCTATTCCCATCCCCCCCCGTTAGCATGATTCCAATTTCCTCTTCCACTTCCGGTCTGACCCCAGTTTACACAGTAATAGTCTCAGCTAGACCTTAACCAATCATTGTAACTAACCAATTCTAACCTATTGTAACAGAATTATCTAACCAATTACATCCCACTCCCCTAATTAACTTACACCCAGCAAAATTAACTTGGCAGCAGCCAGAAACAATCAGAGAACCAGACAGACGACAATAGAAAAGTGGGGGCCGGAAAGACAAACCCTACAGAAATGAGGGTTTCACAACCACAACCATTGAGAAGGGATTTCGTGCCAGACCGGATGCTCCCTTAAGATCTGTTTCGTTATCTGCTGGTGATGGGCACTATCGGGACAGGATCGTCTTCCTAACATAACATAAGAACATAAGAACATAAGAAAGGCCGTACCGGGTCAGACCAAAGGTCCATCTAGCCCAGTATCTGTCTACCGACAGTGGCCAATGCCAGGTGCCCCTGAGGGAGTGAACCTAACAGGCAATGATCAAATGATCTCTCTCCTGCCATCCATCTCCATCCTCTGACGAACAGAGGCTAGGGACACCATTCTTACCCATCCTGGCTAATAGCCATTTATGGACTTAGCCACCATGAATTTATCCAGTCCCCTTTTAAACATTGTTATAGTCCTAGCCTTCACAACCTCCTCAGGTAAGGAGTTCCACAAGTTGACTGTGCGCTGCGTGAAGAAGAACTTCCTTTTATTTGTTTTAAACCTGCTGCCTATTAATTTCATTTGGTGACCCCTAGTTCTTATATTATGTGAATAAGTAAATAACTTTTCCTTATCCACTTTCTCAACATCACTCATGATTTTATAGACCTCTATCATGTCCCCCCTTAGTCTTTTCTTTTCCAAACTGAAGAGTCCTAGCCTCTTTAATCTTTCCTCATATGGGACCCTCTCTAAACCCCTAATCATTTTAGTTGCTCTTTTCTGAACCTTTTCTAGTGCTAGAATATCTTTTTTGAGGTGAGGAGACCACATCTGTACACAGTATTCGAGATGTGGGCGTACCATGGATTTATATAAGGGCAATAATATATTCTCAGTCTTATTCTCTATCCCCTTTTTAATGATTCCTAACATCCTGTTTGCTTTTTTGACCGCCTCTGCACACTGCGTGGACATCTTCAGAGAACTATCCACGATAACTCCAAGATCTTTTTGCTGACTCGTTGTAGCTAAATTAGCCCCCATCATGTTGTATGTATAGTTGGGGTTATTTTTCCAATGTGCATTACTTTACATTTATCCACATTAAATTTCATTTGCCATTTTGTTGCCCAATCACTTAGTTTTGTGAGATCTTTTGAAGTTCTTCACAATCTGCTTTAGTCTTAACTATCTTGAGCAGTTTAGTATCATCTGCAAACTTTGCCACCTCACTGTTTACCCCTTTCTCCAGATCATTTATGAATAAATTGAATAGGATTGGTCCTAGGACTGACCCTTGGGGAACACCACTAGTTACCCCTCTCCATTCTGAGAATTTACCATTAATTCCTACCCTTTGTTCCCTGTCCTTTAACCAGTTCTCAATCCATGAAAGGACCTTTCCTTTTATCCCATGACAGCTTAATTTACGTAAGAGCCTTTGGTGAGGGACCTTGTCAAAGGCTTTCTGGAAATCTAAGTACACTATGTCCACGGATCCCCTTGTCCACATGTTTGTTGACCCCTTCAAAGAACTCTAATAGATTAGTAAGACACGATTTCCCTTTACAGAAACCATGTTGACTATTGCTCAAGAGTTTATGTTTTTCTATGTGTCTGACAATTTTATTCTTTACTATTGTTTCAACTAATTTGCCCGGTACCGACGTTAGACTTACGGTCTGTAATTGCCGGATCACCCCTAGAGCCCTTTTTAAATATTGGCGTTACATTAGCTAACTTCCAGTCATTGGGTACGAAGCCGATTTAAAGGACAGGTTACAAACCTTAGTTAATAGTTCCAACTTCACATTTGAGTTCTTTCAGAACTCTTGGGTGAATGCCATCTGGTCCCGGTGACTTGTTAATGTTGAGTTTATCAATTAATTCCAAAACCTCCTCTACTGATACTTCAATCTGTGACAGTTCCTCAGATTTGTCACCTACAAACGCCAGCTCAGGTTTGGGAATCTCCCTAACATCCTCAGCCATGAAGACTGAGGCAAAGAATCCATTTAGTTTCTCCGCAATGACTTTATCATCTTTAAGCGCTCCTTTTGTATTTTCATCATCAAGGGGCCCCACTGGTTGTTTAGCAGGCTTCCTGCTTCTGATGTACTTAAAAAACATTTTGTTATTACCTTTGGAGTTTTTGGCTAGCCGTTCTTCAAACTCCTCTTTGGCTTTTCTTATTACACTCTTGCACTTAAGTTGGCAGCGTTTGTGCTCCTTTCTATTTGCCTCACTAGGATTTGACTTCCACTTTTTAAAGGAAGTCTTTTTATCTTTCACTGCTTCTTTTACATGGTGGTTAAGCCACGGTGGCTCTTTTTTAGTTCTTTTACAGTTTTTCTTAATTTGGGGTATACATTGAAGTTGGGCCTCTATTATGGTGTCTTTAAAAAGGGCCCACGCAACTTGCAGGGATTTCACTTTAGTCAATGTACCTTTTAACTTTTGTCTAACTAACCCCCTCATTTTTGTATAGTTCCCCCTTTTGAAAGCCCAACCCCACCTTAGTTCAGTGTGACGGGTTTGGGAGGTGAGGATGGGACCGTTCGCTTCCCAGCTTATGGCTGCCCCTGCTGCTTAGCCAAAGGCCTTAGCCTACAAACAAGGGCTCAGACTCTCCTAGGGAGAGAAGGCCCAGACACAGGCAGACTGGGATTTTGGGTCTTTGTTTTATACCCCTGTCACTAGCTAAGTGATAAAAATACACCTAAGTTCTTACAGTCTAGGCCTGTACAGGCAGCCTGAATATCGCTATTCTAACAGCCATCAGTCCCTGTGGGAAAATGATCTATTCAGGGTTGTCCCTAGACATTTTGGTGCCCTACACAGCACCCCCGTCCCTCAGCCGGAGCTGGCAGAGCGGAGCAGGCTGGGGCCAGGTCACTCTACTTCCCGCCACCCGGTAATTGCAGGGCAGGCCCGACCCCACACTCATGGGGCGGCGGGAAGTGGAGTGATCCGGCCCCAGCCTGCTGCACTCTGCTCCCAGCCTTGGAACTTGGTGGAGTGGAAATGCCCCCCAGCACTCACCAGTGGTGCGGCTGGGAGCTGGTGGAGCAGAGCAGGCTGGGGCCAGGTCGTTCCACTTCCCACTGCCCGGTGAGTGCCAGGTGTGACTGATCCCTCCTGCAGTCCACCGGGATGTAGCTCAGGGGAAGGCGGAGTGGGGATGGGGTGGAGCAGGGTGGGAAAAGGGGGTGGGGCAGACCGGGGCTGTGGGAAGAGGCGGAGCAGGGGCAGGGGCAGCTTTCCTGGCCGGCTCAGCCAGCCGGGGGATCGAGTTCGCCGCTGGAGAAGTATGCAGCTGCGTAGGGCATCAAGAAATTTGGGGCAATTTGGTGCCTCCACGTCCCTTAACCAGGCAGTGTCCCTGTAGTGTAGGCTGTCTGCATAGGTCCTTTCTCAATCTTTCTCACCCTCTTGCCTTGAGTCTCCTCTGTCTCTGCTTTCTAAGCACAGACTAACTCTGGCTGTTCAGAGGAGGGCAGGACCATGCCTATGCGTGGCCAGCAGACAGCGACAAAGACCCCTAGCCAGCCTGCTCCCTGCCATGCCAAACACCCACTGAAGGCCACCCACAGACCAGCATGTGGGGCGGCTGCTGATGCTCTGTGGCCAACATCAGAAGATGGTAGGAAAGCAGGGCCAGCTCCCGTGGTGGGGCCTCTTTCCGTTCCCACTCCAGGTGTTCACTTTTGCAGTGGGGCAGGAGATTTTACCCCAAGAGGCTTTTCCCCAGCTGGCGAGAAGCAGAGAAACACCCAGGCTCCCAAGGTGCTATGTAGCAACCCCCTCCAGCACAGGGACAGGCGCACACTTGGAAGAGGGAAACTGCTCCACACGCTAGCCCGGGCAGCCGCCCATTTTTTTTGGCAAGTCAGGAAGGGCAAAGGTGAGACTGGAAGCACCTGGGGCTCATGCCCCAGCCTTTGTGACACCCACCCCCCAACTCCTTCCCGGGGCTCTAGCTGAAGTCAGAGTATTGGCAGGAGCTGCCAAGAAGAGGTTCCAGCCCTGAAGGGAGCAGGACGTTCAGCCCAAAGGTAAAACTGGACAAGCACAATCACAAGGGGACTCGAACCCTCAATTGCCTGATCCAAACTCAGATGCCTTATCCATTAGGCCACATGGTCACATATAGTCTCTCCAAGTACTTCTTTAGAGAAGATGGACACTGTGTTTCTCAGACTCAGGTCATCTACTGAGGGGGGTTGAGACTCTCTGGGCACAGAAGTCGAGTTCCCTGCGAGATGTGAGACTTAATTGTCTGGAGCCAGGTGCAGGGCTTTGGCAGGGAGGCTCAGGCATGGGGGATTGGGGTGCAGCGGATGGACCAGCTGTCTAAGTGCGGAGATTTAGTTGCACTGAGGCACAGGAGGGAGGAGGAATCCCGCTGATGGTCAGTGGCTGTGCAGAAAAAAGGGTGTTGATTCCCCCATCCTAAATGGGCTGGTTGGCTTGACCCTTCTCCCCTCTGCAGAGCATGGTGGGGCTGCAGCTCACCCCTCGTGGGGCAGGAGGGCACAGGTGCAGGGCGTTGGGCTCCAATGTACTCGGAAGGCAGCTCCAGTGCGGTGGGGCAGGGCAGGGCCTGTGGTTTACGTTCTGCGTTGCCTGGTGCTGGGCCATTGCACAATCCCCAGCCACGCCGCACAGCGCACCTCGAGAGGGGGCAGGGGGCCAAGCAGATGATCCAGCACGAGGGGGAGAGGATGTGTGGTTGGGGGAAGAAAGGCCTTGGGCTGCACTGGGGGAGCGCAGAGCAGGGGTGACACCCCAGAAACCTGCAGCAAAGGGATGGACAGGTGGCCTGGGTGGATAGAAGAGGCAGCAAGCCTAAAAGGGCAGTGGGGTCTAGTGGTCAGAGCAGGGAGGGGGCTGGGCACCAGGCGCCAGGGACCTCTGGGTTCTATCCCTGACTCTGGGAGCAGAGGTGGGTCTAGAGGTCATAGCAGGGGGACTGGGAGCCAGGACTCCTGGGTTCCATTGTGGCGGCTGCTTTTTCCTGTCTCTCCCGCCCTACAGATCCCAGCCCAGCCCCCTAGCAGAATCTGACTGGGGGAGGGGGTTGCCCTGCCACTCCAGACTCGTGATTCGAACCACTCTCACCATAGGCTCTGACATCACGGAATCTCCCCCCCAAGACAGAAAGTAGGAGCCCCTCCCTGCATGCGGAGGAAGCTAGTGAGTTTCTTGGGGGTCTCTGGCAGAGGTGACGGCACCCACCAGACACCCACTCATGGTTGCAAGGAGACCCCCCTGCACAGCTCCCTGCTATGAGGGGCTGGGGGTGCCCAGCCAGGGTCAGGAGGTGAGATGGGGATGCAGTGGCAGGAAAGGGGCAGAGCTGGGGGTGGTGCCAGGTCTGGTGCTGGCTACACGGGGAAAAACCACACTGCTCCCCCATAACACACACACACACACACACACACACACACACAACTCCTGGTCTTGGGAGGGGAACAGGAGAAAGGACAAAAGAAGCAAGTGTCGGAGAAAAACTCAGTTCTCGCTTTTTCTTTGGGTGCAGCAAAATCAAATACTTTATTATTTCTCTAGTAATTACAATAGAGGGAGGGAGGGAGTGCCCTAGGACACAGGGTCGCCCCAGTCCCGGACAGGTCTCTCAACTAGTAAACAATTACAGCAAGCCTTTATACCTTTGTTACAGACAATAACTAGCAATAATACAGACAATAAAGAGCAACAACTGCATTTTGTTTATACATAAGCCATCCTGCTATCTTGTTTTTCTCACTCCTAGAAGACACCACTCTGCATATTTGGTTATCTGAATTGCAAGGTCGTAATAACTTTTTACACAGTTTCTTTCCCTCTCGCCTCACACCATCCTCGCTTCTGCAAGTCTCACGTCATTGGGGTTACAGTGTGGCCTGACTTTTGCTAACTATTAGCTTGACTCTTGCTAACTGACTGACATGCATTAAGATCCCCTTCAAATCCTTGTTAATTCTTTCCCTGCTTCCACACAAGAGACAAAGAGAAAGGAGGGATGGAGGAAAAGGTGAAAGCAAAGGACAAACCCCAATGTCCCCAGTGATTCTAAGGGACAAAATCCCAGGTGCAGAATAAAATTCTGCCTCCTTAAGCTCGTGTTTTCCATGCCTAGAATTCAACTGTCATCTGATGGATCAGACTGAACAGGTTTCAAACCTCAAGGAGGCTCTTACCTTCTAAACAGGGACGGCTGTTTTCTAGTAAAATCAGGAAAACGGAAGGAGAAAAGTCGAAAGAGGTTCCTCCTGGCACTCACGTCCGTGAACCGAATACTCTCTCAGTCCTCAAAGAGAGACCTAGAGAAGGAGACTTGCTGAAGCAAAGCCACAGAGGTCTCTGAGGTTTCCTGGCCCTCGCCCCTGTCCTGCCTGGCTGATGTCAGCATGTCTCTGTGAGGTCACCACCTCCCCACCACCTTTGACAAATAATCTGAGGTCTTGCAAAGGCCTTTGTGATGTCACTGCCACACCCCTCCCTTGCTGTGCTAATGTCCTGCCCCTGCCCAGGCACTTTGGAGGTTTGAGCTACTCCCTGTGGATCACCCCACTCAAGAAGCATTTATTCTAGGAAGCAAGCCGGCTAGACAGGAAAACATCAGGCGCTGCTCCCAATGCTACACTCAATTTTTCAGGAATTAGTCGACTTTATGGCCAGAAGGGACCATTAGAGCATCTAATCTGACCCTGCATATCACAGGCCTCCTGTATGACACAAGAGCTACTTTTGGGGCAAACACATTCCAGAAAGGCATCTAGCCTTCATTAAATGACATCAGGAGATGGAGAATCCACTACTTTCCTTGGTAGCTTGTTCCTGTGGTGAAACATCCTTGCTGGTTAATTTTTGTGCCTTAATTGTAATATGAATTTGTCTCTTTTCACCTTCCAGAGATTGGGTCTTGTTATGCCTTTCTCTGCTAGATTAAAGAGCCCTTTTATACCCAATATTTTCTCTCCATTAAGGCACTTCAACACTTCAATGAAGTCACCTTTCAATCTTCTTTTGGTAAGCTAAACAGGTTGAGCTCGTTCAATAGCTCACTAGAAGGCATTTTCTCCAGCCCTCAGAACATTTGGTGGCTCTTTGCTGCCCCAGCTCCAATTTCACAACATCTTTTTCAAATGAGGACACGAAACTGGAGGCAGTATTCCAGTATCAGTCTCACTGATGCCGTATCACCTCTATCACATTATTGACATAATCTGTAACTGTATAGATCACCGTTGGGACCACTGTTCTATATTTGCAGCCAATATTGTAGAAAGGTTGTCGTGTAAGGGGTCTATGGAGAGGTTATGATTGGCTGATTATAATTATGCTATCTCTAGATGTGTATCATTTCTGTAGTTGGCGTTATGAATCTTGGCTCTGTGCTGCCCGTATTTCAAACTTGTGCTCTGCTTCCAGGAAACACCCCAGACAAGTTGGTGTCAGTTCTGTCTAGCCTGTTTGATGGCTCATTGTTAAATGTTGATGGCCCATTGTTAAATGCTGCTATATTATGATCATTATTTCCAAGCGGTCCTGTTATAGTTACCTCTTGGACAAGATCCTACACTCCACTCAGGACTAAATGGAGAGTTGCTTCTTCCTTGCGGGTTCTTGTATCAGCTGCTCTAAGAAACAGTCATTTAAAGTATCGAGAAATTTTGTCTCTGCATTTTGTTCTGAAGTGACATGTACCCAGTCAATATGGGGATAATTGAAATCTCCCACTATTATGGAGTTCTTTATTTTGATAGCCTCTCTAATCTCCTTCGCATTTCATCCTCACTCTCACTGTCTTTGACAGGGGGTCGATAATAGATCCCTATTGTTATATTCTTATTAGAGCATGGAATTACTATCCATAGAGATTCTATGGAACATGCGGTTTCATTTAAGATTTTTACTTCATTTGAGTCTACATTTTCTTTAACATACAGTGCCACTCCCCTCCCCACCCCCCGAGTATGACCTCCTCTGTCCTTCCGATATATTTTGTACCCTGGAATGATTGTGCCCCATTGATTGTCCTCATTCCACCAGGTTTCTGTGATGCCTATTATGTCAATATCCTCTTTTAACACGAGGCACTCTAATTCACCCATCTTATTATTTACACTTCTAGCATTTGTGTACACGCACTTTAAAAACTTGTCACTGTTTATTTGTCTGCCCTTTTCTGATGTGTCAGATTCTGTTGTGTGTGAATGCTTCTCGGCTGATCTGGCCCCTACTTTATCCTCTTCCAGCCTCTCTTCCTGACTAAAACTAGAAAAATCTCTATCACTACACTCTCCTCTAAGAGAAGTCTCTGTCCGATCCACGTGCTCCTCTGCAGCCATTGGCTTCCCCCCCATCTCTTAGCTTAAAAACTGCTCTGCAACCTTTTAATGTTAAGTGCCAGCAGTCTGGATCCACTTTGGTTTAGGTGGAGCCCATCCTTCCTGCATAGGCTGCCCCATCCCCAAAGTTTCCCAGCTCCTAATAAATCTAAACCCCATCTCTCTACACCATCATCTCATCCACGCATTGAGACTCGGCTCTGCCTGCTTACCTGGCCCTGCATGGAACTGGGAGCATTTCTGAGAATGCCACCATAGAGGTCCTGGATTTCAGTCTCTTTCCTAGCAGATTAAATTTGGCCTCCAGGACGTCTCACCTACCCTTCCCTATGTCATTGGTATCTACATGTACCATGACCACTGGCTCCTCCCCAGCACTACACATAAATCTATCTAGATGCCTTGAGAAATCCGCAACCTACGCACCAGGCAGGCAAGTCACCATACGGCTCTCCCGGTCATCACAAACCCAGATATCCTTGTTTCTAGTGATCGAATCTCCCATTACTAACAGCTGCCTTTTCATAATGAGTGGAGTTCCCTCCCGCGGTGAGGTAACCTCAGTGCAAGAGGCTCTTCCAGATAGTGTTGGGGTGAGGGTCCCAACTATGAGAAGCTTTCCCTCTGCCCCCGTTGACTGCTCTCATTCCCTGGTCCTTCCATCCTCCTTAACAGTGCGGGGGGGCTGTGTGACCGGAGTTGGGACAATTCTATAGTGTCCCGGAAAGCCTCATCAACATACTTCTCTGCCTCCCTTAGCTCCTCCAGTTCCAACACCCTGGCCTCCAAAGCCTCCACACGGTCTCTGAGGGCCAGGAGCGCCTTGCACCAAATGCACACATACATACGTGACATAAGAACGGCCGTACCGGGTCAGATCCAAACGTCCATCTAGCCCAGTATCCTGTCTACCGACAGTGGCCAATGCCAGGTGCCCCAGAGGGAGTGAACCTAACAGGCAATGATCAAGTGATCTCTCTCCTGCCATCCATCTCCATCGTCTGACAAACAGAGGCTAGGGACACCATTCCATACCCATCCTGGCTAATAGCCATTGATGGACTTAACCACCATGAATTTATCCAGTTCTCTTTTAAACGCTGTTATAGTCCTAGACTTCACAACCTCCTCAAGTAAGGAGTTCCACAAGTTGACTGTGCGCTGCGTGAAGAAGAACTTCCTTTATTTTCTTTAAATCTGCTGCCTATTAATTTCATCTGGTGATCCCTAGGAATCTTCTGTTGATTATGCTGCACTTAACCTCAGTTTTATTTCAGCAAACAGGAGATATTTGACACTGTGCGACACGGCTCCTGTGCTCTGTTCCCAAAGTGTTCTGCAGCAGGAGGGTCTCTGGTAGTGTGTGTGTCACTGGCATATTGGGGTGATGCTGAAACAGGGCAGAGTAGAGGTGGCATTGTGGGGCTGGCGTAAATCTTCTCTCTCCATTTCCCCTTCCAAGAACCGAGGGTCAGTAACCCTTACCCAGTGAGGTCACATTCTCATAAGAACATAAGAAAGGCCGTGCGGGTCAGACCAAAGGTCCATCTAGCCCAGTATCTGTTCACCGACAGTGGCCAATGCCAGATGCCCCAGAGGGTGTGAACCTAACAGGCAATGATCAAGTGATCTTCCTCCTGCCATCCATCTCCATCCTCTGATGAACAGAGGCTAGGACACCATTCTTACCCATCCTGGCTAATAGCCATTTATGGACTTAACCTCCATGAATTTATCCAGTTCCCTTTTAAACATTGTTATAGTTCTAGCCTTCACAACCTCCTCAGGTAAGGAGTTCCACAAGTTGATCAAAGGCTAGTGAAGAACTTCCTTTATTTGTTTAAAACCTGCTGCCTATTAATTTCATTTGGTGACCCCTAGTTCTTGTATTATGGGAATAAGTAAATAACTTCTCCTTATCCACTTTCTCAACATCACTCATGATTTTATATCTCTATCATATCCCCCCTTAGTCTCCTCTTTTCCAAGCTAAAGAGTCCTAGGCTCTTTAATCTTTCCTCGTATGTGACCCTCTCCAAACCCCTAATCATTTTAGTTGCCCTTTCTGAACCTTTCTAGTGCTAGAATAGTTCTTCTGCATGACATCCCAGTAGAGGCTCTCTGAGTGGGGTCCAGCAGAGACCACTCTTCACTGGTGAAATACAAAGCCACCTCCTCGAAGGTCACCAGCCCCTGAAAGAGCGAAAGGCCAACACTTAATACCTGCTGCCCCATTCACAGCCCCACTACTTGTGAGGAGAAGAGCCCATCAAAGGGAAGCCCTGGGTGGCTTGCAGTCAACAAAGTCCCACCCCCACCCTGGTCAGAGCCTCCCGGAAACATCACAGTGAGGGGACAAAGAGAGAGCCCTTTCTCTCCCAGCAGATCCATCACATGCCTACTAGCCACAAACCGATACAGGAGATGGAGCCCCTAGCAGGGACCAGGGAGAGCTCCCTGGTAGGAAGCCCAACACCCTCCTCATTGTGAGGAGCTGGATATGAAGAGGGGAATCTCCCCTAACCCTCACTGGTGGGGGCCCCCTTCATATCTCACAGCAGCCACTGGTTAGTCGGGTCAGGCTCCAGCACTATGAGTCTGGTCAGTTTTCCCAGCCCCATTCACGTGGGTTATTTTCTGCTCCACAGACTAGAGCATTTCCACCTCTGAACCTCATGGGTCTGTTCCTAGAATCTAGGCCACTTATTAAACAACTCCCAGCAGGTTTGTCACACCCTGTCCTCCCTTTCTCCACCCTGTGCATTTCCTGTCCTGCTCCAACCTCCAAACCAGACTGTGCAAACCTTCCCAACTCCACTGTATTTGCTGTCCCTCTTCCTCCTGTAGGAACCCACCAACCCCCCCTCAACAAAATAATCCCTACATGAGCTGGCTCCACTGCAGCCATTTCTCTTCCCGGTGTCATGGGAGGATGGGATGAGCTGGAGAAAACACTTGAGGACGTCATTCTGCAGCCTGGCAGGGCAAGAAGGGCAGTTGTGGAGGACTCAGAACAGGCTTTAGTTAATTTCACATCACGAGTCCCCCAGGCCCTTTCCCTGCACACAGACATCCTAGACTCTGCCATGCTGGGAACATGCTTGATCTCTTTATTACAGTGTAGACCTGGCCCCTCCTGCCAGGCTAAGCCCACAGAGACATTTTTAACCTCCCTTCTCCCTCCCCTCACCCTTCAAGCAAGGTAACAAAGTCTCTGAACACAAGGCTAGAAAGAGCAGAACCAAAGGAGTCACTGTGGGGATTCTCAGACAGTGACCCAGGGCAGCCACACCCCAGCAGGGAATATGGAGTCAAGAACTGGTTTCTCCTCTGTCTGAGCCTTTTCTTGTTCACTGGAAAGTGGTTCTGCCCAGGGATGCTGTAATACATGTGTCTGGGTGGACTAGAGAGCTGAAATCTCTCCCCCACTCATTTCTCCCACTGCCCCTTTCAGTGTCTCCTCCCCAGTCCTCTCTGCCTGCCCCTCTGGCTGGGACAGTCCCATTCCTGGAGGCTTTGATTTCCCAGGGCTGGATTTTCTCCTGGCAACTACTAATGGGAGGAGAAATGGGGAGGGGGCTGTTTGTGCAGAGTCACTTTCTTGCCAGTCCCCAGCACTTTTCCTGAGGTCTGTTACCTGAGTCTGTGGTAGAATTTGTATTAACAGGGCCCAGGGCTGCCCTAGGGGGCTAGGACGAGCGGAGAAAGTCATCACTTTGGCAGGAGTAGAAAGAAGCTTTAATTAAGGTCACTTCCCAGCAGAGAGGCCCCACTATGGGGGGAGCAGCAGCTGCTAAGCCTGGTCTCCCAGATCACAATGGAGGCTGCAGCATCTGTTACCCAGGAAGCTGAACCCCAATATCCCCTGAGCAGAGAGGGACAGAGCGTTTGGAGCAGCTTCCCTCCTTTAGCTCTCTGGGGAGAGCAGTGCCTCTGCTGATCTCAGTTGCCCCACTGTCCATCCGGGAGTCACTCCTTGTCTTTCCATGCAGTGACTCTGGATTGGCAACGCATGGTCTCAATGAAAACCAGATTTCAGAATGAATGAGTCCAGAATGCTGTGGAAGAGATCGCAGCCAGGTGTACTTGCCCTTCCTCATCTGCCTCACCCCTGGATCTAGGACAAGGACTGGGGGCATGAATACGCTGCGGGACCAGAAGTTCCTGCAGTTTTCAAGAGGGGAGAAAAGCAAATCTGTGATTTCACCTGACAGTAAGCTTGTAAGTGGATAGAAAGTTACTAGGGTGAGTGGGGCCTGGCTGGGGCTGCCTGGCTGCGCCTGGAGCCAGGATTGTGTGGCACAAACTGATCTGGGAGCAGATCAGGGGCTAGTAGCAGCCCCCAGACACCCCCAGTGTCAGACTCCCACAGCGCCGCCTCCCAGACACCCCCACAGCCTCCCAGCCAGGGTCCTGCCAGATCTTCCCTGGCTCCCAGTCCCAGAGCCTCAAGGCCAGGGGGGCCCCAGACACCTCAGAGCCCCTGTGCCCCAGGGGAGCTGGACACTGGCGAAGGAGAGAAAATGGGGCA